>NW_022990454.1:1792367-2281774 GCF_902827175.1 Gymnodraco acuticeps
TGATTTGAATTTACACCGAGTGCACCAAGCCTGACTAGTCACGGTCGTAGCTGCGCCTAGTCTTAAAATGCGTGTGACGCATCCTTGTCAATACACGCGAAACAGTAATTGTTGCCAAGCAACACACGTCTACATAATTTAACACTCAAACTTCTCCATTCAAAGCAGAACGTTCGCGCACAATCAGCACCTGCAAGGAGCGTAGCGTTTCGGTCTGATCCATGCTGTAGTTGAGGGGAGATCTCCTCGATTCATTAAAAAAGGGCTTTGTTGGAGTAGATATCTCTGCTCCGCGCCGATCCTATATGAGTTTGCTTTAAAAGAAGGAAAACTCAAAACTACCAGGACGAGGGTTAAACAATAATCTGTTTTAATAATAAACGGTAATAATACAATACACTTCTCAAAGGGGTCAGGCCACCCCCTGCTCTGGTCCTAATGCCGGGAGAACTTATCATCTTGACGGCAGCAGGAAAGAGACCGGACACAAGGCCGAACAGGCTTACATACAAGAATAAAACAGGAGGAGTTGGGTCAGCTGGTCATCTTTTCAGGGCATCTCATTGGGAGATGCAAAAGACGCTGTGTCGCAGCGAATCAGCGCGTGCCAGCAGAGGACCCGCAAACAGTCTCAGTTTGAAGCAAAACAAACACATCTGGCATTCGCTGTCTCATATTTCTGCAGCCTCCACACACACAGCCCCCCACATTCCAGAGACCTCAGTTGTGTCTAAAGAATATTCCCTTGCTCACAAAGATATACTGCTTATTATTAATACAAAGTAATTAAACACACACATCTTTATCATTAACAGAAGTTGATTGTTCCTTTTAGCTTAAGGGCTTCTGTGAACTTCCTTTCACCTCGAAGTCCGCTTTACTGGACTGAATACATTTATTGATAATTCAGAAGGACTATTGTCTCTCCTAACAGTGTGACTCAATTCTCAAGGCTTTTTATGGGTCTGCCTGTCATGCATCATTAACTACAAGAATGTAATTGCATTAAATCTGAGGAAAATCCCCCCCCTGGCTTCCCCTGCTACTTGCACAGACTATTGATAATTAACAGAGAAACTCAAGGGGCCTCCCTCCATATCTGGAAATTGCAACAAGACTTTCTGCCATTCAAACGTAACACTTCTTATATATCAGGTGATAAAATCTTCAATTCTCCACAGCTTGTCTGCCGAAACGAAACCTCTCTTATCAGCTCACTGTCCGAATAGATGTCGAGTGCGTTTGTTTGATCACAAATGACTCTCTCGTCTTAATGCCCTTTCGTTGTTAAACCTGTAAACCAAACGCACTGCCATCGTTATTTTCCTTCTTGCCTGTTTTACATTACTATGGATATTAGTCTATCTTTCCGATTTACGCCTTCTCCATACTAGGCGTACAAGTTACACCCAGGCGCAACGCATACAGGCCTCAAGTCTAAGTGGTGCACTAGTCATAACTTTAGTTTGGTCTTAACCTTCGGTTCTACATCGGACGTAGAGTTAGGACCAGTCTCACGCCCAGCTGGTGCACTCCACTCCTGCTGTTTATACCGCTGCGTCCGTGCGCTGTGACTCTCATGCGCTCTCTACATTTAATTTATAATTCAAAGGTTCATTATTACAGTTTTATTTTATATGAAGCACAACACTCTTTATCAGCCTTTGAAACGGAAACCATTTTGGGAGAAAGAAAATAAAATATACAGAGGGGCAAAAAAGTATTTAGTCAGCCACCAATTGTGCAAGTTCCCCCACTTAAAAATATGAGAGAGGCCTATAATTTTCATCCTAGGTACACTTCAACTATGAGAGACAGAATGGGGGGAAAGAATCTAGGAAATCACATTGTAGGATTTTTAATGAATTAATTGGTAAATTCCTCGGTAAAATAAGTATTTGGTCACCTTCAAACAAACAAGATTTCTGGCTCTCACAGACCTGTAACTTCTTCTTTAAGAGCCTCCTCTGTCCTCCACTTGTTAACTGTATTAATGGCACCTGTTTGAACTCATTATCAGTATAAAAGACACCTGTCCACAACCTCAAACAGTAACACTCCAAACTCCACTATGGCCAAGACCAAAGAGCTGTCAAAGGACACCAGAAACAAAATTGTAGACCTGCACCAAGCTGGGAAGACTGAATCTGCAATAGGTAAGCAGCTTGGTGTGAAGAAATCAACTGTGGGAGCAATTATTAGAAAATGGAAGACATACAAGACCACTGATAATCTCCCTCGATCTGGGGCTCCACGCAAGATCTCACCCCGTGGGGTCAAAATAATCACAAGAACGGTGAGCAAAAATCCCAGAACCACGCGGGGGGACCTAGTCAATGACCTGCAGAGAGCTGGGACCAAAGTAACAAAGGCTACCATCAGTAACACACTACGCCGCCAGGGACTCAAATCCTGCAGTGCCAGACGTGTCCCCCTGCTTAAGCCAGTACATGTCCAGGCCCGTCTGAAGTTTGCTAGAGAGCATTTAAATGATCCAGAAGAGGATTGGGAGAATGTCATATGGTCAGATGAAACCAAAATAGAACTTTTTGGTAAAAACTCAACTAGACATGTTTGGAGGAGAAAGAATGCTGAGTTGCATCCAAAGAACCATACCTACTGTGAAACATGGGGGTGGAAACATCATGCTTTGGGGCTGTTTTTCTGCAAAGGGACCAGGACGACTGATCCGTGTAAAGGAAAGAATGAATGGGGCCATGTATCGTGAGATTTTGAGTGACAACCTCCTTCCATCAGCAAGGGCATTGAAGATGAAACGTGGCTGGGTCTTTCAGCATGACAATGATCCCAAACACACCGCCCGGGCAACGAAGGAGTGGCTTCGTAAGAAGCATTTCAAGGTCCTGGAGTGGCCTAGCCAGTCTCCAGATCTCAACCCCATAGAAAATCTTTGGAGGGAGTTGAAAGTCCGTGTTTCCCAGCGACAGCCCCAAAACATCACTGCTCTAGAGGAGATCTGCATGGAGGAATGGGCCAAAAATACCAGCAACAGTGTGTGAAAACCTTGTGAAGACTTACAGAAAACGTTTGACCTCTGTCATTGCCAACAAAGGGTATACAACAAAGTATTGAGATTAACTTTTGTTATTGACCAAATATTTATTTTCCACCATAATTTGCAAATCAATTCTTTAAAAATCAGACAATGTGATTTTCTGGATTTTTTTTTTTCTCATTTTGTCTCTCATAGTTGAGGTATACCTAGGATGAAAATGACAGGCCTCTCATCTTTTTAAGTGGGAGAACTTGCACAATTGGTGGCTGACTATATACTTTTTTGCCCCACTGTATATATTTATAATCATAATGTATCATAAACGTGCAACGATTAATCAACTAATCGCCTTAATTGACGACTATTGGTCGACTAGAAACATCTTTAATCGAGGGCAGCCCTATTGTGTGCACACAGTGAGTATCAGACAGGTGTTTATGAATTGTTATGTGATGAACAATGGTATACATTTTACACGTTTTATTGAGTGGCAGTTTCTCTTTCCTCGAGTGATGTTGTATGCTTAGGTCAAAGAGTGTGGATGGCACACATTTTCCTGTTTGATTTGTATCCTCCCAAGAGTCTGCTTGGAAAGTGGCGTACGCCTTTTTTTGGTCACATACAACTTTATAAGTGAGGCCTCTGATCACCACTCATGACACACTGATTCATCACACCTTCTTAGATAGCTTGATAAAACACTTAGAAATGTGTAATCTATGGACTTGCATGCTTATTTATTCAGCATCATGTGTAACTGATACACATATTTTTGGAGTATTCGATTGTTTGGAACTTTTAAAGTACACTTAATGCCTTGTATCCTCTGTCAATATGCTATGTGTATTATTGGAGATTCATTTAGAATGTGTCTTTTGGGACGCTGTGGTTATTTTGGCACTGACAAGGGACAAGGACAAAAGATAAAAAAATATTTGATGTCAAGCTACCAGCAACATGCTCAGGTTCCCCTTTTAAAATCTAAAAGTATGAATCATTGTTACTCAGATTACACAGTCTGGCTCTTCTTCAACTAATTGGTCGATATCCTATGTGATTTTAGAACTGTTTAGAATGTGTCTTTTGGGACGCTGGGTTATTTTGGCACTGACAAGGGACACCCTGAGCCTGTTTTTCAGGTCTCAGGCTCGAAAATGACATTCCCAGAACAAATGACCATATCTTCCCCTCTAAAAGGGTTAAATTAATAATCTTTGTTCTCAAAGTAATGATAAACCTGTGAGTTGGATGAAGAAAAGTCAGAATGAATAAAGATGTTTTTTTATTTTAAAGAAAATTCAGATTGAACATAGTAAAAAACTGTAAATTATAGTGTCCGTCCAAAAATTATTTTTTACTTGTAGTGAAAACTACCCTTGGATGATGGGTTAGTAGACTAAAAGCTTTAGGAATCCAAAGTACAACATATAAGTACCCTGTATCAAGATTGATGCAAAACAAGTTAAATGTGACCTTTTAGAGAGATTTAGCAACAAAAAAAACACTTCTGGTGTCATTTGGGTGGATTTTCCATATCTCTGGCCCCCCTTGGTTGATTTTGACGAATGAAATCTCTTTATAACCGCTAGAGCCAATGGAATCGAGGGGAAGTTCTACACACACCAACACATGAACAAATAAGGAGTGAGAGTGACGCGTGGCCAAAACCGGAAGCTGCATACACTCTGGTGGCTACCATTAGCAGCCGATTTTTACATAAAAATGGAATTATGGATTATAAATAATTATTTCAAAGCCACTGATACATTATCAACCTATGGATCAACCGATTCAGCCGCGTTTTTTCTCGTTTTAATGCCATTGAACACGTCTTTTGATCTGATTGACAGCTACGGTGAGACGATCTCCCGTAAAAGCTCTGTAAAGGTACGTGTTGTGATGTCTGTGTTTGCTTCCCCTGTCGCGAGTTCAGATCGCTCAGTGATGATACTATACTTAAATAATCTGTGGCGTCTCAGCTTTAATCGGATATATTGTATGTGCAGATTTGATAAGTAATAAGGGTATCTATATTTTGAGTTCTGTGCTAAAGTGCGTTAGCATTTTTTCGCTTAGTGCTAATTCAGAGGCTTGGTATTACCCTTGTGTTTTGTTTTGGTAAAAATGGTTCATTTATTCCCATTAATCTGGTGCTACACATTAATAGTTTCATAAATGTTAAGAAGCCCTGAGACACAGTCTCGAAAAAAAACGGTGAGGGGGGTCCACTGGGGGGACCGCCGTGCTTAAGAGGTTAACAAATATTTCATGTCAAGCCAGTGATTCCCGCAGAAATGAAATATACTTTGGGGGAACGACTCGGGGTGCGGTGGGGTGGGGTGGGGGGGATTCTCCACCTCAAATCTCCTCAGAAATCTCTCAAAAATGTAGGAGCGGGGCTAGTCCTGGTGGGCTACCCAGGCTGAGTGACAAGGTGGCATCCAGGAAACTGAAATTTGCAGGTCACTGCCATCGACACCAGGAACTTCCAGCTGGTAAGTTAGTACTCTGGGAGCCAACACACGGGCACCGACCAAGAGGGCGCCCCACGCCAACATACGTGGAGGTGCTGAGGAAGGATGTGGGGGTGGAAAGCTCCACAGAGCTGGCCGGGTGTATGGAGGACCGTGAGGATTGGCGAACCCGTTGGCAAACTCGTCTCAGGACGACCTAGTAGTAGTAGTCCTTGATTGGCTCAAGTTCACACCTTTTTAGGGGCGGGGCTAGTGATGTTGTCCCAGGGATGCTTAGGAGTTGATAAAGGAGATAATCCCACTGACGTCATCATTTGATTCCAAAAGTGGGTCTGGACTCGCGCCCATAGAGGCTGTTTACCAGTATAATGGCTCCCCCCAAAGTATAATTTATGGTTTTTAAAAAAAATGTTACTCACTGAGCACTCATTGCCACCAATGCAAATGCAAATGAGTGCTCACTGAGTAAAAAAAAAAAAAAAAACACAAATTATACTTTGGGGGGAGCCAATATACTTTGGGGGCCCCCCAAAGTATTAACATGCTGTGGGAATCACTGCAAGCTACCAGCAACATGCTCAGGTTCCCCTTATAAAATCTAAAAGCATGAATCATTGTTACTCTGATTACACAGTCTGGCTCTTCGTCAACTAACTGGTCGATATCCTATGTGATTTTAGAATTGTTATTTGTTGATAGCGAGGTTTGATTGTAACAGTAACTGAAGGTTTGTCAAGTCCAAATGTTCTATAAAGTATTTAAATGAATAATGTATAAGTTCTAGGGCTGTCAAGTTAACGCGTTGATAACGTGTTAACTAGGGGTGTAACTGTATACGTATTCATTCCGAAATGATTCGGTATGGGCCCTTTGGTTCGGTACACACGTGTGTACCTGTTGCGACCTGGCTCAAAAGGCCACAACAAAAAGGAGACACAACATGTCAACGGGTAAGTAAAGGTGTTTATTTGCACAACACTGGTCAATTCAACACATTTATACTCATCAGAGCCGGGTGCCTGCAGGAAAACAGAGCGAGAGAGCAGACAGGAGCAGAGAGGCTTTAAGATAGCTGCAGAGCACCAGACCCAGGTGCCCTGAGTTACTGCAATCGGTGCAATCACTGGAGCCAATGCAGCACAGACAGAACAGCCACACCCTATCTACTGATGCACCCGCAGGGGCATCACAGCCCCCCCCTTAAGACGGGGCCCCAAAGGGGTCCACGACAACCCAACATCCTTCTTCTTAACTCCAGCTTATTACTTTCCATCTTAGGACTGGAGGACGCTCCGCCTCCGCCTCTGTCTTCGAGCTCTTGCCTTGCGATTTCGTACTGCTTCTTCGATTCCACTGCCTTTATGTCCCACTCCTCCTTGGGTTGGCTGGCGTTGAGCCACAGCATGTAGGCGCTCATCGGCCTCTTGGGCGCGCTGACCTCCTTCGGCCTCCTCTTCTTCGCTTTGCGGCGTTTCCTCTCTTTCTTCTCCTTCACCTTTGTCTCGATCTGAAAGTCAAAGGACCGTGTTGGGCCACTTTTTCCAGACTCCGAAACAGGTAGGTCAGTAGACATCCTACGGCTCTGCACACGCGTAATAGTATAAAAAGGAGACACACTTGGAAATTGCAAACCACTTTTATCTGGCTCTACAGATGCCAACGGTCTGGAAACCACCACAGGCGGTGGCACACCTGCCCACACCACACAACCAGCAAGATCGTTGCCCAAAATCATCTGTACCCCATCAAGTGGCAATGCGGGACGCACGCCGATAGACACAACTCCCCGTACCAGCTCACAATCCAGCACTACTGTATGACGTCGCACAGGAATCAAGCCCATCTCCATTCCCCTCATCAGCACAAAATCCCCTGTCTCTGTCTCTGACGAAAAAGGCAACACTGACTCAACAATAAATGAGTATCTAGCTGCTGTGTCACGCAACACCTTAATCGGAACATACTTGTCACTACCAACTATTGACACAACGGCTTCCGTTATGAACGGCCCAAAAACAGAACCCACATCCAAGTCGGCACAAACCAGCTTCTTATCAGGCACCATGCCCGATCCTACACCCTGTGGCTTTTTAACCAACACGGCAGAACAACACATGGCTGGAGCATGTGGTGACAAACGAGGCTTCCCCTTCGTTTCCAGCAATGGACACTGCTCCTTCCAATGACCCCCACCTTTGCAATAGTGACATTGGTCCACTTTGGCCCCCTCGGGTCGCCCTGTACCTGCAAATCTACGGGAGGAGCCTGGTGAAAACTTTGCACGGGCATCTCCATTGTCTTCTCCACGTTTCCAATCACCCCTAGAATATTTCTCCGCAAAACTGCCCTTATGTGTCAACACAAAATCGTCCGCTAATTCAGCAGCTCTAAACGCGGTGGGAGGTTTCTGTTCATTCACATATGTGGCCACACGCTGAGGGAGAATGTTTTTAAATTGTTCCAAGACAATGAGCTCACAAAGACCCTCAAAACTTGCAACCTTTGCTGCCGCGCACCACCGCTGAAAATGAGAAGTTAAATCACGGATAAACTCCACATGTGTCTGCTTATCTCCCTTGACCCCACTTCTGAACCTTTGACGATACGCTTCAGGAACCAGTTCGTAAGATTTCAACACCGCTGACTTTACTCTATCATAGTCCAAAGTATTTTCGCCACAAATAGCTGAATAGGCTTCCTGTGCTCGCCCAGTGAGTACACACTGAAGTAACAGCACTCTGTCCGAATCTGACCAGTTTCTTGCCTCTGCTATGTGTTCAAATAGAGTGAAAAAAATGTCCGGGTCACGCTCATTGAACTTTGGCACTAATCGCAAGTAAGAAATTATATCGCCACTGCCTGATGCTAACCTAGCACCACCATCCTCCCCTGGAGAAAACTTGCCCTCTCCCATCAGCCGTAATCTAGCATGTTCCACCTCACATTTCATCTTTTCCACCTCCAGCACCTTCTCCACCTCTAAACGCTTCTCTACCTCCTGCTGCTGACCCCTCATCTCCAACTGCAACTTCTCCTGCTCCAACTTCAACTCCAACTGCAATCTCTCCTGCTCCAATTTCATCTCCAACTGCAATCTCTCCTGATTAAACTGCATGGCCAAAAGCTCCTTTTGCTGTTCGAATGTCAAACCAGCTGTCTGAACCACTACTGGCCCGACCCCTGCCACACCAGACTCACTCTTCTGTAACACTCCCCGCTCAAACAAAGATGACACGATGACAGCTTTAATGTCATGTTTCCGCTTGCTCCCTACAACAGCAATTTCATAATGCTCTGCTATTTCGATCAACTGCGCCTTCTGGCAACCATCCAAGAAAGATACTGAGGGCGCATCCACAAACGCTGATAAAGAAGCCATAATATATTGCCTATACCCAATCAGAAAGCAAAGTACTCAACTGTCAACACGCCTGGGCGAAAAGACAAAACCCAACAGAGAATTCCCCCCTAACTGCCTTACCAAAATCTTCCTAATCTCACCTAGTCTTCATGTGGCTTGCGGCGGGTAATTACGCACTGGAACCCGGCGGATTTATGGAGCGACCTGCACGCAGGTAACACCAAGAAATCACGCGGATGTGCCCCCGAGACAGCTGTCCGAAAACAGCTGACACCAACCACGTTGCCACAACACTATGAAAAAAAAAAACAGACGGAACCCAAGGGGAAACGCCACTTAAGCCTAGCGGGGAAAATCTCTTTTACAAAAGCGTAACAAACAGCAATATCTTACCTTCTGATTGGCACACAAACCCTGATGCCATGTCACACACTAAAGCATCCTGAAACCCAAAAGACATGATGTGTCCCCCAACTAGCAGCGCAGAGCCAGCACACAGCTGGACCACAACAATGAATCAGCTGCTCAATGAGCACTACACAAACTTTTTAAATAAATAACCCGTTGGACGAGCCCCCATTTGTTGCGACCTGGCTCAAAAGGCCACAACAAAAAGGAGACACAACATGTCAACGGGTAAGTAAAGGTGTTTATTTGCACAACACTGGTCAATTCAACACATTTATACTCATCAGAGCCGGGTGCCTGCAGGAAAACAGAGCGAGAGAGCAGACAGGAGCAGAGAGGCTTTAAGATAGCTGCAGAGCACCAGACCCAGGTGCCCTGAGTTACTGCAATCGGTGCAATCACTGGAGCCAATGCAGCACAGACAGAACAGCCACACCCTATCTACTGATGCACCCGCAGGGGCATCACAGTACCGAACGAATATAACGTTAAACGTAACAAATTGAGAACGTGAACAACTTCTTGGAAGTAATCTCAGGTGCTGCGTCGCAGCATTTATTGTAATTTGCTCACATTGGGTTCAACGCGTCATAGAGCGACCAAGTTATTTCATTGGACGAGAGGCATACTATGAGAGCTGGTCACAGGGATGCGTTCAAATGTAGTCAGTAATTTGAGGTACTGGCGAACGCAGATGAAGTTGAGCTCGAAAATCCTCCAGCATAATTGAAGTCTCCGGTTTGGGAACATTTTGGTTTCGCAGTTACGTACAAGGATGACGGACAAAGACAGGTGGACCGAACCAAAGCTGTTTGTCGGCATTGTTCAACTAAAATGGGTTACGCGGCTGGCAATACATCAAACTTGCACACTCATTTGAAAAGGCATCACTCGTAAGTGAATATCACCGGTACCAAAAGAAAAATGACTGAAGTGCAAACCCAACTCCCGCTAGCATTTAAGCCTCCACCACTCGCAAAAAGTTCAGACGGAGCCAAAGCTATTACAAACGCCAAATATCCTTATGTTGCCATGTTAGCAAAGCGCTACCTGGCTGTATCTGCTACCTCTGTCCCTAGAAAGAGGGTGTTCTCAACAGCAGGAGACATTGTTAGTGCCAGCCAGTGATGGGCAAGTTACTTTTAAAAAGTAACTAGTAATAGTTATAGTTACTGCTCTCAAAAAACTAATACTTTATTAGTTACTAAATTATAAAAGTAACTAGTAACAAGTTACTTTAAAAATAATAACAATAAAAATACAAGTGTTTGTGTTCTGTGGCACAGTAAGAGAAAAGGCAACTCCCATCATTGTAGCAATTATCATTATGAAATGTAGTGGAACAATAAAACACAAAATACATGTTTAGACATTTTGACAGTCACTGCCGGTGGTTGAGACGGTGGGGTCTTTGGCGACTAGTTTTATAGCCCCATGTACATTAGTTAGGTGCTTCAGGAGATTGGCATTGCTGTTATTCGATGTGGACAATGCTTTCTGTCCTGCACACAGTTTACATTTGACCTTAAGATTTTGTGCGTCCTTTATCCCCACAAATTGAAAATAGTGGTTATATCTCCAAGTTGTAAATGCGCTGCTGCTCTCGCTGATACTTGCATCTGCCATTGTGTTTGTGCTGGTGGTGGTGGTGAGCGTTGCCGTGTATGCGTGTGTTAGCAAGTGTTTGTGTGTCTGTGTATTTTCCCCATAAGGCAAGACCCGCCCAACTCTGTCTCTGATTGGCTTACCCTGAAATGTTACCCCGCGTTAACCAATCATCACTCCTCTCTGCTCACTTTCACTTTTCCATGGTGCTGTGAGAGGACATCGCTGTATTCGCCTGTAAGTTACATCTGCATTTGTTTCAGTTGGATCACATAATGTAACGCAGTAACGCACCCATTTAAATCACAGTAACTATAACGGCGTTACTGAATGGAAATAGGTAACTAGTAACGCTATTAGTTACCGCAAAAGGTAGTTAGTAAGGCGTTAGTTTGTAACAGGTTAGTCCCAACACTGGTGCCAGCAGATCTGCCCTTTCGGCAAGCAATGTGGACAAGTTCATCTTTCTTTAAAAAAACATGAAAATACAATGACAAGCCTAATGTCAAGCTGGCTGATTAGGTACTAGTACAGTACAAGTACAGATTATTTCAGTTCATCGAAATGCTGCACCGTAATGTGTAATGATGTTTTGTTGTCACTGTCAGACTAAACACCAAACTGCTCTTTACTTCTGTTTGATGTGAGCCTTACCTGCAACTGCTGAATCTTTCATGAACATTCCAGCTCTGAGAGGTTTGCCACTGATCAAATCCCTTAATTAAGCAAAAGTTTCTTGAACATAAAAGGTATGGAAAAAAAATGTCCTGCAGGAAACAGTTACCTTCATGGCTTTACATAACCAAAAGAACAAAAGGAAAGTGTGCACAGTTCTTTGAAGCAGCAGGAAACCCACAGCATTTACATATTATCCAAAACTACTGACCGGGGAAACAACCAGGCCACAGCGATCAACATTTAACAAGTTAAAGCTCACACTTGAGTTTTTGACCATAAATATGTGTAATCTTGGTCTCTGCTGAGGTGGTTTTGACAAGTATTCTGTTTCTTACATGTCAGTTGTTTCTTAAATCCTTCACTTTTATGAAGCAACATTTTCTTATAGGCAATGCACCCTGTATATTTTTAAATTAAGAATAATTTCCACCATATGAACTTTTGTTACACATTTGCTTTGCGTCCGGTGTGAAAGCAATGATACAAAATCAACACACCTCACTGTTCTAGGTGTAACATGAAGAAAGTCTTGTCGAGAGTTTCTTATCAAATCAGCTGCCCTGATGACTGTTGAAACACACTGGACCATGTTTATTCCCAGGCCCTCTCTAAAGGGAAAGGTAAAGGTGGATTTGCAAATGGACCGGAGGGTTTTATGGTTTTAATGTTTAGACATTGTCTGAATGTATGGGTTGGATTAGTTGGCTGCTTTCTGTTTTCTATATGGGGGGCTTGTTGAGAGTTCCGTTTGCAGAACGTCTTTATCCTCTTGTGGTGAAGTTGCTCTGTTCCAGCAATTTGAGATCGATTTCAATAGAATTTTGACTTTCTTTATTACATATATTAAAAGACAAACTTGTTTATCAATCACTTATTCATTTCCCTTAATGGAATACAAAATTCCACCACAGTGAAAAACTATTTATAATCAATGAGCAAACTTTATGTATGTAGTATTCTTTTAGGCAGAGAATGCAATACAACAAATACAATAACAGAATGACCAATTATAACATGTGTTAAAAGGTTTTATATTGGTGGACACGCATCCCAATGCATCTTTAACTACAGGACAAGTCCTTTTGTTGTTAGACGGGGTCTCCTCAGTTTTTACTGCGTCCATGATTCTCCCCCATTAGAGCAGCCTCACTAAGGGCTGAGTGCTCGTCTCTTTCCTCACGCAGATCGATACGGCGATAATATGAGCTCCTCTGATTGTAGACGTTCAAATTAGTGCACGTCTGGCAGATGCAGCAGTTGCATTTGTCAGCTCTCTACGAGTTTGAAAGCACCAGAGCTGTTTAACAATTCATGGCCCGATCACAACATGCAGCTCTTCACTGCTCAGGACTTTATCTGCCCGTGTTAATTGGCTGTAACCAGATCCAGGTCTGCCTGCCAACAGGCTGATGGGAGCGGGGGAGGATAGAAGCATATTTATGTTACGTTATATTTCTTTCACACATTTCAACCTACTTAGATGTTCAGATGAATACTTTATCGTTAAAGGCTGGCAGGATTTCTATTGGTTATGAATTTATGAACAATGCTGTATGCAGCAGCCTGGTGTAGGGGCAGATCGGAGTTAGTGTTTGCACCAACAGACATAATGTATACAAAATATCATCCAGTATGCTCTAACACAGTGGTTCCCAACCTTTTTTCCCAAGAGCACCCCCAAATGACTCCTGTTGGAAGTTGGGGGACCCCCCTAGAGGAGGAGAGGTCCCCCAGGAAGATCTTTTTTTAAATATTGAAGTTAAAAGCATCAATCTGGTGCACTTTGAGAGCAACATTAAGATCTATGGATACATCTCTCAACACCCATATGAAACAGAACTGTAAACAGATTTTCTTTTTCTTTATGGATCTTTTACTAATCACTCTCCTTTTAAACTGTATTCTGCGTTTCAGATACTCCCTACGTTCCTGAATCTCACTGACATTTGCAGCATGTAGCTGCTCTGTGATGTCTCCATGGACGTGGGTGGCTTTAAAGCTCTTCCAAAGAATAGTTGAGGCCTTGTGTATGTTTGACTTTTCATGCTCTCGAAAATAATCCAATGCCCGCTTCCAGTTTGTGTATCTTGAGGTGGTGATTGCTTTGGTTTGCCATATAATCTACAACTAAAGCAGAATGCTACATTGGCAATACATGTCTAAATACACAACAATGTGGAACAATGTATGCTCTCTCATTTTCATTACAGTATTGCCTATCAAAGGGTCTAACATAGGTGAGCTGGTCAATACAAATAACAGCATGCTCATTACTTTGGTCCTCTATACAGTAGGCATGAAAGTGATCATCATAGTACAGCGTGTCAACAGTGCAACCAATTATGAAAGCACGCTGCTCATGAATGATGATGTTGCGTATTTTCATGAACACAGCAGGTAGATAATGGAATGTTCCAGTGCATATATATAAATCAGTTTGGTATTCAGTGCCATAATTTGACCCATCTTGTAGTTGAAACCTTTGAAAATGCATCTAAATGCAACATCTGACACTGATTCTGCACCTTCCTAACTATTTATTGTTTGAATTTTTAAAGGATCTTAAACCTTTTAAAATAACTTTTCATAAAAAGCAATTAGCTGCTGGTGTTGCTTAACAATTGATTTTGTAAGGTTTTTGAAATAGTTTACAGACCTTTTAAAAAAATTATGTTTTGCTTTCAATCGCATACACCACATATGGATAAGAGGGCCAATTTGTGTAATACATGTCGGATAGTGAATCATTAATGGTGTTAGGGAATCTATTTCTTATCAGGAAACAACACTTTGAACATGTTGTGGTGGTCACAGATCAAATGTTTTAGGTAACTTATCATTCCATCAGTCAGTCTTGAGGTTTTTTCAATCAAAATGGAACTGTATGAAATAAAACGGCACATTTGTCTTGTAGTAAATAAAAAGGGATCACTGTGAACTAGGGCTGTCAGTCGATTAAAATATTTAATCGCATGATTGTCCATAGTTAATCGCGATTAATCGCAAATTAATCGCACATTTTTGATCTGTTCTAAATGTACCTTAGAGGAATATTTTTCAAGTTTTTAATACTCTTATCAACATATGAGTGGACAAATATGCTTTATGCAAATGTTTATTATCATTTGAACAATGACAAATATTGTCATGAATATTAAACACAACAACCTCTGAACATTACAAATATTCGCCTCAATTCAACCTGGAACCTCTCTCATACAATAATACAATACAACTGGTGTGTGTGTGTGTGTGTGTGTGTGTGTGTGTGTGTGTGTGTGTGTGTGTGTGTGTGTGTGTGTGTGTGTGTGTGTGTGTGTGTGTGTGTGTGTGTGTGTGTGTGTGTGTGTGTGTGTGTGTGTGTGTGTGTGTGTGTGTGTGTGTGTGTGATGGATCGTTGGAGCTATGTGCAACTCAAGGCATATGCTCGAACGGGAGCTGCCTGGACGCTGCAATCATGTTGCGCGTACTATCCGTGCTGAGTGTGCTGACTTTTCGTACAATGTCCCACTGTCTGGCTTCCTGCATAAAGTCAAGTGCTCGGCGCAGTTGTGGCGAAATGTCGCTCCTCTGTTTTCATTTAAACAGCTCCTTATATCCGTTAGCGCAGCTAGCTAGCACCTGATGCTAACAACAACAATGCGCGTAAGGTCTCTCGCTCGCTCGAGCCACACATACACACACCCTCCCGGTCCTCCAGATGGCCAGTCGGTGCCTGCCGGTGAGCGTGGAAGTGTGGTCTGCCACAAGCGGGCGGCAGGAGCGGGGCTGTCAGCATCAGCTTGTAGATGGTATTTTAAACGCGATGCGCTCTGAAACTACGGGGCGGCCGAGGAAAAAAAATACACATGCGTTAATCGCGTTAAAATAATTAGTGGCGTTAAAAAAATGTTGCGTTAACGCGTTATTAACGCGTTAACTTGACAGCCCTACTGTGAACGTGACGTATGATAGTACTGTTAACTGTGATGGTTATTCTCGCGTCCAGGAAAGAGAAGCTTAAAAAGGAGACTAAATGGAGTCTCTGAGATGTTTTCAAATTGGTACTTTAATTAATAAAAAAGGCGCGGTAAAGTCACAAACAGGATATTTTCTGACAGAAAAGCAGCTGCCTCTGGCTCCCCGCTAGCAGAGAAAAGAGGCCGAACCGCTCAGGTGCTGCTCTTATATAGCTTCTGCAGGCTCCTCCCTGCGGGCCGGCCCTCCACATCTTAATGTCCGTTGTTACGTTTAAACAGAGGATTCAGGCATTGTACATTCAATATATACTTAAACACGCCTCTTCTCCTCATATTGTCTTTCATCACTTTTCCTTTAACACATTCTAAACGTTGTAGTTAATATTCTAAAAAATACAGAAAATACTTCACGGCTGGTTTGGTTTCTGGTCATTCCGGATGTTGTCACATGCTACCCACATCTGTAAACAATAACTTTATTCAAATAAACTATACCTTCATTTAATATTCAGCAATAATAATACGTCTATAGTTGCAGTGTTCAAATCAGTAGGTTTCGGTGTGCATCACTCCATGTCATTTCGCTACTAAATTCACCTCTATAAGAAATGGTAAACTAGCCACATGCTAACCGGAGATGAAGGATTTTCAGAATAAAAGCTTAACTGGTTGTGCACAATAATTTTCTGGTTTTTCAGTATAAAACAGCATTTAAACTGAAGGTACATTTAAGGTACATTATGCCATCAAAACATTGATTTTAATTTCTAACAGTCCCTCCTTACACACCTAAAAGGTGTGTATAATACTGAAATCAATGAGTTCTTCATCTGAACTCTGCATAGTACATAATTCATATCAAAAACATACAATCAAAATGAAATAGTGCGAATATCCTCAATTTTACAAAAATACAAAAATACTTTGACTGTGTTCAAACATACAAGTTTTCCCTTGTGCATAACTTCTAGTGTTAACATTCAATATGGTTCTTCAAAATAGCAGCAATGGCTTGGTATCAGAACATTTCTTCCTCCCTCCTTTCACAGAAACCGTTCTCATACCACGCTCAGTGTTAAGGCACTTGTTTTTACAAAGTGAAAATAAACTACCCATTTTAGAATAGTAATGATTCGAAAATACATGAAATCTACCATATAGAACAGTGAAAAATAATAAAAATGAAATAAACTATCTTGTAATAGTATAAGTAAATTGAAATGGATTCACTCCATTTTAGCATTTTATTTTGCTCACTTCTTCACATGATTTCATCATTTAAAGAATCACATCGGCTGGACATTCATTGAACAACCTCATCTCTGAACATCCATATCGTTTAACATCATTCAAACTAACTCATCATACCATTTAAGGTATGAAAGTAATATGTTCTCTAGAAGAGGCCTTCGTGATCAATCGGTATTTTAGGACATGGAATTAGTGCTACATTTAGGCCTCCCCTGGTCGCCCCTATGCTATCCTTTACCCTGGAGCCTAAACTCCCCCTGGGACTGGTCTCTTAGCCCTACTGGCTTTGGGGTGGTCTGTTCTAATACAGTGATAAAGTCCCTAAAATGGTGTGAAAACCAGTGGAATATCAATAACTCATTATACTAATTTCTTTTCATTTCTGGTCTACTTAAATAACTATGCTAACCTCCTTAACAGTGTGTGGAACCTTGGGTGCTCTAACAAGGACTTCAAAAACAGAAGTCATTTCATTAATGGTTTGTAGTTCAATTCAGGAATTTTCACTCATGGCAGATATGTTTCTCCTTTTAAATACCATCTCTAAATGTCAGGTCATCACTGATTAAATGGATGAGCATTAGGAGGTGGTGGCACTTGTCTTTTAAAACTCATACTCTGGTGCCGTGCGCTCCCTCTGAAGCTGTAAGTAAGATTTAAAACATCTGCAGGGTGGGTTGAGCAACCCCTTCTCCCTGAACGATATTTGTTGTCGAAAATATGCACCATTAAAATGAGTGATCCAAGGCCCTGCATGTATTACTCCCAATTATACTAGTTTTTTCAAAATTAAAATTTTCAATCGCTCTTTGCCTAGTGTCTTTTTAAAACTCTACATCTTGGACGACAAACAAATGTTTCCACCTTAACCAGTTAAGCCCTGAGCCTGTTTTTCAGTTTTCAGGCTCGAAAATGCCAATAACACAACAAATGATATATCTTCACTTCTAAAAGGGGTAAATTAATAATTATTAAAATTAAAAAAGCAAGGTTACATCTGTGAGTTGGATGTAGAAGTGTCAGAATCAATATAGATGTTTTTATTTTAAAGTAAATTCAGATGGAACATAGTAAAAACATGTAAATTCTAATGTCCACCTAAAAAAAAACCTTTACTTATAGTGAAAACCACCCTTGCATGATGGGTTAGTAGACTAAAAGCTTTAGGAATCCAAACTATAACATATAATAAGTACCCTGTATCAAGATTGATGCAAAACAAGTTAAATTTGACCTTTTTAGAGAGATTTAGAAAAATAAAGTTTAAGCGGACTCACCTCTGGGTAATTTGGGAACCATCGGTTCCATTTGAACTTTTTCACTGTAAAAATCATTTTATTACTTTGAATCATCACTATAGGTATTCATTCCATCCAAATACAACTGTTGTGAAAAAAATTAAAAAATAAATAAAATAAAATAAAACATAGGCTTACTCTTACAGTGAGCCTCTGAATTAGCCCCGAGCGGAAAATGCTAACCTATTACAGCACCGAAAATCACTCCTCGCTCCCTTATTACTTATCCTAGTTGCACATCCAACACATTATTTATGATCGCAAGGAGACACAGAATCTAACGGTGCCCACCGGAACAGCCCAACACTGAAAGATACAAACTCGCGACGTTATCAACAAAAACGTACATCAAAACAAATGGCGCTAGCGCTAATGCGCTAGGCTAACAATGACTTACCTTCCTCGTTGTCTGGTCTAAACTGGTCTTCAATGGCATTAAAACGATAAAAACGATGATGTAGTTAATCCATAGATTAATATCCAATGGGGCTGTGTCCCCTTTGAAATGTTCTGATAATCTATAAGCAATAAAACTGCAATTCCGTTATCTGCTGTCCGCTCTGTGCTCCGTGCGCTCTGGGTCCTGCTGCGATACCTGCTTCTTTACGCTGTAAACAATAAATGAAGTCGGCTGCGTAATGTTGGCACGCTGGCTGGCATTCTTTATAATTTGCGCAGGACCATATCTCTGGAACCCATTGGTCTATTTGTGTGATTTACACCTTTTTCTTAACCATCAGAACCAATAGAATTGATGGGCAGTTCCCAAATCTACGTAAACATTACCATAGCGGACGTAATAGAGAACCAAACGAAGCATATCTGAAAGTGCAAGCCTGGACGGCAATACTTTATACCGAGTATATTGCCATAAATATGATGATTGATTATCAGTAAAAAAATCTACGTGACACAAAGACATCTGATTAACCTTGAGATGCGTTTTTATTCCGTTGAACACAACTTTTGATCACAAATCAAAAAAGGTAAGACGTAATTATTGTAATATTTTTGGAACCGGATGTTGTTTACTTTCTCTTTTCTGGCTGATAGCTCCAGGAATTCGAGGTTGGACAGTGATGACATTACATGTGTGGAATCTGTGGATTCTCAGCTTTAAATCGTATATCTTGTTTGTGCAGTTAAGATAGTAATAAGGGCATTTCTACCGTGTGTTGTGTGTAAAAAAGCGTTAGCATTTTTTCGCTCAATGCTAATTCAAAGGCTTGGTATTACTCTTGTGTTTTTTTATGCTAACAATTGTTCTTATTGTCAGTTAGCGGAGTGTCTTACCTTTAAAAGGGTAAGAAACATTAATAGTTTCATAAATGTTAAGAAGCCCTGAGACATGTGAGAAAAAAAAAACTGTGGGAGGGGTCCACTGGGGGGACCTTCGGGCTTAACTGGTTAACAGTTCTCCTATGGTAATAACCATGCTACAATGGTGAAACCAATACTCTAGATTGGAATACTTTCTTTGGCTTGGTCCCAGCTCTACCTTTAACATTTTCCATTCAAATAAAGATTTGCCTGCTATCTATATTGTAACAAATTAAATCTTCCCCAAATTCTCACATGAATAAGAATCTCTATAAGAATAATTTGTTTATATTATGAAAAGATTGAATAATATGTTCTACCCTCAGTGTGTTTTTAGGATTATTTTCTAATAAGTGTGTTTATGTGTAAACTCACTCACTCCTGTGTTCCTTCTCTCCCCCTCTGGTCGTCAAGCCACGACCCCCTCACGTTCTGCTGGCCCATGCCAACTCCTCTGGTTCTGTCTTCTCCTCCGTCCTGTTCTTCTCCTCAGTCCATCCGCACTTGGATCTTCCCGCTGTAATTCTTTTCAGTGGCCCAACTGCTTTGCATTTCATCTCCTCCTTTTCAGTCTCTTGGCTGTTGCATGGAGTGGTGTATTCTGCTCTCATGTCCCACACTCTGTTCTTGTGCCAAATCTCGCGGCTCAGTTTGGAACTTCATGTCCTGTTTGAGGGACCGATGAGAGTTTGCCTCTTTGTCAGCATGCTGGTTTGGTTCTGGATGCCTCAGGTGGAGATGGTTCTGGATGCCTCAGGTCGTTGTTGGTTCAGCTCGGGTTCTCCCGTCTGTTTGATGGAGGAGGAGGAGTCTCCTGTGGTGAGGTCATTTGTCTGAAGATGGGGTCGTAGCATTCTGACAGGCAGAGAGAGAGAGAGAGAGATCTCGGGCCGCATTACCTATAGCTAATTCTAACACACTGAGGTAAAATATATCCAATCCTTTCCACTCTATTTTCCTAATCTTACTATCTGTCTTAGATGTTAAATGTCATCTAAACCCAATTAATGTCTACTAATGGTTGTGCCATATCCCTAAACATTGTTTCCACCCACTGTAACATGGCTACTCCAAATAACTCTTTCAGGAAACCATTTTCTTCTATAAATTAAAAATACCTACATGTTTCAAGCACCACATATTTCACACACTATAAAAGAACGTCCCCATATTTTCTTCATTACTTTAAATCTCACTGTTATTTAGAACATAAGTAACTTTTGTGACTGAACATATCTGCAATGTCGCCACAATCTGCTGGGGAATTTTGTTCATAGAGTTTGTACGTACAAAGCTGTACTTGTGGGTTAGTAGCCTGTTTCTACTGTAATCATTTTCAATAATTGTGCTCTGGTCACCGGTTGGTTGTCCATAAACTTAACAGGGGTGTTTCTGGCACAGACTAAAACATGGATCCAGTGTATTTTTAGATTCCCCTAATCTGTAAATTCACCTACATATCCCAATCACTTAAACCCATCTCATCATTTGATACAAGAACTGCATATATGGGGGTGAATCATCTTGATTGTAATCGCCTCACCTTTGGGACCGAGTATTTCTACCTCCTCCTCTTGTTGCTCAGCTGATCTTTTGGCTCTAGGGATAAGTGAAACTCTCTGAAACACAGCTGGAGTTTTGTTAGTGATGTGGGCATTCTCTATGAGTGGACTAATGGATCCATGTCTTACTTGATATTGTACTCCCCATCCAACCAGAAAGGTGCCACGTGTAATGAGCACAATCAACAATGCTATTCTGACTCTTATCCCTAGGGGACCCCACAATAGCTTTGGCTTTGTTCTTGACATCATCTCTATTTTCTCCCTGGTTGTGTCAGTTACAGAATTTAAATAATGAGTACTATAATAACGTATACAAAAATTGGACTCTTTTTCAGATGTAAAACAAAAAATAGGTTTTCACTTTAGTGTACTATCTATAAAAATCTATAGACAATTCGTCTTTTGAGCTGTTTCTATCTTTATCTTATTTCTATTTATTGTTTTGTTCCAGCTCTGCCAAATCAGTCCTAACTCCCAATAATGTTCTGGAAGTTGCCAGTGAAGGGTGACAATGTGTGAGGTGGTGTCAATTTGCTCCTTTTTCTTTACCTTTAAACCGGAGCGCGTGTGAAGTTCGTTACAACTTCTCACTGTTCCGTCCACCGGGGATCAGCTCACTGTCTTTTGTGAACTTCCACCCTCACCCAATCACCTGGCCGAACAGGAGTCTCTTCTGGTGTCTCGTCTTGTATCTCTGTAGCTTTCTTAGCCTGTGTAGACAAAACTTGGATTATATTACTCAGAGTTCTGACATATTCATTACTTTTATTCGTCTAATATCCAAAACTGGACCACTCCCTCCTTGGAGGAGGCCCAAGCTTTGGCATACCTTTTGTCGTTATGAGACCTATTATTAACTACATGTTATTATTTATTAACTACAACGTCACTGAAATCAACATATCTGTATAATCATGACACTCCCTCCTTTGGGCAGAACATGCTCAATTAATATTGCAATGATTACCCTATTCGGAACAGGACATGTAAAACCCATAACGTTGCATTAATAAATATAACTTCTCCGTGTACCCATAAGGTGTACAAAATATCGTATGATGTGTGGCTTTCTGATGGTATAAAACATATTCACTAAAATCTGCCATTAGCACAAAAAATGGTTTACTTGTTGCAATAATGGCTTTTGTCCTGGTATTATGCATCATTGTTGCTGCGTAAAACAATACCCCTGATGTCGCTAATGCGTCTCAATAATTCTAGGATTAGAGGATTGTTTGATACTGCTGAACAAAGATATAATAAAATAATATTTCTCTAAACTAGAGAGAAAATACGAACTATTCTCACCTATGGTGACATGCATGAAGGGCTGGTGGCCCTCACTCAAAATGAGATAGTGCCTTACGCACTACATTATAAATCAGTAAAATTACTCAAGAATAAATAAAAAACGGATTCTTGAAACTGTTGTAAAAACCCTACAACTTCTTCATCCAAGCTCTCAATCAGTGTTATGTTATTTAATCTGCAGCTCATTGCCTTAAAACAGATACTTCAGACCGATTATAAAATTGTGTTTATGAGAAAAATGTAATCTGACTCCATAAATCTCATAATTGTTTGACTAAAAAACTACACTTCCACTAACAATAAATGAAGTTCCCCTTTAAACACAGCCCCGGTCTTCTGACGGGGTCTATCTATGTACTGGCTGGAAAATGTTGTGCCAGTCTCTGTCGCTCTGTCACTGTTCTCCCGCTAACAGTCACTCTCTAGTTCTGCTGGGTTCTTGTTGACTTCTTCACTGGTTTGAGACAAGCGACCCTATCGGACACCTCCCTTTGTAGCCAGACTTCACCACAGCAGAATCGAGTTTCTGTTTTTAGGTCTCAACAGCTCCACGTCAGGTGTATCGCCGCCCCTTGAACTGCAGTCGGTGTAAACAGGAGGATTTGGTATGGATCCTCCGTCTTGGGCGAGTACTAGGTTTCCGTCTTCATATTTTTTGGTGGAAACCTGTCGTCTTGACCTCACTAGCTGTGTGGACACAATAGTTTTCTGTGTGGGGGAACAACATCACTCGTAATCTCTTTCCTTCTCATAATTACAAAAATAGTCTGCTAAATGTTCTATTCTGTGGATGCTTTATGTGTAAATGCAAATGCTACTCTCGATTTTGTTTTTACATTAAACATTAAACCTCTCCCTTCTGTGGTGACAGATATGGCTCAATGTAGCTGGATTTCAAAATACCCTTGTGCTGAAGATGCATCACCTGGTGGTCTGGCCCTCTGAGCTTCCTCATTGTTGTGGTTGATACCAGGGTGTCAGTGGCATTTGGGTCATGTTTGGCAATGCTGTTCGTCTTTGACATCCCTGAGACCCCCTGCCTCCGTTGTCATCATGGAAACCTCCTGGTTGTTGGTTCTGCTTCTGATTTTCTGGCACTATCTGAGATTTAACAGTTTGAGGTGTCTGCCCTGCATTCTCTGGTTCTTCCTGAGCTTGAATTGTTGGAGGTGTCTGCCCTGCCTTCTCTGGAAGTTTCCCCTCCCTTCTCCTTGTCTTGTTTCTACAAGCTACGGTGTCTTGTTTTTTCTGCTATGTCTTCCCTCACTGGCAGGTCTGCTACTCGGACCACATTTATGCTGTGTGCCAATAGGCTGGCATATTCCAGATGGAGTATCAGACTTGTAACTCTTATAAATCTTTCTTCATCTTCACTCCATATAGTTCTTTTAATTGGAAAGGTTAAAGCATCTGATCAGATTATTACCCTTTCCTTGAAATCTGCAGTTGAGCCTGGCTCTGCGTCTAGTCCCAGCTTAGTTTGTTTTGGTGACATGCTCGCTTCCTATTCGAATGAATATTATTAAGTTATCAAAGATTAAGCACCAATCTTCTGACTAGCACCGTCGTTCCTGATCAGTAATATCCTATGTCATCCGAACCTAACTTTAAATCTGGGCTTTTTAAGTTTGTTTTTTTTCTTTTCATTTTATAGATTTTTTCTTTTATTTTATATGATTTTTTTTTTAAATAATAAAGTTAATTAAAAGATACAAATTATGCAAATTTTTTAAAATCTGAAATGATAAAATAAAAAAATTGTAGTGTATGGTTTTGACTTTAAAATATGAAAATTAGAAATCTGGTGAAAATCTAAATCTAGTGTGTACAGTGCATACCAAAGTGTATGAAATTATGTAAATGTCATAATTTGTGTTAGCTTTAATCAATTGGTGTTTGAATATTCTACAGCCTAGTTTGAAAGTTTCTCATCTTTTAATTAGAAACCACTTTGTAATTCTGTCCTGGCGATTTGCGCATGTGTTCATTCATAATACTCAAAATCAAGCTTCAAAATGTTATAGTATCTTTGTAATAATTCTGTATTACCAGCAGAGTGCGCTGTTGTAATTTCCAGCTTAATCCACTAGGGATAGCTGTTGCAAAACTGACCTCTTTTTAACAAGAAGAAACTTATTTCCTTAAAAATGAGAAGAAAATTAGAATATGGTTAAACAACACAGCACATAACCGCCAAAACACATCTGCAAACAAGAATATCTCAAATAAACCGCCAATACGCACTTGCAAACAAGAATATCTCAAATACAGACTCCTACAAATATCAAACTTCCCACGGTAAGATAACCTGTCTATTTTATAGTTCCAACTCTGCCAAGAAATATGATTTGTTCTTCTCAAGATGGAGTGCCTAGCCTCATGTGAGTGGGACTGTGAGTCAAAACAAACAGAGTACTTTTAATTAGCATTTCACGAAATGGCGACTGCCGTGTGGCTTCAGCATGAGGACAAGACAAGATGGCAACTGATTTTCCAACCTTTGACCTGAAGAACAAAGGGATTTGAAAACACCTCGTGGCTCTCAGAGCGGAGTTGAAATAATGAGGGTGATCTTTTAATTCTCAACACAAAACAACACTGCAGTTTAAAATAACATTTCTATGTAATTTACAATTATAAATGGGCCTTATACCCTTACGTCACAGCCTTCAACCTGTGTACGTAATGTTTTGACTTTAAGAGCCAGTATGGTTATCTCCTCTGTTTAAACACGCTATCATGGGACAAAGTAAGGCGCCAAGCAAACACAATCAGCAGAATATCGTCTGTCTAACGCACGAATGTCGCAATCCTTGTCGTAATCCACGCGCAATGTCTGTTAGAAAACAGAAAAAACAACCACTGAAAGCATCAAACTTTTCAGGCCTTTTCCTCAAAAAGGACTTTTTTAATAAGAAAGCCCCTTGCTGTAATTAAAACACTCACTCAACTGTGTTCTTGTCTCAACCAGTCTCCACTGATTAATGGCCTAGAACCATTCACGTTTAAATTAGGACGTAACAAGAAACACTTTAAATGATTGCCATCATCACACAAAGAACTTGTAAAAAGTAAAAACAGCCTCACACTGTCCTTAACACAAACACTCACTCCGTGATGTTTTGTCCACTGAAAACTTCAAACTTTTCAGACCTTTTCCTTGAAAAGGACTTTTTTTTTAATAAGAAAATCACAAACACTCACTCCAATATTCTCAGCTTCCACTGTGATTGTGTTCTTTGTCTCAAGCAATCCCGATTGCTAAATAGCCTCAAACCATTCACGTTAACTTAAAACGTAACAAAAAACACTTATTGGAGCAATTAGCCTCGCCGACATGTAATAACAGACAAACAAATAGCATGCAGGGTTAAATATAAGAAACATAAGTAATTTGAACTCACCCTGCTTGTGAAAATGCAACGCCACGTGTTATGATTGTTATTGTTATAAATCTGGTTGTTTTAACATTAATTTCCCAGCTATTTTCAGGAACCGGAAGCAGCCGTCCAACACACAGTCCTAAGATTGTTCTGCATAAACTATTGAAGAATTTTGACGTAACAGGCTTCTTCTTTACCGTAGTTTGAGCTCTCTGTGTGTCGAACGGGTTTGCCAGCGGCTCCGGAGAACAGCCGCGTGTATAGTCTCTCCCGGTGCAAGGAGAATCACGTCGGGGTCATTCCAATTGTTAACTGTGATGGTTATTCTCGCGTCCAGGAAAGAGAAGCTTAAAAAGGACACTAAATGGAGTCTCTGAGATGTTTTCAAATTGGTACTTTAATTAATAAAAAAGGCGCGGTAAAGTCACAAACAGGATATTTTCTGACAGAAAAGCAGCTGCCTCTGGCTCCCCGCTAGCAGAGAAAAGAGGCCGAACCGCTCAGGTGCTGCTCTTATATAGCTTCTGCAGGCTCCTCCCTGCGGGCCGGCCCTCCACATCTTAATGTCCGTTGTTACGTTTAAACAGAGGATTCAGGCATTGTACATTCAATATATACTTAAACACGCCTCTTCTCCTCATATTGTCTTTCATCACTTTTCCTTTAACACATTCTAAACGTTGTAGTTAATATTCTAAAAAATACAGAAAATACTTCACGGCTGGTTTGGTTTCTGGTCATTCCGGATGTTGTCACATCTTACCCACATCTGTAAACAATAACTTTATTCAAATAAACTATACCTTCATTTAATATTCAGCAATAATAATACGTCTATAGTTGCAGTGTTAAAATCAGTAGGTTTCGGTGTGCATCACTCCATGTCATTTCGCTACTAAATTAACCTCTATAAGAAATGGTAAACTAGCCACATGCTAACTGGAGATGAAGGATTTTCAGAATAAAAGCTTAACTGGTTGTGCACAATAATTTTCTGGTTTTTCAGTATAAAACAGCATGTAAACTGAAGGTACATTTAAGGTACATTATGCCATCAAAACATGGATTTTAATTTCTAACAGTACACGTTGAAGATCCAATGGGGATACTGAATGGCGGTTCCGATTGATCTCTTCAGTAAGGCATGACGCAGACCCAACGTTTCGTTGCTCTGATTGGCTGTAGGTCTATTCAAATTGCATTCGGAGGCATTTTGATCTGACCGCGGCCGCACTGATATTATAACGCCAGAGAATTTCCACACCTTTAGTGTATAAAACTCCCCCACTAGTAGGGTTGCCAACCGTCCCGTATTAGCCGGGACGTCCCGTATTTGAGCCAAAAGGGGCGTGTCCCGTACGGGACTTTGTTTGTCCCGGATTCCCGTGTAAAGGGACAAATAAAAAACATGTTTCTGTTTGCGCACAATGCAGTGTGTCTGGCTGCGTGCCTGTGTGTTTGTGTGCTCTATCCGAAGGGCACTAGGACCGCTCAGTTGACAGGGCAGGCACAATGCTCGCACGTGTGTGTGTGTGAGATTTTATCTGGTGGGCCGCGGGCGCGGCATCACTGTTTGTGTGGCATGTCAGCCTGTTCAGTCGTGTGGGAAAATGAGCGCTGCCGGTGGAGGAGGTGATAATGAAAGAGGAGAAGAGAGAGAGGATGTGGTTCTGGGCCCTGGTCCTTCTAAAAAGAAAAGACTTGTGTCTTACAACAAACAGTGGAAGAAAAACACAGTTGGGTTTAGCCTGTGAGTGGAGATCTGTCTCGGGTCTTCTGTGCGTGCGTGTGTGTGTGTGTGTGTGTGTGTGTGTGTGTGTGTGTGTGTGTGTGTGTGAGTCAGTCAGCTGATTGATGGGAAAATGGTTGGTTGAAGGATAACATTAAGTCTAATAATGATGTACCGTGCATGTTCACATCATGTATACTTTGCATTACTTAATACCATTTTTCAAATATTTATTTTTTAACATTTTGGACAAAATAGTACATCGAGGTGCCCAGATGTCCCTAGTGCCCACCTATCCGATTTGAACATGCTGATGTACAATGTGATGTAGTAGCCTAATGCAGGTGTAAGACCATTGTGTTTGTAATGTGTTATAGGTATGCATAGTTTTCTATGCATTTTGAGGGTTTTGGGGGGTTTGACCCCTCGAACCCTAGGGGGCTGGCTCCCCCAAAAGAATTAAATAACATAACCCTAACCCCGAAAAAAAGTAACAAAAAAAAGTAACTAAATCCGCCAGAAACCCGAAAATATTGTCCCGTTTTTCCATTTCTGGAAGTTGGCAACCCTACCCACTACTTACAGATGTAGCGCTTCATTTCAGACGCGGGTCCGTGATCGGCACGGGGTGGGCCCCTGCTGAAAAGGAAAACCCCCCGCAGGACTTGAAACGCCCCCTTGATAAATACATTTAATTATAATGAAACCAGCTGCAATGGATCATGGATCCACCAGGGGGAGCCGTGATTAAAAAGCTGCTACACTGGAACTCATGTGAAATAAACAGCTGATCTACAGGTATCTGATATAGCGGATATTTGTTAAGATCCATATGTCACGGATAGGATCATATTCTGTGCTAAATAAGAGACATGTAATCATTTACTAAACATCACCATGTTTAATTCACGTTGGCGTAAGTACAAAACCATTGCTATGTTTTTAGATCAGGAAATGCATCCAGGCTCAAACAAACGATTTTCAATCATCATCCTCACGATCATTTAATGTATCATATGTTCGCGAGTTGAAATGAATGCACTACATTTAATCCACGTGAGTTTACAACAACAAAAATAATCGCTTTGTTTTTATATCACATCCGACCGGAGGAAAATGCAGCACGGGTCTCACTACCGATCATCCTAATCCCACGGGCAAACAATAATATGTACAGTGTTAATAGTTTACTGTATTATTAGTGTCTAATATTACTGGGGATTTCGGAATGGTAGCCTACTGGATTTTGATTTATTGTATCGGCTTCATATCGCAATATATTCCCGAAGTCTGAAATGCAAAAATGTCCCACATTAGGGCAATTCACCCTACATTTAATCATTCAAACAAAATCATATTTCGTTTCTTTTTAACTAAATAAATGTGGTTTAATCCACATAATTTACTGTGTTAATTGTTTACTGTAGTATTGTGCACATTACTTTTCGCTGCTTGTTGCACCTGGTTAGAAGCTAAACTGCATTTCGTTGTCTCAGTACCTGCAATATGTGCAATAACAATAAAGTTGAATCTAATCTTGAGCAGGAACAAATGTATTTAGGCTACTTAGTACATATCTGACATAAACGATTAAACACATTTGTGCATTCTTTAAACCGAGTCAAGCCGAGTCCGGAGGTGGCGGCACATTAAAGTGTGCACCTGATTGTTTAACTTGAAGGTGCCTGATGACATTTAATCATTCAAACAAAATCATATTTCGTTTCTTTTTAACTAAATAAATGTGGTTTAATCCACATAATTTAGGCCTACTGTGTTAATTGTTTAACTTGAAGGTGCCTGATGTGAACATTTCCAGAAGAACTCTAGCTTGAATGGCCTTTGTATGTATACAGTAGGCCTACAGTATAGCCCAACCATGTACACCTTCCTTTTTTCCCGTCCAAAGTTTGAATTGGATAAAGGTAATGGTTATCGATGGTGCTTTTATAGCCTATTGTATAATAACTGTGTGATTTATATTGCTTTTCAAATGCATATGGCCACCCATTTACACTGCTCTTCCCGTCAAGAATATGAATAGAACTTAGTTAGATCACTTTACATTTCTGCACATACATTTTTAATCACACACGTCTCCCCACGTCTCCCCGTCCCGAAAATGATAAATAAAATAAAAAGAGGAAACAATTTTCAAGTTCAGTTTTCAACGTTTTATTTAAAATAACTGACATAACAGACACCATACTGTAGGGCTATCTGCTGCGGAAACCAGGACGAGCTATTTCGGGATCTGTTTTTCGGGGGGCTCCTCAGTCTCTCATTTACCCGGCTCCTGATCTTATGCCACTGGTCAATGTTCAGATTTGGGTACAAATTGGAAACATAGTACTCAATCTTTTTCAACCTCTTGACGGGAAAAAAGGAAGGTGTAAATGGTTGAATGATGAATAAACAGTGAGGAGGGGTACAGTATGAATACACTAGATATACATAGCAGCCCAGCCTGTGAGCAGTATGAACACCAATGAGCGCTCAGCTCATATACCAGCGAGTCGAGAGAGATAATGATATCTGCATTTTCTCTTTTGGTTTGATTAGGACACATCCTGGGGATTGTGTTTACAAACATTAACCAGACCGTTAACCAGCCCCCACCCCCCATGTTGCCTATGTTGTCCTGTGTTGCGAACTCTTTGTTTAAAACGAATTGGCCATCGGAATGTGTGGAGGAATTCTCCCAAGGGTCACATTCCACAGCTCCCCCCCCCCCCCCACTTCTGTGATCTCCCATCCCCCAGTCTGTAGGTTTGTGTTTGCATATTTCTATGCCGTAATTCATACTGGTCCTCTCACGCACATACATTCTCCTTACAGTATACATACATAGGCTATATGTCCGTGTATCTACGGACCATTTGTTTTTCTTTATTAAAAAAGTAAACGGAAGAGCGTCTGAGAGGCGTTTTTGCCCTTTTGCTTGTTACCTTACTAAATGGTCTAATGGTCAGTGGAGCGAGGGAGGAGGCCCGCGAAACTCGCGGAAGTGATTTCAAAACAAAAAGCACTCGTTTGCTTGGAACAAAGAAAACGGCCAACACACATTGAGTCCAGAAAATGAATGTTATTAAGGGCTGTAAATATAATAAGCCTGTGTCTAAAATTGACAACAGGCTTATTATATTTACAGCCCTTAAGATACTTAATATATTTAATAAAAGTGAAAAACAATGAACAAGACTTAACGTATTCATCATAATTAATTATATTTATTTCGTTTGGATGTAGGATTTGTGACTTTGTTTAGAGCAGTGATCTTCTACTATATGAACATTTTGGACCCAAAATCACAAAAAAAATACGTAAAAACAGATTTTGAAAATGATATTATTTTTCATATAGGTAACACAAACATACACAACGAAACCATTTAAAAGCTGGAAATATATACATGGGATGTCACTATGATAATGTGAAAGTTTGATTGAGGTAGAATGGGATTTCATTCTGATAAGGCAAAAGTGTTATTATAAATATAATACAAATATATATATACACATTATGTACAAAAATCTGTTTTTTCTGTCTTTATCTGTGCCACGCTTCAAAGCGGTTTCTGTCAACTACGACACAGAGGGCAACATCACAGGTTCCTCCTCCTCCATGTCAAAAAACAAGCTTAAAGCTTGACTCACGTTCAGAGTTCTCTTTAAAACTCGAAATCTATCTAACTATATCTAAATTCTCAATGTTTGTCTGTCACTTTACTTCAATCGCAGTCTCCCGCCGTCTCTCTTTGTCTCCCGCCGCCTGTCTTCGTATATCTTCGTCTCTCTCCATTTCCCGCCGTCCCTCTTCGTCTCTTTTCGTCTCGTTTCGTATCACTCCGTTTACCTGATTACCTCACCCCCTCCCTGGTAAATACATCCTGTTGAGCAGAATCTACAGTTTCCAGTATTTTCCGTTTCGTAAAATGATAAAATACGGCGAAGATATTAAAATATGTGCTTCCATTATTCATACTTCTGAAATATATCTGTATTAACTTTATCAATCAATCAATATTTATTTATATAGCCCAATATCACAAATGTTACATTTGTCTCAGTGGACTTTACAGTTTGTACAAAATATCAGTATGACAATACGACACCCTCTGTCCTTAGACCCTCACATCGTACCAGGTAAATTTGTTCATTTCGTAAAATGATCAAATACAGCGAAGACATTCAAATATGTGCTTCCATTTTTCATACTTTTGAAATGTATTAACTTTATATCATCGTATCTCCGTGTTTACTGGGTCTTTTTGCATGAAACAAAGACTGGGATATAGTTTCAAGCCAGTACTTTCGACAGAAACACACGGCAATGTTGTCCGGACTGTTGTTTTTATGCGGCACCGGCTTGAACAGGTCATGTGATCTGATCACGCCGGCGTGACGGTCGACTCCAAAGGGTTAATATTAAATACATATAAGTATTTTTACAACTTGTATTTAGAAATACTCTGTTGTAATTATTGATGCATAAATGTGTTCATCCATTCAATGTGGCATCTGCTATAATGGGGTTAATGTATGATATTACTTAATAATACAATACATTATAATATATTATATGATAATGACATTTTAGTTTTATTCATTTCTTATTTCATAGTTTCTCATTATTATTATTATTTGTATCGCTCATCTTATTTTTGATTGTATTAATCTGTGTGAATCTGTGCTGTCCTGTTTTTCACTCTCACCCTGTTGCTGTTTGAACTACTGAATTTCCCCATGGGATTAATAAAGGTCCATCTTATCTTATCTTAATGTATAAGTTGATTTACTTCAATCTACTGTACTGTGTAAAAACACCCCAACAATATTACAAAAATATACTGCATAAAGCAAACTATATACTTTATTTGATCTAAAATATTGATGTTTTTTCATTATAGTAGCCTGTGAAAACCATACAGTAACAAATAAGTGATTAAATGCTACAGTATTCAGCAAACACAACTGCAGAGCTGCAAACATTGCAAACAGACTAAGTTCTACAACACCCAGTTGTCTTTGTGTATTTTGTGAATGAAGCGCCAACTCATGGTTAAATCCTGTAATTGAACAAATGGGGAAATTGGGCAACGCCCTCAAGCAATTTGGCAACACCCCCAGCCACTGGGATCCGCTGGGCTTTTGACTGGGACACACCCATGTGGGTCTGATCTGGAGTGCTACATCTGTAGACTAGTCCTTGCACCCCTCTTCTAGCATAACCCTGAATGGTCTCAACCATATTGCATCAGTAACGTGCAGTTGTTGTTACAGCAGGATCAGTTTGTGTGTTGTGGACACGACCCGTATATTTTCGCAATCCGTGTTCTCAACATTTAGCATTTTGCTTATTATTTAATTTCATTTGCTTACTTTAACATTATTTTTCATGGTGGGGCTAAGCCATTTCTTGGTATGGCTGTAGCCTACCCCAGCCATACCCTGGCGCCACCACTGCATCAATGATACGCTCCATCCTGCAGGTGCCAGCGCAAGTGACTAACACTGCGCACTAAGTTTCCCAGGTCCCTAAGGAGCATGGGGAGAACGTAAGTGCACCATGTCCCCCACACTCACACTCACGCTTACCTCACGTAGAGTGTGCATGGACCTTAGTGGGGAAGGCTCTCCCCGCCTGCCAGAATCGCGCACCATGTTTCCCGGGTCGCTAAGGAGCATGGGAAAACATAAGTGCATTATGTCCAGGGGGATCAGATCCTGCCTACTGACCCACAGCCCCCCCCCCCCCAGTCCTGTGTTGCCCCAGCAAGATGAAAAGGAGCCAAACATGTCCAAGAGATAAAACCATATGAAGGGGCCTGGCATAGACCAAGAAGCCGCCGTGCATATGTCCTCCACACTCACGCCATTGAACAAGGCTGTTGATACAGCCATACCACGTGTAGAGTGTGCACGGACCCCAGTGGGGAAGGCTCTCCCCGCCTGCCAGAGTCGCGCACCATGTTTCCCGGGTCGCTAAGGATCATGGGAAAACATAAGTGCATTATGTCCAGGGGGGGTCAGATACTGCCTACTGACCCACAGCCCCCCCCCCAGTCCTGTGTTGCCCCAGCAAGCACAGACGATGAAAAGGAGCCAAACATGTCCAAGAGATAAAACCATATGAAGGGGCCTGGCATAGACCAAGAAGCCGCCGTGCATATGTCCTCCACACTCACGCCATTGAACAAGGCTGTTGATACAGCCATACCACGTGTAGAGTGTGCACGGACCCCAGTGGGGAAGGCTCTCCCCGCCTGCCCATAGGCATGTGAAATGCACTCGCAGAACCATCCTATCAGGCGTTTCTTGGGCAGAGCTTTACCGGCCACACCATCCCCAAAGCACACAAACAGCTGTTCAGTGCACCTAATGGAAGCCTGCGCCCTACATCAGTGGTTCTCAACTGGTCAGGCCTCGGGACCCACTTTTACAATAAATTGAGAAATTCCTTAGAAAAACAAGACTTCTATCGATACTTACAGATTCGGCATTATGTTAACACAAAGGTTAAAACTATAACAGAGTCAAGTACAGGTGTGATGGAACTATTTTAAAAAAAGCATACGATTCAAAAACAGATAGCAAAGTTATTTCATTACATTACATTACATGTTACTTGTTAGACGCTTTTATCCAAAGCGACTTACATACTCAATACTGTGGACAATCCCCACAGGATCACTTTGGGGTGAAGTGTCTTGCCCAGGGACACAACGACATGCTGACTGCAGTGGGGTTTGAACCTGTGATCCCCTGATCCCAACACCAAGGCTCTATCTTTTTTTTTTTTTTGTTATCTTTTATTATATCAAACACATAAGCAATAAACAATGTAACATTTTAAAAACATGCTAGTCTTCCTCACTGATCCCCAAAAAAGGAAGGACCCCAAGGCTTTCCAACACATCACATAAAACATAATTCTCCATTTTCATACATCTCCCTTCAATATACACTTAATTTTCTTTTCACTTTCATACAAAAACAATTTCTCCCCATCACCATTTTCTATTTTCCACATATTTCCTAGTCTCTATGATTGCCCACTTCTTTCTCTTTCTCCACTGTTTCCCCCTCTATCTCTCCATACTTCCTTCGCGTAACCGTCAGTTGATACTTGTCTTTATCACTATCCTCCCACACACCTTTTTCATTGATCACCCCTATGTTTACGCTCACCTTTCCCCATTTCTCCCTTTCTTCCTCATCCTTGCTATCCTTCTCTTCTCTTTCCCCCGCAGACCCCTCCTCGCTATCCTCCTCTATCCCCGTCTCTTCCTCCCTCTGTTTCTGCTCCTTCTCTTCCTCCTCTTCCTCCATCCTATCACCCCCTCCCTTCCCCACCTCCCCTGACTCGATCTCCTCACCCTTTCCCTCCTCGTTTTCCTTCTCATCCTCCACCTCACTAATATCCTCTATCCCCCGCTCTTCCTCCCTCCGTTTCTGCTCCTCTTCTTCCTCTTCCATCTTCTCCCCCCATCCCTTCCTCTCATCCTCCTCAATCTTCCCCTCCTCTATTTCCTTCTCATCCTCTCTCTCTCTCTCTCTCTCTCTTACTTACTTTTTCCTCCTCCATTTCTTCCTTCATCCTCATCATTTTTAAAAGCTCCTCCTCTTTCTTTCGCTGCTCTACCTCTTCCTCATCCTCTGTATGTTTGCTCCCATCACTCCCTCTTTCTTCCATTCCCTCCATCTCCACTCCCTTTTCACCTTCTCCTTTTTCGTCCTCCTTTTCATTCCCCTTCATCCTCTTTATATCTTTCCTCACATCCTTTAGTTTCTCTCTCACACCATTTTTACCCCTCACACTATTAACACCATTATTCCCACACATAGACCCGTCATCAACACCACCACCACCACCTTCATCATCATCACTTTTGCTTTCACTATCACCATTACTTTCCCCCTCTCGTTGTCTTTTTCTTTCTGCTTCACCCTCTCCGCCCACATCCTCACCACCATCCATCCTCCCCTCGTCACTTTTGCCCACACCTTCAGGCTCCAACCCACCCTCTCCACCCCCCTGTTTAGGGGGGGGGGGAGGGGGTTGAGAATTGGGGCCCTCCGGGGGGGGAATGACTCCTCTTCCCCCTCTGCTCCCTTATGGGGACCTTGCTCCCTCCCCTCTCTCCCTACCCCACAGTTCCTTGCCAAGTGCCCCGCCCCATTGCAGTTATAGCATTTGATCATCGGGCACTCTCTGTATATATGCCCTGGCCTTAGACAGTTCCTGCACACCTGCCTTTGTCCGTCATGTTTTACATTGAAATATTCTTCCCCCTCCGCCACTTTTAGCTTTGTTGAATAGGGAAGGGAATGTACCTCCCCTTTAAATTGCACCCTCAAAAATCGAGTTCCATCAGCCACCTTTGTACCTGGCAGGTACCTCCTCATTACTCTGGACACTGGATCCACCCCCCATTCCCGTAATCTCCCGTGTATCACCCCATCACCTATGTAAGCCGGCAAGTGCATAAAATAAACTGTCACCTCGTTCTCACATAGTTTCCTCGCACTCACCAAAACCCCTTTAACCCTCAGTCCATCTAATAGTGTATCTCTCCCCTCCACCGTCTTCATTGTCAATTCGTACTCCCTCGACCCCTTCACCCTACATGCCATCACTCTCCCACACAGTTCCTGCACCCCCACCAGCATGTCCATCATTGTTATTTTTGCTTCTCCTCTTTCCAACGATACCTTTAGTGTTAGGTCCTGTCGATATTCCTCCTCCTCCGTCTCCTTCTCTTCCTCGCCCGCTTTCTTTTCTCTCCTTTTTCTCTCTCTTCTTCTCCTCTCCGCCTGCCTTTTCCTTGCTTTTTCCGCCCGTCGTTTTCTTCTCTCCCGAGACGCCTTCTCCTGCCTCTGTCCTGTCCCGCCTCCTTTCTTGCTTTTTCTGCATTATAGTCCTTCATCAAGTAGCTTTTTGTTTTTTTCTTTATCTCCACTTCATCTCCCGTTGCCGTCGTGGCGCTCAGCCCTTCTTCAGCTGCCGCAGCGACGGGGTCGGGTTTAGACTCCCCCGTTCCTCACTTTTCCCTTCTTTTATCTCCTCCTGTGGTATCTTCTCCTTATTTACCTTCAACCTGTCGGTTTCCTTTTTCTTCTCCACTCCTTTTTCGATACTTTCAACCTCTCCCGTTGCCGTCGTGGCGCTCAGCTCTTCTTCAGCTGTTGCTGCCGCAGCGGCGGGGTCGGGGTTAAAACTCCCCCGTTCCTCACTTTTTCCTTTCCCCCCCCCCCCTCTTGTGGTATCTTCTCCTTATTTACCACCGAACTGTCGGTTTCCTTTTTCCTCTCCACTCCTTTTTCGATACTTTCGACCTCTTTTGTTTTCTTGGCCTCCGCCGCCATTTCCTCCTTCCAGCCGCTCCCACACTGCATTCCTCGCATTCCTGAATGCGCGTTTCTTACGGATTTTTCCGGCTTCCCAGCCATCTTTCTCTTTCTTTATTTGCCTCCCCCTACAGCTGTGCTGTAGGGGGAGGTTTTCAACCAGACAAACCCAGTTGAATCCTGTTCAGATGTCACTTTTGCGTCGAAATTCTCCCAAACAATTCCGTAGCTCTTTCTTTCTCTCCCTGTTTTCATTTGGGTGGATTTGACCTATCTCTGGCCCCCCTTGGTCGATTTTGATGATTGATATCTCTTTATAACAGCTAGAGTCAATGGAATCGAGGGGAACTCCCACATACACACACACGTTAACAAATAAGGAGTGAGTGACGCGTAGCCAAACCGGAAGCTGCGATAACTCTGGTGGCTACCATTAGCAGCTAACTTTTATTGTCCGATTTTTACATAAAAATGGAATTATGGATTATAAATAATGTTTTCAAAGTGACAGACACATTGGATTAACCCTCAGCAGCGTTTTTATCATTTGAATGCCATTGAACACGCCTTTTGATCAGAATAACAGCTAAGGTGAGAAGATGTCCCGTTTTTGCTCCGTAATGCTACGTGTTGTGATGTCTGTGTTTGCTTCCCCTGTGGCGAGTTCTGATCGCTCAGTGATGATACTATACCTATATAATCTGTGGAGTCTGTTAGAAATTAAAATCAATGTTTTATGGCATAATGTACGTTAAACATACCGTCAGTTTAAATGCTATTTTATTCTGGAAAAAAACGGAAGTCGGCCACGACTGGGAGAGGAAGGCTGCAGCCTTTCTCATCTGACTGAACAATATCCTGTTTGTAACATTACCGCGCCATATTTTTTATTAAAGTAACCACATTTGAACCTTCTCAGAGACTCAATTAGTCTCCTTTTTAAGCTTCTCTCCTGGACACGAGAAAAACGATCACGGTTAACAATCTGGTGACCCCGACGTGATCTTCGTTGGACCGGGAGAGACTAAGAACCAGCTGTTTTCCGGGGACGCGGCGTCCGTTCGACACACAACGACCTCGAAAGACTTGGTAAGAGGAAACCTGTTATATCGAATTCCTCATAGTTTATGCAGGACAATGTTAAATGTGTGTGTCTGACGGAGGCCAGCAGATCCTGAAAATAGCTGTGCATTTAATGTTAAAACAACCAAATGTATAACAATAACAATCCTATAACACGTGGAGTTGCTTTGTCACAAGCAGGGTAAGTTCAAATGTCTTCTTTTTCTTACATTTAACCCTGCATGCTATTAATTTGTGTGTGTGTGTTGTATTTTAAATATAAATGTGTGAGGCCATTGTACTTCGGGTAGGTGTCTTGTTGTGTTTTCATGTAGGTGTCTCTTGTTACGTTAGTAGTTAGTTAGCCTATGACTTAAGGATATATAAGTCCATTTAACGATTATTGTTAAGATCTATGGGACATAGCAAATTGGTTAAGCACAGAGTAATTGAAAACCAACAAGGCATAGCGAATCAACTTTGGGTTGAGTAACTGAAGACAGTGCTAGTCGAAAACAGTTGAGAACTGTTTTAAAAAAGTCCTTTTCAAGGAAAAGGCTTGATTAAGGTGTAAGCCTTTATCAGTGGTCATAACTGTTCTATTTTCAACCAAGATATTGCGGGTGGAATACTGTATTTGGGGTTTCAGCAGCATTACGTTAAATTGACGACGGTCATTTAATAGTCGCTGATAGGTTTCCATATTACTCCCACCTAACGTGTCTAAATGCAATGTAATGTAAATGGCAGCAGTTGACCAATAGTGGACTATAAAGTCAAATATTACGCAGATAGGTTTATAGCTTATGCGTAAGGGTTCCTAACTTTAAGTGATGATATCAATAAGATAAAGCCCATTTTTCATAGTAAACTAGATAGAAATGTTATTTTAAACTACAGTGTTATTTTGTATTGAATTTTCTAGACTAAAGATCACCCCGCCATTATTTCAACTCCCCTGTGAGAGAGACGAGGTGTGTTTTCAAATCCCTTTGTTCTTCAGGTTAAAGGTTGGAAAATCAGTTGCCATCTTGTCTTGCCCTCATGTTGAAAATAAGCCACACGGCAGTCGCCATTTCGTGAAATGCTAATTTCAAGTACTCTGTTTGTTTTTACACACTCAGTCCCACTCACATGAGGCTAGGCACTCCATCTTGAGAAGGACAAATCATATTTCTTGGCAGAGTTGGAACTATAAAATAGACAGGTTATCTTACCGTGGGAAGTTTGGTATTTGTAGGAATCTGGTTTTGGAAGTATTTCTGCTTGCAAGTGTGTATTGCGTTTTTTTTCATATTCTTGTTTGCAAATGTGTTTTGGCGGTTATGTGCTGTGTTGTTTAACCATATTCTAATTTTCTTCCCGTTAAAAACAGGTCAGTTTTGCAACAGCTATCCCTAGTGGATTGAGCTGGAAATTACAACAGCGCACTCTGCTGGTAATACAGAATTATTACAAAGATACTATAACATTTTGAAGCTTGATTTTAAGTGTTATAAATGAACACATGCGCCAATCGCCAAGATAGAATTGCAAAGTGGTTTCTAATTAAAAGATGAGAAACTTTACATAATAGTCTTTCAAACTAGACTGGATAATATTCAAACACCAATTTATTGAAGCTAACACAAGTTATGGCATTTGCATAATTCCATACACGTCGGTATGCACTGTACACACTGGATTTAGATTTTCACCAGATTTCTATTTTCATATTTCAAAAGTCAAAACCTGTACACTGTACAATTTTTATTTTAACATTTCAGATTTTAAAATGTGCATAATTTTTTATCTTTTAATTTAATTTATTAATATTTTACAAAAAACTTAAATCATAATTATAAAAAAAATAAACTTTTAACAACTAAAACCCCCCCCCCCAGATTGAAAGTTAAGTTCGGATGACATAGGATATTATTTATCAGGAACGAAGGTGCTAGTCGGAGGATTAGTGTTTCAATCTTTGATAACTTAATAATATTCATTCGAATAGGAAGAGAGCATGTCACCGAAATAAACTAAGTTGAGACCAGACGCAGAGCCAGGCTCAACTGCAGATATCAAGGAAAGGGTAACAATCAGATCAGATGATTTAACCTTTCCAAGTAAAAGACAGAAGACATGGAACCAAATAGAGAAACTGTTGGAACAGTGGCAAACAAGAGGACTGATTCCAGCAGATGATCAACCTGGACCAACAAAAGCCCATAGAAGAGCAGTACTCGACTATGAGCACGAACAATGCCTACAACAGCTAACTATATGGAGGGAAGCTGAAGAAAGATTTATAAGAGTTACAAGTCTGATACTCCATCTGGAATATTCCAGCCTATTGGCACACAGCATAAATGTGGTCCGAGTAGCAGACCTGCCAGTGAGGGAAGACATAGCAGAAAAAACAAAAGACACCGTCGCTTGTAGGAACAAGACAAGGAGACGGGAGGGGAAACTTCCAGAGAAGGCAGGGCAGACACCTCCAAAAATTCAAGCTCAGGAAGAACCAGAGAATGCATGGCAGACACCTCAAACAGTTAAATCTCAGATAGTGCCAGAGAATCAGAAGCAGAACCAACAACCAGGAGGTTTCCAAGGAGGCACAGGCAGAAGACGTTTTCGGTTTGAGGGATGTTACCATTGCAGCCAAATGGGCCATTGGGCTAGAGATTGTCCACAACAACAAATGAAATACCCACCACATGCACCAAACAACGGCCCTCCTTGCATTAACCCAAGGGAGGTTTCAATGATGACGACAGAAGCAGGGGGTCCCAAGGATGTCAAAGACGAACAGCATCGCCAAACATGACCCAAATGCCACTGACAGCCTGGTATCAACCACAACAATGAGGAAGCTCAGAGGGCCAGACCACCAGGTGATGCATCTTCAGCACAAGGGTATTTTGAAATCCAGCTACATTGAGCCATATCTGTCACCACAGGAGGGAGAGGTTTAATGTTTAATGTAAAACAAAATCGAGAGTAGCATTTGTATTTACACATAAAGCATCCACAGAATAGAACATTTAGCAGACTATTTTTGTAATTATGAGAATGAAAGAGATTACGAGTGATGTTGTTCCCCTACACAGAAAACTATTGTGTCCACACAGCTAGTGAGGTCAAGACGACAGGTTTCCACCAAAAAATATGAAGACGGAAACCTAGTACTCGCCCAAGACGGAGGATCCTTACCAAGTCCTCCTGTTTACACCGACTGCAGTTCAAGGGGCGGCGATACACCTGACGTGAGGCTGTTGAGACCTGAAAACAGAAACTCGATTCTGCTGTGGTGAAGTCTGGCTACAAAGGGAGGTGTCCGATAGGGTCGCTTGTCTCAAACCAGTGAAGAAGTCAACAAGAACCCAGCAGAACTAGAGAGTGACTGTTAGCGAGAGAACAGTGACGGAGCGACAGAGACTGGCACAACATTTTCCAGCCAGTACATAGATAGACCCCGTCAGAAGACCGGGGCTGTGTTTAAAGGGGAACTTCATTTATTGTTAGTGGAAGTGTAGTTTTTTAGTCAAACAATTATGTGATTTATGGAGTCAGATTATATTTTTTCTCATAAACACAATTTTATAATCAGTCTGAAGTATCTGTTTTAAGGCAATGAGCTGCAGATTAAATAACATAACACTGATTGAGAGCTTGGATGAAGAAGTTGTAGGGTTTTTACAACAGTTTCAAGAATCAGTTTTTATTTATTTATTCTTGAGTAACTTTACTGATTTATAATGTAGTGCGTAAGGCAATATCTCATTTTGAGTGAGGGGCACCAGCCCTTCATGCATGTCACCCTCTGTGAGAATAGAAAATATTATTTTATCATATCTTTGTTCAGCAGTATCAAACAATCCTCTAATCCTATAATTATTGAGACGCATTAGCGACACCAGGGGTATTGTTTTTCGCAGCAACAATGATGCATAATACCAGGACAAAAGCCATTGTTGCAACAAGTAAACCATTTTTTGTTGTGCTAATCGCAGATTTTAGTACAGATGCATTTATACCATCAGAAAGCCATACATCATACGATATTTTTTGTACACCTTATGGGTACACAGAGAACTTATATTTATTTTGTGCAACGTTATGGGTTTTACATGTCCTGTTCAGAATAGGGTAATCATTGCAATATTAATTGAGCATGTTATGCTCAAAGGAGGGAGTGTCATGATTATACAGATATGTTGATTTCAGTGACGTTGTAGTTAATAAATAATAACATGTAGTTAATAATAGGTCTCATAACGACAAAAGGTATGCCAAAGCTTGGGCCTCCTCCAAGGAGGGAGTGGTCCAGTTTTAGATATTAGACGAATAGAAGTGATGAATATGTCAGAACTCTGAGTAATATTATCCAAGTTTTGTCTACACAGGCTAGGAAATCTACAGAGATACCAGACGAGACACCAGAATAGACTCCTGTTCGGCCAGGTGATTGGGTGAGGGTGAAAGTTCACAAAAGACGGTGAGCTGATCCCGGTGGACGGAACAGTGAGAAGTTGTAATGAACTTCACACGCGCTCCGGTTTAAAGGTAAAGAAAAAGGAGCAAATTGACACCACCTCACACATTGTCACCCTTCACTGGCAACTTCCAGAACATTATTGGGAGTTAGGACTGATTTGGCAGAGCTGGAACAAAACAATAAATAGAAATAAGATAAAAATAGAAACAGCTCAAAAGACGAATTGTCCATAGATTTGTATAGATTGTACACTAAAGTAAAAACCTATTTTTTGTTTTACATCTGAAAAAGAGTCCAATTTTTGTATACGTTATTATAGTACTCATTATTTAAATTCTGTAACTGACACAACCAGGGAGAAAATAGAGATGATGTCAAGAACAAAGCCAAACCAATTGTGGGGTCCCCTAGGGATAAGAGTCAGAATAGCATTGTTGATTGTGCTCATTACACTTGGCACCTTTCTGGTTGGATGGGGAGTACAATATCAAGTAAGACATTGATCCATTAGTTCACTCATAGATAAAGCCCACATCACTAACAAAACTCCAGCTGTGTTTCAGATACTTTCACTTATCCCCAGAGCCAAAAGATCAGCTGAGAAACAAGAGGAGGAGTTAGAAATACTCTTTCCCAAAGGTGAGGTGGTTATAATCAAGATGATTCACCCCCTATATGCAGTTCTTGTATCAAAGGATGAGATGGGTTTAAGTGATCGGGATAATCAGTGATGGGGATTTACAGATTAGGGGAATCTCCAAATACACTGGATCCATGTTTTAGTCTGTGCCAGAAACACCCCTGTTAAGTTTATGGACAACCAACCGGTGACCTGAGCACAATTATTGAAAATGATTACAGTAGAAACAGGCTACTAACCCACAAGTACAGCTTTGTACGTACAAACTCTATGAACAAAATTCCCCAGCAGATTGAGGCGACATTGCAGATATGTCCAGTGTTGTGCTAGTTACTGAAAACCAGTAACTAGTTACCATGACTAGTTACTTCATGTCAAAAGTAACTCAGTTACTTTACTAGTTACTTACACCCAAAGTAATGCGTTACTCTGAAAAGTAACGTTTTCGTTACTTGCAAAAAAGGGCTCCCATTAATGCCCTTATAGCCTTCATTTCAGTACTGTTATTGCATTGGAGAATAATACAATCTGTTGATCAACTTGACATGCATTATATGCAATCTGGATTGCATCGATATTAGCTGGCTTTCCATTTTTGTATATTCTTTCTCCAGGTAGTTGGAAAAAGTTTTCCGTCCCATATACCATGTGCCGCCAGGACATGGTATCATGCTAACTAGCTCCCTGAAAGCGGGTGACTCCACTGTAGCAATAGCCTGCATGTGTTCTACAACATACCGTGCAATGGCTTTATCGACTTTTCCCTGGCCAGCAGTCCCTTGGTTAAAATCCAGCCGCTGTTGCTTAGGTGGAGGTGGAGTGGCGTCGGCTGAGTCTCTGTGGTCTTAGCTACTAGCTTCGTCCCAGCATGTTGTTTTTGCAGATGTTTTAAGAGATTTGAATGACTGGTTTGGGCAGTAGATAGGATCTTTGACCCGCCAGGACACAACTTACATTTAACTAAAACGTTCTTTTCTTTGTGCTCGACAAAAGTGAAATAGTGAGAATATCTCCAGGTGGAGAAACTAGACTTGAGCTCCGCCGCCGCCATGATAGTCTGGTTAGTAAACAACACAAACACGCCCACAGCCCGTCTCCGCATGTGACACAGGAATTATCTAAGTACATTTACTGCAGTAACGGAGTAACGTACCATGTAGTAACGGTAACTGAGTTACTGAATTTAAAAAGTAATGCGTTAGAGTACTAGTTACTGCCAAAAATAACGGCGTTACAGTAACGCGTTACTTGTAACGCGTTAGTCCCAACACTGGATATGTCCAGTCACAAAAGTTACTTATGTTCTAAATAACAGTGAGATTTAAAGTAATGAAGAAAATATGGGGACGTTCTTTTATAGTGTGTGAAATATGTGGTGCTTGAAACATGTAGGTATGTTTAATTTATAGAAGAAAATGGTTTCCTGAAAGAGTTATTTGGAGTAGCCATGTTACAGTGGGTGGAAACAATGTTTAGGGATATGGCACAACCATTAGTAGACATTAATTGAGTTTAGATTACATTTAACATCTAAGACAGATAGTAAGATTAGGACAATAGAGTGGAAAGGATTGGATATATTTTACCTCAGTGTGTTAGAATTAACTATAGGTAATGCGTCCCGAGATCTCTCTCTCTCTCTCTGTCAGAATGCTACGACCCCATCTTCAGACAAATGACCTCACCACAGGAGACTCCTCCTCCTCCATCAAACAGACAGAGAACCCGAGCTGAACCAACAACGACCTGAGGCATCCAGAACCATCTCCACCTGAGGCATCCAGAACCATCTCCACCTGAGGCATCCAGAACCAAACCAGCATGCTGACAAAGAGGCAAACTCTCATCGGCCCCTCAGACAGGACATGAAGTTCCAAACTGAGCCACGAGATTTGGCACAGGAGCAGAGTGTGGGACATGAGAGCGGAATACGCCCTCCATGCAACAGCGTAGAGACTAAAAAGGAGATGAAATGCAAAGCAGTTGGGCCACTGAAAAGAGTTACAGCGGGAGGATCCAAGAGCGGATGGACTGAGAAGACAGGACGGAGGAGAGGACAGAACCAGAGGAGTTGGCATGGGCCAGCAGAACGTGAGGGGGTCGTGGCTTGACGACCAGAGGGGGAGAGAAGGAACACGGGAGTGAGTGAGTTTACACATAAACACACTTATTAGAAAATAATCCTAAAAACACACTGAGGGTAGAACATATTATTCAATCTGTTCATCATAATAAACAAATTATTCTTATAGAGATTCTTATTCATGTGAGAATTTGGGGAAGATTTAATTTGTTACAATATAGATAGCAGGCAAATCTTTATTTGAATGTAAAATGTTAAAGGTAGAGCTAGTACCAAGCCAAAGAAAGTATTCCAATCTAGAGTATTGGTTTCACCATTGTAGCATGGATATTACCATAGGAGAACTGTTAAGGTGGAAACAACATTTGTTTGTCGTCCAAGATGTAGAGTTTTAAAAATACACTAGGCAAAGAGCGAGTGAACATTTTAATTTTGAAAAACTAGTATAATTGGGAGTAATACATGCGGCGCCTTAGATCACTCATTTTAATGGTGCATATTTTTGACAACAAATATCATTCAGGGAGAAGGGGTTGCTCAACCCACCCTGCAGATGTTTTAAATCTTACTTGCAGCTTCAGAGGGAGCGCACAGCACCAGAGTATGAGTTTTAAAAGACAAGTGCCACCACCTCCTAATGCTCATCCATTTAATCAGTGATCACCTGACATTTAGAGATGTTATTTAAAAGGAGAAACATATCTGCCATAAGTGAACATTCCTGAATTGAACTACAAACCATTAATAAAATGACTTCTGTTTTTAAAGTCCTTAAAGGAGGGAGTAATTATCACATGCTAGGGCACCCAAGGTTCCACACACTGTTAAAGAGGGTCAGCATAGTTATTTAAGTAGACTAGAATTGAAAATAAATTAGTGTAATGCGTTAGTGATATTCCACCGGTTTTCACACCATTTCAGGGACTTTATCACTGCATTAGAACAGACCACCCAAAGCTACTGAAGTAGGAACTTTTAAGTGATGAAATTCTACAACTGTTGTAACTGACCAAAATCTTCTCCCAGAAATGACTGTCTAAAATGCCGTACCCCAGAGTAGATGTTTGGTGATATCGTGGAACTAAAACCTTGTACTCAGTCTTGCCACAGGATTGGACTGGGACCTGTGCACTAGCACAGCCAGTGATGTTTTTTATGCAGTTAATCAACATGGCGAAACACCCCAAAGCCAGTAGGGCTAAGAGACCAGTCCCAGGGGGAGTTTAGGCTCCACAGGGTACAAGGATAACATAGGGGGGCCCAGGAGAGGCCTAGATGTTGCATTTCCATGTCCTAACGTACCGATTGATCACGACGGCCTCTTCTAGAGAACATATTACTTTCATACCTTAAATGGTATGAAAGGAGGGAGGGTAAATTTCTCATGAGGAAACGGTTACAAATGCTAGCAGAACAAGACCAACCCACCCCCATATACAGATGTTGATGAAAATGATTAGATCGTTCAATGAATTTCCAGCTGATGTGATACTTTAAATTATGAAATCATGTGAAGAAGTGAGCAAACTAAAATGCTAAAATGGAGTGAATCCATTTATTCCAAGATAGTTTATTTTATTCTTTATTATTTTATACTATTCTAATATGGTAGATCTCATGTTTTATAAATCATTGCTATTCTAAAATGGGTTGTTTCTTTTCACTTTGTAAAAACAAGTGCCTTAACACTGAGCGTGGTATGAGAACGGTTTCTGTGAAAGGAGGGAGGAAGAAATGTTCTAATACCAAGCCTGTCACGATCTGTCTTTATGGTGTTTTGTCTTGTCTTGTTTCATGTTTTATGTTGAAAGGTCTTCACTTCCTGTCTTGCCTGTTTCTGTCTCCGTTGTGTCTTGTTTAAATCTGTCTGTGGTTCCCGGTCGTTAGTTTCCCTGGTGTGTCTAATTTACCCGATTGTGTTCACCTGGTGTCCCTGTGTTTTCTCCTCTCTCCTCACCTGTGTCTTGTTTCTGTGATTAGTTTTGTGTGTATTTAAGTTCTGGTTTTTCTGTCTGTCTTGGTCGGTTCGTCTTTTGTCATGACTAGTTCGTCGGTGAGTGTTCTGTTTTGTCTTTGTTGTTCACCTAGCCTTGAAATAAAGGAAGTTTCACTTTAATCTGCATTTTGGTCCTACCTGCTTCACACACCGTGACAAAGCCATTGCTGCTATTTTGGAGAATGATATTGAATGTTAACACTAGAAGTTATGCACAAGGGAACACTTTTATGTTTAAGCACAGTCAAAGTATTTTTTGTATTTTTGTAAAGTTGAAGCTATTGAACCATTCCATTTTGATTGTATGTTTTTGATAGGAGTTATATACTATGCAAAGTTCAGATGAATAACTCATTGATTTCAGTATTATACACACCTTTTAGGTGTGTAAGGAGGGACTGTTAGAAATTAAAATCAATGTTTTATGGCATAATGTACCTTAAACATACAGTCAGTTTAAATGCTATTTTATTCTGGAAAAAAACTGAAGTTCTCAATACCAAGCTTTTATTCTGAAAATCCTTCATGACGACATCCGGGACTACCGCCCATTAGTGTCATTAAAGTGGCTATTGACGCCGTTAACATGTATTACATATAAAGTTATGAAAGAGATAAGGAGGAGAAAAGGCATGTGGAAGTAAGCAATGAATGTAAAATGTCGAAATCCTCTGTTTAACGCGATATCGGACACAGACGAACGAGGGGGGAAGTCTCCTACGTCACTACAGCTCACAGAAAGGAGGAGCGAACAGCCAGCAAGCGGGAAGGACGAATGCTTGTCAGCTCTCTTCTGCACGGCCAGCACCTGGGAGAGGAAGCTGCAGTCTTTCTCTCCTGACTGAACAATATCCTGTTTGTAACATTACCGCGCTTTTTATTAATTAAAGTACCAATTTTGAACCTTCTCAGACTCCATTTAGTCTCCTTTTAAGCTTCTCACCTGGACGCGAGAAAAACGATCACGGTTTACAGTAACCACAGTTGACCCTTCTCAGAGACTCAATTAGTCTCCTTTTAAAGATTCTCTCCTGGACGTGAGAAAAACGATCACGGTTAACAAGTCTCAGCTTTCATCGGATATCTTGTATGTGCAGTTACGATAAGTAATAATAGTATCTTTATCTTGATTTCTGTGCCAAGTGCGTTAGCACAATCCTTTCTGGAGAGAGCTGTGAGTCCCAACCAAACGTGGCGTGATCCCACCGTGGCCAGGGACATCACACGGCCAGCTGCGGCAGCCACACCATGGATCAGATTAATCATTTGTCCAAATAATCATTCCGATCCTGAGACGGAGAGGCGGGGGCGTCCTGTTGAGGAGTAATCAGCGACACGTGGAGGGACAGTGTCCCGCCCACTCACTCAAAGTGGTTGACGGACGTTATGTCCTGCATGAAACTTGAAAAGATCAGATATTAATTTCTATAGTCAAACAGGACATTTTAGGAAGCCTTGGAATCTTTTTTAAATGCATTCCAAACTCTGTAAGACGATCTGCTATTGGTAAATCGTATCTGCAGCATATGTGTGTATGTATACAGTAGATGTGTATGATTATATTTACTGTATGCATATGTATTACATGCATATCGATTAATTTAACAATGTTCTGTGTGTATGAGAAATCGTGTGTATGAGGCTCACTGGCAGTGAATGTAGGGGATTACTTTATTCGTTTGTATTCTTTGTAATTATTTTTTCTCTTTGTACATACAAACAATTGTCTCATTTGTATGCAGATATTTTGATTTCCACTTCTAAATGACAAACATTACTTATGCATTGTCGAAACGCAGTACATTTGGACTACCTATGTTGTAAATGTATTATCTTTTCGATTTACACACGGCATCTATTGCACGTCTGTCCGTCCTGGGAGAGGGATCCCTCCTCTGTTGCTCTCCCTGAGGTTTCTCCCATGTTTCCCTTTAAACTGTGGGTTTTCTCAGGAAGTTTTTCCTTGTACGATGCGAGGGTCTAAGGACAGATGGTCTGAGGACAGAAGGTGTCGTATTGTCATACTGATATTCTGTACGAACTGTGAAGACCACTGAGACAAATGTAACATTTGTGATATTGGGCTATATAAATATTGATTGATTACAAATATTTTTGAACAATCAGAATGTTGTTTGCCAATTGTAAATCAATTTAGAGAAAAGATAAAGCGTGAATTGCACGAGGGTATATTTTACATGCCTGTATATTTCAAAAAGACAAGACTCAGAATATAGTTATCAAGTATAGAGCAAACCCAGAGGTTACTGTAGGCTAGGGAAGGCTAAGCCTTCCCAAATATTTGTGTCACTGCATCCTGGTAAAAGAAAAATATAATGTATAATGTTTGTGTCTTTGACATTAGCGCTGCTATGCAGCCACCTGTGCCCCGTACTACGAAGCCAGTTCAACATACCCTGGATATGTTTGAGTTATCTTAACTAACCCTAACAAACGAGATCTCGCTAAGCTCTCCTACGACGCTGGTTATCAACTCGGTAAATCAAGCCAGGGTTTCTCTCTCCAGCTGAGAGCGCGTTCACGTGAAAGGGGCGGGGTTAGCTACATTTGACCAAAAACAAACGGGAACAAGTGTACTGACAGCGCAGCGTCATACTTCATTAATGAAAAGTAAACTAATATTAGACAAATATAAACTTTAACCATCCATGACTTAAACATATAATCCAGGATACAAGCCACATAGTTGCACCTGCAAGGTGAATATAGAACAACTGGTTAAAAAATAACTACAGTGTTTGAAAGCGTACAACAGTTTTATGATACTGCCCCATCTAAGACACGAGTGGATCTGACTTTAATTACATTTGAGTTGAGTGTTTCGTCAACTTAAAGAGCCTGTGACACGAGTTTCCCCCATCATCCAAACCCATCAATTTGAGTAAATATTGTCCCCTTGAAAACCGTTACTGAACTGATTTTGACGTCATTGCGGGCACAGCGCTCCAGCTGCACCGTTCAGGAGCCCAGCATCTGCATGTAAACGCACGATGGCGCACACAGCAGCAAGCTCAGACAGCTCAGACAGTTTCATTTTGAACGTGTCTGAGAGCTCATATGAGGCTGAAGGATCGGTTTATGTTGTATCTGTTAGAAGTTTAGGAATTAGGTGCGTCAATATGGGCGATCATACGGTCATGTAGCCAGTGGTGGAATGGGACTAAAAATCATCCCGGGACTCTCGACCGGCCCACTTCGGTATCGCTAGTAAGTTGTCAACGGGGGGATGTCAGGGGCGGCGGGTGCTGTAGATAGTAAATGTAAATATGTAAATATTTGTGTCACTGCATCCTGGTAAAATATAATGCAATGTCTGTGTCTTTGACATTAGCGCTGCAAGCCACCTGTGTCCTGTAGCCTACTACGAAGCCAGTTCAACAGACCCTGGATATGTTTGAGTAACAAACTAACTAACAACAACAAACTAACAAACGAGATCTCGCTAAGCGGTCCTACGACGCTGGTTATCAACTCGGTAAATCAAGCCAGGGTTTCTCTCACCAGCTGAGAGTGCGTTCACGTCTAAAACACGAGTGGATCTGACTTTAATTACATTTGACTCGAGTGTTTCGTCAACATAATGTGTTGCTAAAAATAATACTTCTGCATACAGTATGTGACACTGTAAGTGTTGCACGGCCAGATACGGCAGATAAGGAAATATATGATATTATAGGGCCGGGACTCGATTAAAAAAATTAATCTAATTAATTAGAGGCTTTGTAATTAATTAATCGAAATTAATCGCATTTTTAATCACATATAAATATTTGATCTGAGAACAGTGAGAAGCAATTTTTTTCACATGGATTTTAGTATACTATTAGGCGCATTCACACCGCAGTACTTTTCCCACAAAGGTTCATGAGAACTCTTTGAACCTGGGGGTGGATTAGGCAAATGAAGCCGCTGACGTCACTTGTTCTTCTTCTGCTTTGGGTTTACTGGCAGGCCGCAAACCACTACACGGCGTATACTGCCGCCCAAAGTCCCCGGCCGGAAGTCCCCGGAGTTGGGGACTGGCTTCAGTAGAAGCTGCTGGGACTCCCAGCAGCTTCTACTGAAGCCTTCCGAGTAAATCGCCAGAACGCCGACACCTCTTCATCTCCACCGCTCCCATGTTTTATTTTGTGTTGCCATAAGTTAGTCTGTCTGCGTTTCTGCGCTGGGATAATGCTAATAATGCTAATGCGAGGATAATAAAATGGCGGCTTCACAAAACTTTTTGGGAGTTTTACGGAGCGTGGTTTGCAATCCGCCCAGCCAATCAGAAATATAGCTCTTTTCTCACAAGAGAGCCGTACGAAAGTCCCTGCTCTCTAGCAGGGACTTTCGTGGGGGTAAAAAGGTTCTCATTAACTCATTTTAGTACCGGCTCTTTTTGGTGTGAACGCGATAAAAGAGGCTAACTTCCACGCTAGCTGCTATATGTTTTGCATTGAGGTGATACTTGAGGCTTGATGTGCTGCGGTGATATGCGAATTTCTTTTTGCATAATTTGCACACAACCGTGCTCTTATCGCTTCCATCCGTCCGTTTTTTAAAACAATTTTCCCACTGTTGTTCACAGTGGTTTGTTGTTGTCTGAAGTCATGAACGTTAGTTGGTGCTCCAGTATAATCGGTACGCCTGAAACTCATCCAGTGAGAAACGTTCCGCGGTGCAAAAATAAGTGCGATTAAAATGCGTTAATTTTTGTGTAATTAATTAATCTTAATTAACGCGTTAAAGTCCCGGCCCTAATTATGATATTATATGATCGATGATCTGATTGATGATGTAATATGAATGATAAGTTCGACACGTCGGCGTCTTCTCTGCATAGGCCTACGGCAGTTTAAACTGTATTTCCTTTATCCTGTATTATGACTTGAGAGATTTAAACTCCGCACACTGAGTTGATCTCTTTTCTATAGACGCCGGAGGCGGGCAGCGTCAGGTAAAAAAAGTTATTTAGCCTTCCCAAACCTGAGCCGCACGCGCCGCCTATGGGGGATGTGCTAGTGACTTATCCGACCGGCCCACTTCGGTACCGGCCCATCGGGATTCGTCCCGATGGCCAGTCCGCGACTGCACCCAGCCCACGTAAACTGTCAACGGGGGGAGCCTCGCTGCGGGGAAACGGTGGACCTAGTGTCCCGATCGGAGTGGGAATAATAATAATAATAATAATCCGTGCATTTTATACATTAATTTCCCCAACATTGTGGTGAAAAAAAACACACGTTTAATCCATGTTGGTGTACTACAACTACAAAAAGCATCGGTTTGTTTTCTCATCAGGAAATGCAGACCGGCACAAACAAACGGTTTTTAATCATCATTCTCACAATCATTTAATCTATCATATGTTCGCCGAATTGACATGAAAGCACTAATACATGTAGATTCATCCACTTGAGTTTACAACTACAAAAATAATCGATTTGTTTTTATATCACATCCTACGGGAGGAAATTCAGTAGCTCTCACTACCGATTTTTAATCCTAATGTAATCATCATCTTCACCACGATCATGTATGTTTATGTTCGCCGAATTGACATGAAAGCACTGACAAATATGAATATACTGTAGTCAACTTCATTAAAACGTTATTAACGTGCCTAAACTCAGTAATTCACAATTTCTACGCATGACAACACACTTTGTCCGTGTTTGGCTCTCTCGCCGCACAGTGAAGCGTTCCCGCATTGACGTCACTTCCGGCTTCCCCCAAAACTTCAAAATGAGTCGAAGGAATTTCCCCGCGATGTTCGAAATTATTGATATTTAACGGAACGGTATCGCTTTTTCTTTTTTAAACTGATGGTTCGAGATTACTAGTAGCCCAATATTTCATTGCACAACAGTTGTTGGGATGCTGTCACAGGCTCTTTAAGGTGTTGCTTAAAATAATACGTCTGCATACTGTATGTGACAATGTAAGTGTTGCACGGCAAGATAGCTACGGCTCGAGAAGCTGACTCAGATAAGGAAATATTGTGATATTATATGATCGATGATCTGATATCAGTGTGATATGAATGATAAGTGCGACACGTTGGCGTCTTCTCTGCAACGGTAGTTTAAACTGTATTTCCTTTATCCTGTAATATGACTTGATAGATTTAAACTCCGCACACTGAGCTCTGATTGGTCAGCAGGCGGTGCTTTCACTGAGTTGATTTCTTTTCTATAGACGCCGGAGGCGGGCAGCGTCAGGTAAAGTTATTTAGCCTTCCCAAACCTGAGTCTCACGCGCCGCCTATGAGCAAACCTTTCCAGCAACATACTGACAGCCGTAGTTATATTCAACCAAATTATCATATTGCTACTTTACATAGTCAACTGATATCAATGATATTCTTACATAAACACCTACTGTCTACTCTGAGGACATGGTGCAGCTTGAATGGCTGAATCCTTCAATGCTGGTATAAAAACATCTTCAATGCATATATCAGTGGTGTCAGCTTGGAGATTATGGTAGAAAAGATTTAGTGGCTGTCACACTGGTTTGCATGTTTCGCAAAGCCCTGCTGCCTCAAGAAAACATCTGAATTTATCCTGACAAAAATCCCAACTTGTTGTTCTCTCGGCTGCCTTCAACCTGTCTGTCCTAATTGCTTTCATCCCTATTTGCCTTGTCCAAATAATTTGCCAACTATTTGCCCTTGCAAGAAATTACAAAGAGACATCTCATTTATAACCAAGAGCAGTCATTTTTAGCTGGGAGCTTTAATAAGAGCTGACCATGTTTGCTATTCTGCATTATTTTCTTTTTAATTGTGTCCTGCAATTGGCAAAATTAATGAATTGCAGTCCTCCAGCAGTCCAACATAATGTCTGTTTTCATGCTGTGAATATTGTATTTTCCTGACTTTTTGCAGTATCCCAATAGGCTGTTGTTGATCTTCTGTAACATGGCACGTAGCTTCTGTAGTGTTCATTCAATGCACACACACTGGGACAGCAACATGAAAACATCAATTTGTGTTGGGTATAATTGCTTTAAACAGACGGTTCTATTATACTTGTTTTGTTACAATCATAATAATTTTCTCCCAACATCAGTATCCATGACAAAATGAAACAAGCCACACCACCAGGCCAAATATCTAAATGTATTCAGTCATTACGTTTATCATTTGATTTGCGTTTGTTTTTACTGAAATTGTAATATATATAATTACAATATTGTGTGGGGGCCGCTGACTCAAATTCAAACAATAACAACTCTTTGGAGATTGTATAAGGTAAATATATATATATATATTACAATGTGTTGGTGATATCTATGTATTATTTGTCTCACTTCACAGATAAAACATTTGCATAGGTTCAAACTATGTGCACCATGAAAAATAAAGCAGCTCAAATGCCATATCTTTAAAGCTACACTTATCAATTTGTTTATTGTTTTGTAATAATATGTTTCTGTATAGCTTACTGCTGCTAAAAATAAAGACTTTGATTAGTTTTTCATTACTCCCTCAGAAAGCACCACAGAAAAGAATATTTAAAAAAAATGGTAACACTTTATATTAAGGTACACAAATTAACCATCAACTAGTTGTTAATTAACATGCATATTAGCAGTATATTGGCTCTTTATTAGTCATTATAAAACACTTATTAATGTCTTATTCTACATAACAAGTAATAAGCCATTAGTTGAGAGTTTTTCCTCAATAACACTCTAATTAGGGTTTATTTGTTGCAAGTAAGGAAGTTGTTGTACATGAGTTTTGGTCTTAATATGCGCTGCTCAATATGGGCCTAATAAGGCAGTAGTACCACAAGAATAGTAATTCTCCAATAACACTTAACAAATATGATCTATTCTTATGTAACAAGACATGAAACTATAAGTGTTAATTAAGTCTAAATAACTCAAAATGAGGTATTTCTATCTTGTTCATAACCAATAAGCTAGTAGTTTGACTCTAATTGACCTGAACAGGTTCCCTATTCTAAAGTTGCCTCCTCTTCACACTTTGTAAATACATTATAGCACACAACTACTGAAATTAACCTCAACAGTACATGAACAAAGTAGGCACACGTTGAAATATCTGTTTTATTAATGAACCACTAAAGAGAGGTTCTGACATATACCAAAACATGTCAAGTTTCAACAAGGCTGAGAACACATGCAGCCTGTACTTTTTAATAAAAACAGATTTTTAACAGATGTTATGTATTTGTGATCATACTGTGTGACCTGCTTGTATGTGCTTACACAATAGGTGTAGGCCTACTGTTCTCTCTATGTGAACATAGATTATTAAACAGCCAGGGAATGAGCAGCCATGCTCCTTTGTTTACTTATTTGCAGTCCACTGACATTCAAACGGAGTGAAACTATAAAAAAAGTGCCTTTGTGACGTGCAACAACATTAAAATTAACCTTTCTGCTGGTCGCTTGTTAGCAGACCCTTCACGCGATGGCAGAGCGAACAGGTACAGGCCAGTGTTAATTTCGTCAACGAAAACTATGACGAAAAATGTTCGTCAACAACCTTTTTTACATGACTAAGACAATAATAATAATAATTCCTTACATTTATTATAGCACTTTTTCAATGACTCAAAGCGCTTTACATATACACACATTACACATATATCATACATGCAATGGTCAGATACTGTGGACAATACCCACAGGAGCAAGTTCAGGTGAAGTGTCTTGCCCAAGGACACACCGGCTTTACAGACGCAGCAGCGGCGGGTTTCACCCCTTGATCTGATGATCATTGCACAGCGCACTGCGCCACACCATCCATCTTCACGCCTCGAGGTCATCGAGGCGCTTTTACAAGTACACATTGGTATTATACATCTACTGTGGACATTACCCACAGGAGCAAATCCGGGTGAAGTGTCTTGCCCAAGGACACAACGGCCTGACGCAGTGGCGGCATTACATTACATTACATTACATTGCATTTAGCTGACGCTTTTATCCAAAGCGACTTACAATAAGTACATTCGACCAGGAAGACACAACCTTGAAGAAAACAGAATCATATAAGTACATCAGGTTTCATAGAGCCAAACATTTCAAGTGCTACTCAACTGGCTTTAGGTAAGCCAGTCCTTTATTAGTATAAAAGTGCTTCGTTAATAGTTCTAACGCTCGACAGGAGTGGGTTTCGAACTGGAGTTCCCCAGCACTCCCCCTTGATCTGATGATCGGATGCACAGACCACTGCGCCACCCGTCCCAAGAGGAGACGATGACGAGCCACCCGTCCCAAGACGAGATGATGAGCTAAAAATAAATTCTTGATAACGAAAACTATGACGAAATGTATATTTAATTTTCGTTGACGAGACGGGACTAAGGTGTTAATGGTGGACTATCGTACATTCAAAATGCAGCACATTTTCCCCTAAGTGTCCATCTTGTCTGTCAAAATACATCTTACGTTTCTAACTTGCAATATCATTATTTCCGCTCTCTTCACTCCAGAAGAGCGATCTCCGGGGCCCTTTCTCATTTCATCAAATCCCCCTCCTCGACTCCTCGGTCCTCCCGTAGTGACCCGGAAATAAATTTTAGCGCGCCATGTTGAAGGACGTCTAATTTCTCTAAATGCACTTCGAGGACTGAAGGATAAAGATAAGGCAAATGTGGCAGTGAATATAAGATATAGTGGGCCTATCATGGAAAAGCTAAGACATTGAGCTGTCTGAGTGGAAAAGTACAGTACTGTGTTAAAGTCCAACTGCTGAGAAGCCTCAGTGGAAATATACTATGTGAATACTGTGTGCAACAAAAACGCGGGGTCAACCAGATTAAGAACAGAGGCATCCTGTTATGTCCAAACTGATAAGCCACAAGGTTTCAGAACTCATTATTCTCACACTAAATCACCCACCAAGCAGGCGCAACAGTTCACAAGGGCAGTCTTGTGAGTGAAACCAGATAAGGAAGTGAGTGAAAGCAAATAAGGAAGTAACAAAAGCGCGCCGAAGGCTAACCTAAGAGTTGCTAGGGTAGCAACGGCAGATTACACCACAAGAAAGCAGCGAAGGTGGGGGCTCCGCTAGGAACAGTATATAAGCAGGATGTATTCAGTACTCGAGGCTCTCTTCAACTGGGATCTTACACTGACGAGCTTGTCACGGTGAGAACTCAAGAAGGAGTCCAAGGCGCTTTGTGGTATAGTATCAGATTGATGTATCTTTGTTGAACTGTGTAATAAAGTGCTTATTTGAAGAAACAATCCATTGGAGTGCAAAGTCTAGTTTTGTACAGCTAACAGAGAATAGTGTCTAGGACACAATTCCTTTTCCCTCAGAACTAAGAAACGGTCATCGGCAGATCCGGACAGCGACCCCGCTCTAGCCATATCCAAACGATCTGCGCGGAGGACGGACCTGGTCCGGTAGACTCCAAGAGGACCGAGGATCGAGCGTCGAGGAGGCTCTCTGGAGGAGCTATAACCGAGGATACACTGATGGGTTCTCCACGGTCCTCCACGGCTCCTTCGTGGATGCATTTCCGGCAACAGAGATGTTTCAAAGCGTCGTGACGCATGGCCTGACTTATCTCAGCCAATGACAGCTCTACATGCATCCCCTGGATATTATTTTATTAACTGCTCTCATCGCAACGCGATGTTTCCAGAGAGAACAGCTGTGAGGTCCGTGCAGAAAGCAGAGCAGTTTGTATAATATATATATTGTATTGTAAGTCGCTTTGGACAAAAGCGTCAGCTAAATGCAATGTAATGTAATGTAATGTAATATATCACTCAGTATAACAGGCCTACTCTCTTTATTTGCTTTAGTTTAGTAGATATCTTCAAACAAAGAGTCCATATTTTTCTAAAACCATTTAGTGCTTCACATAATAAAATACACAACGGCTGTAGCCTGATTATGCTTTAGGAGCTGTAGGTGCGTGTGGTACAGTGTGTAGGTGTGTGTGTTGTACGTGTGTAGGTGTGTGTGTTGTACAGTGCGTAGATGCAGCGGACAGACAGGTCTCAGTTGGTTTGGTGTCCTCTGCTTACTTTTAATACTTTTTTACTTTTGGCCCGTAATTTATTTCCCTCATTGTAGCGAGGGGAGAGGGGGGGATATATCCAGTCTCTGATAGTGTTACGTTATTATGAGAGTTTGATTCTGAAATTGTATATATTTATATAAATATATACATATATGTGTGTGTGTGTGTGTGTGTGTGTGTGTGTGTGTGTGTGTGTGTTAGGGCTGAACGATATACCGTGTCATGGCGATAACCACGGTATGCGCATGCGCGGTATTCACACCGCAGGGACGTGCGGTTTTATTCATTTAAAAAAAAAATGCTAACGCACTTTAGCACAGAATTCAAAATAAAGATACCCTTATTACTTATCGAAACTGCACATACAATATATCCGATTGAAGCTGAGACTCCACAGATTATTTAAGTATAGTATCTAAGCGATCCGATCTCGCAACAGGGGAAGCAAACACAGACATCACAACACGTACCTTTTACGGAGCTTTTACGGGAGATCGTCTCACCGTAGCTGTCAATCTGATCAAAAGACTGGTTCAATGGCATTAAAACGAGAAAGAAAAAACGCGGCTGAATCGGTTAATCCATAGGTTGATAATGTATCTGTGGCTTTGAAGCAATTGTTGATAATCCATAATTCCATTTTTATGTAAAAATCGGAGCACAACAGTTAGCTGCTAATGGTAGCCACCAGAGTGTATGCAGCTTCCGGTTTTGGCTACGCGTCACTCTCACTCCTTATTTGGTAATGTGTGTGTGTTAGAATGCGCTGGACTGCCGCATAGCCAAGACCGGAAGCAGTAGCCACTCTGGTGACTACTATTAGCAGCTAACTTTTGCTCTGCCATATTTACATACAAATGGAATTATGGATTATAAATTAAATCATTTTTTTATACAGAGACGTTAAAAATCTATGGATTAACCGATTCAGCCGGGTTTTTTCTTTCTCGTTTTAATGCCATTGAACACGTGTTTTGATCAGATTGACAGCTACGGTGAGACATCTCCCCTAGAAGCTACGTAAAGGTACGTGTTTTGATGTCTGTGTTTGCTTCCCCTGTCCGAGTTCAGATCACTCAGTGATGATACTATATACCTAAATAATCTGTGGAACCTCAGTTTTAATCGGATATCTTGTAAGTGCAGCTACGATAAGTAATAATAAGGGTACTTTATCTTGAGTTCTGTGCCAAAGTGCGTTAGCATTTTTCGCTCAGGGGTCATTTAGATGCTTCTTATGAGACTTGTGTTTTGTTTTGGTGAAAATGGTTTGTATCGTCAGTTAGCTGAGATTATTTCCGTTCTTAAATATTACGATCCCCTGAGACACTGTCGTGAAAAAAAAAAGTAAAGTACCCGCCGGGACTTTGGGGTTTAACAGGTTAAAAAAAACGCAATATATACCGCAGGGGGGGGGAAATCGCGATGTCAGTTTTTTTCAATACCGAGCCCTTGTGTGTGTGTGTGTGTGTGTGTGTGTGTGTGTGTGTGTGTGTGTGTGTGTGTGTGTGTGTGTGTGTGTGTGTGTGTGTGTGTGTGTGTGTGTGTGTGTGTGTGTGTGTGTGTCTGCATCTGCAGCCTGTTATTGTCTCATTATACCGCACTGTGAATGAATTCAAAGTAAATATATAAGTCATCATGAACACATCTGTCCATCAGACAGAGGGCTGCTGTGCCTCCTGTCATCATTAACCCTTGTGCCCTCCTCGGGCATTTTTGTACATTTTTTCTGACTTTTTTTTAAATTTGGTGATCATTTCAGCTGTGTTACAGTTTTCCGCATGGAATTCTGTAAGAAGTCTTCTTTTGAGTCAAATTTTTGAAATCCATTGTCGTTTACTCTTACATGTTTTGTATACTCTCGTGATGCATTTTGCACCCTCTGGACCCCTTCGTGGCAAACATGTACACGCCCATAATAACTGCTATTAAATCATCATACATTAATATTTGTTTCTACTTTTTTTTTCATGAATCACTTGAACAACTTATAACGTACTCAAAACTACCAAACATTCAATAATATTCTGGATTTTAAACCTTTAAATGCCTGTTTCATTATTTGCATTATTTATTATTTATTACAAAAAAACACAAAACCTTAAATTTTTTCAATATAATAATTGGTAGAGGGATGGGGCTTTGGTGGTTATTAGAGTCTTGGATGAGTCAAAGATTGACAATAAAATTGATTTGACTGCATTATTATTTTTTACGTAGTGTCAGATACTACCTCTGGACCCCTTCGTGGCAAAAATGTACACGCCCATAATAACTGCTATTAAATCATCATACATCAATATTTCTTTCTACTTTTTTTTTAATAAATCACTTAAACAACTTATAACGTACTCAAATCTATCAAATATTCGATATTTTTCAGGATTTTAACCCTTTCAATGCCTGTTTCATTATCTGAATTATCTCATTTATTAAAAAAAACACAAAAAATGAAAAATGTTCAATATAATAATTAGTAGGGGCATGGAACTTAGGTGGTTATTAGAGTCTTGGATGTGTCAAAGATTAGCAACAAAATTGATTTGACTGCATTATTATTTTTACGTAGTATCAGATAATACCTCTGGACCCCTTCGTGGCTAAAAATGCCTCATTGACTGCCATTCAAACCACCTTTTTTGATCTCACTGCCATTGCAGTATATAACCATGCATTTTGTAATGTCAGCATTACGGGGCCCCAAACAGTGTGTGTGTGTGTGTGTGTGTGTGTGTGTGTGTGTGTGTGTGTGTGTGTGTGTGTGTGTGTGTGTGTGTGTGTGTGTGTGTGTGTGTGTGTGTGTGTGTGTGTGTGTGTGTGTGTGTGTGTGTGTGTGTGTGTGTGTGTGTGTGTGTGTGTGTGTGTGTGTGTGTGTGTGTGTGTATCTGTAAACATGCACTGATCACTTCAGGGTAAAAAAAGGACATCTTTTGATCTTTTGAAAGATGCATTTCATGTCTTTGAAGAGTTGCTCGACTAATTAAAAAACAAAAAACAACTGTTAGTTTGTTTACGCACCTGGCTGCTTTCACAGCCAAATGTTAAAATTAAGTTTGGCTGAGGGGTTATTTCACGAGTGAGCAGAGAAGGAGAAAGTCCTGGAGCCAAGAGTAGGAGCTAAAATGAAGAGGCATTTCACTGCAGAGGAGGCCGTAGAAATGGTCATGCAGCCTTCATCAGCAAGCGATGACTCTTCTTCTGAAGAAACAAGCTCTGAGTCTGACATTGAATTATCTCTGGAATCCTCCACAACTGAGAGTGCTTCTGAATGTTTGTCTGGAAGTGGGGATGACACTGAGGATCCGGCCCATCCTAGCAGTGAGTGGACAGGGAAAAATGGGCAAGTCTGGTCTCCATCTCATGCCGAGACCCTGCGCTACATTCAGGCACCCACCGGCATGAGTCCAGGGCCCACACGATATGCCATATCAAGAATTTATGATGTGGCATCCTCTTTTGACCTTTTCTTCACTCCTGACATGATTCAGCTAATTTTACAGATGACAAATCTCTATGGGAGGCGTTCAGTGTCAGGATGGAACGATGTGGATGCTGAAGAGATTCGGGCTTACATGGGACTTCTCATCCTGGCGGGTGTGTACCGGTCCAAAGGGGAATCTACCCGCAGCCTGTGGGATGACCAGAGTGGGAGACCAATCTTCAGGGCCACCCTGTCCCACAAACGCTTTGAAATGATAAGCGCTAGCCTCCGATTCGATGACCGACTCACCCGTCCTGCTCGATACAAGAAGGACAAGCTTACAGCTTTCCGAAATATGTGGGATAAGTGGACAGAGCGCCTCCCACTCTTGTTCAATCCAGGGGAAGACATATGTGTCGATGAGCAGCTCGTAGCCTTCAGAGTCCGCTGCAAATTCCGGCAGTACATCCCCAGCAAGCCAGCGAAGTACGGGCTGAAAATCTGGATCACCGCAGATGTCGCCACGTCATATGCCTGGAGCTGCCAGGTGTATACTGGAAAAGCCGCTGGTGAATCTCCGGAGAAGGGCCAGGGAAAGCGAGTCATCCTGGACATGACTGAGGGGCTCAAGGGTGTCACACTTACATGTGACAATTTTTTCACTTCCTACTCACTTGCCCAGGAGTTTCTGAAGAAGAAAGTGGCCCTGGTAGGGACCATCAGGGCAAACAAGCCTGAGCTTCCCCCCAAACTGAAGCAGACTAAGCAGAGAGCTGTCTTGTCATCTGTGTTTGCATTCACAACCACCACCACAGCAGTCAGCTACATCCCGCGGCGGGGAAGAAATGTCCTACTTCTGACCAGCAAACACAGAGAGCCAGCTGTACATCAGGATGACAAGAAGAAACCACAAGTCATCATTGACTACAATCGCTGCAAGGGTGGCGTGGACAACCTTGACAAGGTATGTGATTATATGCTTTTATTACTATATGAATTGATTCCAAACGTAGTCATTTATTCTCACTGATTGCATGTGTTTATTTGAGATAAACAGATGTATTTATTATAAGTGCTTATCATTCATTAGACATATTTCTTGCATTTATATAAATAATGAATTATATAAAATACTTGTGAATGCTGAGGAAGGATATTTATTTATTTATATTCTATTTTTTTCCTTGATCGTTTGTAGGTGGTCAGTACCTACAGCTGTAGGAGGCGGACACTTCGGTGGCCTCTTGTCCTGTTCTTCAACTGCATTGATGTCTCCGCCTTCAATGCTTTTGTGCTGTTCACTGCAGTAAATCCCTCCTGGAACCAGCAAATAACCTACAAACGGAGGTTGTTCTTAGAAGAGCTGGGGAAATCCATGGTGTCCTCACAGATCATGCGGAGAAAGCACCCCCCGCGAACAGCAGCTGCTGCTACCATGGTGGTGGAGTTACAGACCAATGTTGCTGCCCTCGCAGAAACCACCGAGACCGCCATCACCACTCGTGCCACGGGCTCGACCAGAAGGAGACGTGTGTGCTGGTTGTGCACAGGCCTAAAAAAGAGGTCTTCTACCACGTGCACCAAGTGTAACAGGTGCATGTGTAGAGAGCACCAGGTCCCATGCTGCAGGACCTGCTGGTCTGCTGCTGGAAATTAGCTGAGCTAAACTGAACACACACACACACACACACACACACACACACACACACACACACACACACACACACACACACACACACACACACACACACACACACACACACACACACACACACACTTGTTTAGCTCAAACACACACACATACATCACATATTCAAAGCCTGGATTTCAACTTTTCAAAGACACATTAGGATTCTTTCAGGTTGCAAACCTTTAAAAAATACCAAAGGACTAAATAAATCAATTACAGCAGTTTTGCTTTGCAATTTCATATATTATAACCTAAATTAATCAGTAACCAAGTATTTTACTCAAACTCAATGTATTCAATGTATTTAATGGTTAAATAAGTACTTTAATTGACCTGGTTCCCCCCAACCACACATTTGCCATATGTGACCCGCTCTATCGAAATCAGTCGAAAGTCGCAACGGCTCATTTCAAAATAAATGTGGATTTGCGTAAAAAAATAGTTTTTCGGGGATCGGGTGTTTTGTTTGATTTTAAATAAACAAAGTCTTGGCTTTCAGAATATGACATTTTTATTTCCAAAATCACACGATAAATACATGTTTGAAGCTTGTAAAGTGAAGATGACAGCTCTCCCTCGCCACTCTGCTCTTCCACAGCGCCGCTTCCCCTCCCTCCGCTGACATTATGAATGTAAGCAGATATGTCGGGACAGAATTTATTTTACTTAAATTTGAAACTTACCGGTCATGTTTCAATAATAAGAATTGTGTAGCAGAGTTTCCGTTAGCAGGTAATCACCGGACTAGGACCGGATATGCTGATGTTTAAAACTCAGTTAATGGGGCTCATTTTTATATTGCTTCAGTTTATAATCGTTACAGATCAAAAAATTCAGATTCATTTTTCAATAAATGATTCCACAAACAACATAATTATTACATTCAAACAAACTACTTGTAGTAGATGAAGTACATTATTCAAAAGTTTACATGAACTTTGAATAATAACACGGGAGAAACGGATGCTCTCTTTTCCCCTCTCCCTCCCTCTCTCTCCTGACAGCCCGTCAGTTTCTCAAGCAGCTCGCTAAACAGTGGGCGGGGCTTCAGGTGATCATGCAGAGCAGCGTGTCTCCAGCTGATCTGATCTCTCTCTCGCCTGTCCGGTTACACTTCACTCGCGTTTATGTCCATATCGATCAGATCCAGCTCTCCTGATCGGCCTTTATAGAGAGCACCGATCAAACTATTAAGAGTGAATATCGGCCGATAATGACCGGCGGCCGATCGATCGGCGGCTAACGGAAACCCTGATGTGCGACTGTCGGTCCTATGTTGTAAACAAAATAAATAAAATCAAAATAATATTTTATTTTTGATTCTCAAAATGACGGGCCAAATATTATTGCTGGCGGGCCAACAATGGCCCGCGGGCCGCCTGTTGCCGACCCATGGTATAGAGACACTCTACAAGGCTTGATGTGGAAAAAGCTCGTTTGCCATTAGTGTTATGGCGTAAGCGCGTTGACACGAGTAGAGGAGTCTGTCCAAACAGCTGGCCAAAAGGCGTCATATTCAATCGGAGAAATGCACAATTTTCGACTTCCTTAACTCGTAGCTCTGTTGCGCCAATTATCTGGTGCACTTTGAGGGGGAAATAAAGGGACTTGATCTATGGGAACAGGAAACCCATATGAAACAGAACTGTATACATTTCAATAATCATAAAATCATGGCCATAACCAATAACATACCATTTCCAATATGAAAAAACACTGAAACTTGTTTATTTATTTTTGGTTCATTTATAGTTGTGAGTGTGTCTGGGCTCCTGAACCAGCCTCTCCTGTCTCCCTCCTCTTTGAGGCAGCAGCAAAGACTAGTTTTAAAAGTGTATCTTGCCTTTTTTCACCTAGTTAACTTTTTTTAATTCATGCATATTTGACTAATCACTACCCCCTCAAATGGAAATATGTGTTTACATAAATGGTTACCAAACCGTTTGAGACCCACTGAGAACTTAGACTAAGTTAACTATCTAAACACTCAGAGTCCTTTACCTCACCTGAGCTGAGGTTATCCCGAGCTTGAATGACACACAGAGACCAATCAAGGGCTTTGATTTATGATCTGTATGACAGTGGCCATGTCGGCAGGCCACATCATGTAGACAGCCAGTCACCCTGTGTGAGGCAGACCCACATTTGCGCAGCATACAATCAAAACACAAACAACAATACATACAATAAAAAAATCCTCAGGCCAGCAGGCTACTTAACAGGCCAGGCCATCGGGAAAACCCCCGGTCCTAAAAATAAATGGGTCGTGAAATATACTTGGGCGGCCGTTAGTATACCTGGGCGGCCCGGAAACCCTGTAGTCGCACCGTAAGTCTGAATGACCTGACATTTTGCACACTTATCTGTATCGACCTGCTCTACAAATAATCCTCTTGGACCGCCAAGCTCCGCCTACATTTATTTTTTAATTAGCATAATTTTCAAAACAGTGAAATGTTAACTTCAATTTTTGTTTTTTCAACACCAAACTTATTATACAGCATCGGTGGAGGGTCAGACACATTACCGTAGAAAATGAGCATGATAAATATAAAGATAAATATTGCCGCCATGAGTCAAAACTTACTCGCAAAAAGGCGGGGCTTAGAAAGAAATACTCATAACTCATCAATAATGTAAATATCACAGATTTTGCTGGATAGGTTCAGTCTGTCTTTGGGAATAGGTATACAAAAGCATTTTCATTTTGGATTCATTTTTGCGCCAAAAACACCACCAATTTATAACTCGAGAACGGATGGACGAAATATATATATATTTTTAGACATACTCTGGGGGTGACTACGAACTAAGATTTCAAGTGTTGCAGAATGTGGGCGTGGCCTATACTTTTTTTTTTAATTACGATAGCATAAAATGAGCTTCGGACGCAAAACTTGGGACACATGAAACGTAATTTTTTTTTAATAAACTGCTCAGTAGCGCCCCCTATTGCATCGTAGTCACATATAGTTTCTCCGAACTTCACGAATTTTGGCACAGACATTCCTCAGGAAATTACGGACATATTTCTAATTAGCTTCCATTAGCCTCGAGAAAGTCGGACATTTTAAGGACATTTTTGCAAACTCCTCCTAGGGGAATGATCGGAAAAATTCCAATCCAGGACAAGTTCAGCCCATATTCAATGTGATGCTAAATTGCGAAGAAAATGTTTGATAGCTCAATCGTGGAGATCGTAAGCTAACGGAGAATATACAATTTGACGATTTACATGTCGCAAATTACTACAAACTACTCGCATACAGTTTTACCGATATTCACAAAACGCTGTATATACATTGCTCTTATGAATCTGGACATATTTCAAATTGCCTTCCATTAGCCCCGCCCCCCAGAAAGATTTGCGTTTTTCATGCATTTTAAGCACATTTTTGCAAACTCCTCCTAGGAAAATGTTCGGAAAAATTCCAATCTAGGACATGTTAAGCGCATATCCAATGTCATGCTACATTGAGAAGGAATAGAGAACCGCAGTGCAGTCCTAAAACCCGGAAGTAAGTTAGCATTTTTACCACGTCCGGTTCCTTCGATAAAAAGCAATGCAATTTCTCCATAGGATTTTGGAAAATAGCTCCAAATAAGGTCTGTGTTTGACACAAATTGAAGAGACAGATCACGTTTTGTTCTACGACATTAAATACATCAGCAGTGACCCCGCTGGTGATTTTTGAAAAACGATGGTTGTTACCAAGTGGCTGAATAGGACTACAGAAGTTGTCCAGGCCGTTTTACGTCATTACACCGAACACGTAAAACACTCCCGCTAAGTTTGTTTGCCCTGTTCTGCTTGAAAGCAAGTACCTGCCTCCTGCAAATTGTTAAAACCAACACTTCAACTCGTACCATTTAGAATCTGTATGTTTGAATATGGATCTTAAGTTGGCGTGACGTTGAAGCAGCGACCCTGCTGTAGTTCCTTTATAGCATAACGTTAGCATTTTGCGACTAGATTTATGCTTCGAAAATTATAAAAGTAGGGTAGACATGTGGATATTATCCGGCTGAACAAAACGTGATCCGTCTCTTAAATGTGTCTCAACCACAGACCTTATTTCGAGCTATTTTCCAAAATCCTATGGAGAAATTGCATTGCGTTTTTGACGAAGGAACCGGAAGGAGTTTACATCCGGGTTTTAGGATGCGTCACTGCGGTTCTCTATAGTCCTTTGCTCAATCGGGGAGCTCGTAGGCTAACGGAGAATGTACAATATTTGAACATTTATATGTTAGATAAGCTACTGAGACCTGCCTGTCTGCCTGGCACATCAACACGCACATCAACACACACACACACACACACACACACACACACACACACACACACACACACACACACACACTGTTAGTCCAGCAACGCCCTTTGCTGGCGGCATATTCATTACAACATACACCTATACATTCCACAACACACAGCATATCATAAATATCGGGCTACAGCCCTTGTAAATGTTATTATGTGAAGCACTATATGGCTTCATGAAAAATATCTGTGAAATGTAGGCCTGTTACATATATTCTTGAGCGATATATATTATACACACTGTTCTCTTTTTTGCACTGACCTCAGCAGCTGTTCTCACTGTAAACATCGCGTCACAATGAAAGCAGTTGTATTAAAAAGCCTAACGGCCCGTCTACACTACAGGCTTCGAAAAAGCTTGAAGCTGGGCGTGTCTGAGGCTTGGCGCTTTCTCGCGCCCAAGGCGACCAACAACCAATCAGGAATCTCCCGCCCGCCCCCAGCATACAAAGCAAAAAAAAGCCCGGTTCTTCTACACTATTGCCAAAATGGATGCCGGTTTTGTAGCAACGGTAGCGTTGGTTTATGCAATGTCTCGCAGGAGGCCACGTATAGTGAGTCGCTGTTGGGTACATACAATACTCAGAAAACGTCTGCAACGGGGGGAATACCACGTTCTTGTCCAAGAGCTCCGCCTGGATGGTGTACTGTTTCAGCAGTACTTCAGGATGAGCAAAGACGCGTTCGACGAGTTGCTCTGAAAAGTCGGTCCACTGATTGCAAAGGCAGACACCCGTATGCGTTTGTCAATCGGACCCGCCGAGCGACTCGCCATCTGCCTACGGTACGTTTTGTGTATTTCTACTTCTTTAATATGACTCTGTATATAAAGAGAGAGAATGCATGTAATGGATGAATGAAGTCTGTGATGTAGTTAAGATGAATGACATTAATTAAGATAGCTAGGTAAACACAGTATTGCTCCCCTGTGTGTGTGTGTGTGTGTGTGTGTGTGTGTGTGTGTGTGTGTGTGTGTGTGTCTGCCTGTGGTGTATGTGTGTGTCTGTGGTGTGTGTGTGTGTCTGTGGTGTGTGTGTCTGTGTGATGTGTGCCTGTGGTATGTTGGTGTGTGTGTCTGTGGTATGTTGGTGTGTCTGGTGTGTGTGTCTGTGATGTGTGTGTCTGTGGTATGTTGGTGTGTCTGTGGTGTGTGTGTCTGTGGTGTGTGTGTCTGTGTGATGTGTGTGTCTGCCTGTGGTGTATGTGTGTGTCTGTGATGTGTGTGTGCCTGTGGTGTGTCTGTGATGTGTGTGTGTGTGTCTGTGGTATGTTGGTGTGTCTGGTGTGTGTGTCTGTGATGTGTGTGTCTGTGGTATGTGTGTCTGTGTGATGTGTGTCTGTGGTGTTTGTGTCTGCCTGTGGTGTCTGTGATGTGTGTGTGTGTGTGTGTGTGTGTGTCTGTGTGATGTGTGTGTCTGTGGTGTTTGTGTCTGCCTGTGGTGTGTGCCTGTGGTGTGTGTCTGTGATGTGTGTGCCTGTGGTGTGTCTGTGATGTGTGTGTGTGTGTGTGTGTGTGTGTCTGTGGTGTGTGTGTCTGCGTGGCGTATAACTTTTTTTTTTTAAATCTTGTATATTACTTTTTTCTCAGGTACCTGGCAACCGGTGACTCGTACAGGACCATAGCATTCAGCTATCGGGTCGGGCATGCAACAGTGGCTGTCATCGTCAAGGAGGTTGCGGGTGCCATGCCGGTACCACAGACGGAGGACTGGAGAGCCATCGCTGCTGGGTTCCAGGAGCGCTGGAACTTTCCAAATTGCGTTGGTGCCATTGATGGGAAGCACGTGGTGATCCAGGCTCCGGCAAATTCTGGGTCCCTGTACTTCAACTACAAGTGCACCCACTCCTTGGTACTACTGGCTGTAGTGGATGCCCAGTACCTCTTCAGGGTAGTGGATGTCGGAGGTTTTGGAAGGAGCAGCGACGGTGGGAGCCTGCGGAATTCCGCTTTTGGAGAGAGCCTCAGAGATGGCAGTCTGCAGCTACCACCTGACACCGTCATCCCAGGAGCAGAGCGGCTGGGCCTTCTTCCCCATGTGTTTGTTGGAGATGAGGCTTTTCCGCTGCTGGACAACCTGCTGCGTCCTGTTAGAAATTAAAATCAATGTTTTGATGGCATAATGTACCTTAAATGTACCTTTAGTTTAAATGCTGTTTTATACTGAAAAACCAGTTAAGCTTTTATTCTGAAAATCCTTCACCTCCGGTTAGCATTTAGCATGAGGCTAATATACCATTTCCTATAGAGGTGAATTTAGCAGCAATATGATATGATGTTGCACACCGAAACCTACTGATTTCAACACTACAACTATAGACGTCGAGATATTATTATTGTTGGATATTAAATGAAGGTACAGTTTATTTGAGTACGTTATCGTTTACAGATGTGGGTAGCATGTCACAACATTCGGAACGACCGGAAATCAAATTGCTGTGAAGGAGTATTGATTACAGCGTTTAGAATGTGTTAAATGAAAAGTCATGAAAGAGTTAAGGAGGAGAAAAGGCGTGTTTAGATATATATTGAATGTACAATGTCTGTATCTTGTGATATGCGTAACAACGGATATTAAATACGCGGAGAGCCGGCCCCCAGGGAGGAGCCAGGAGAGGCTATATAAACAACGAAACCTGAGGCCTCTTTTCTCTGCTAGCGGGGAGCCAGAGGCAGCTGCTTTTCTGTCAGAAAATATCCTGTTTGTGACTTTACCGCGCCTTTTTTATTAATTAAAGTACCAATTTGAAAACATCTCAGAGACTCCATTTAGTCTCCTTTTTAAGCTTCTCTTTCCTGGACACGAGAATAACCATCACAGTTAACAGTCCGTTCCCCGGACGTCAGCTCACGCGTGAAAGGAGGCTGTTCAACTACCACCTCAGCCGGGCCAGGTTGGTGGTTGAATGTGCGTTTGGCATCCTCTCATCTCAGTGGAGAATGTTCCGGCGTGTCATCACCACCAGCCCGGAGGTAACAGAGTTGTGTGTGAAGGCCACCTGTGTGTTGCACAACTTCCTCCGCAGGAAGACAATAGGAAGGTCATCACGCACACCTGTCGTCGCAGAGTCGAGTGATGAAGGTCCAACCCTGCGCGATGCACCTATGATGGGCTCAAACAACGCCACACACCGATCCATCCAACTGCGGGAGACCTTCTGCTCCTATTTGAATGAGGAGGGTGTAGTGTCATGGCAGCATAAAGTGGTGTAGGGTCACCATGGCTCCTCCAAACCAAAAGCTCTTTTAAGAGCTACCCATTTTCTTTAAAGAGCAAATATTCCAAATGAGCCATTTTAAAATCAAACATTCCTAATAAACATGTTTCTTGAATTGATATTATGATATGACTAACAACCTTTTTCTTTCAGCCCTGTTTTTACTGATAAACCACTCATAATTTCAATAGGTTTTCACATAACCAATTACAGAAGAAAGCACATTATATATACCGACATACATGAAGCTTCTGGTATGTTGCAACTGACAAACCACATGAACAAGTGAAGACACAGTATAGCCATAACATACTTGAAATAATGTTTTATTTGGTGAATTTGAGTGAAGTGTGTGTGATGAGTGATGAGTGTAAAAAAATGTAATGTGGATCAGTATGTGTGAAAAAATTATTATTTTATAAATTGTCCTGCTGGTCCACGTCAAAAATTATCTGGTGTACCCCGAGGCGGACTCTTGCCCTCTGTGCCCTTGTCATCTGCCTCATGGTGGGCAAGAGGCTCTTAAAACATTGCAAGTCCTCGTCCTCCTCCACCACTGGTGGGGTTGGCTGGGCAATTGCTGGGTAATTGCTGACAGCAGACAGCAGACTTCGTTCAAACGGGGACATCTCCCTCCCCCTCCCCCGTGTTTTGCCCCGGACCTCAGCATTCTCCTCCTGGCTGACTGCTGCTGGCTGACTGGCGGACTGGCTGGTGGACTGGCTGGCTGACTCACTGTCTACCTGGCTCTCTTCCTCTGCCACCAGGGTGGATGGAGGCAGGGTCTGCCGGGGGACATTGCTGGACGTCTCACGGTCTATGATGAATGGGGTTAAAAACCCCATCACTGCCATGAAACGCCAGGGCTTGTACCCCCCTGCAGACCCTGCCCCGCTTCTTTTGGCCTCCTTCTCCATATTATTTTCCTTGCGGAACCTGTCCCTCAGACTCTTCCATCTCTTCTTGCAGACATTATCTAATAAAATGAAATGAAATAATAAAGTTAATAAATAATAAAGTGAATTTCTTGAATTTACTAAATTATTCCTCCATTAATGAATGCTATTTTTATGCTACATTCCATGCTGGCTAAATATACTGTCTATGCTTGATAGCTGTGAATCAAATCAAGTTTGATTCATATAGCACATTTATAAACGATTTTTGGTCGAGCCAAAGTGCTGTACATATAATAAAATTAGCCTACAGTAGAGACACTTTACAGCAAATACAACAGCACAGATTGTTCAGAATATCAGTATGAGAAAAACGACACCCTCTGCATGTATTATGTTATATATTATGCTTATACTTATTATATTATATATAATATTTTTTTATTAATATATATTATATGTTATGCTACATTACTAGCTGGCTAAATATACTGTCTATGCTTGATAGCTGTGCATGTATTATATGTTATGTTATATATTATGCTTATTATAATGTTTTTTTATTATTATATTAATATATATTATATGTTATTATGCTACATTACTAGCTGTCCATTCAATGCTAAAACGAAGTAAACTGGATATAAACTCCCCAAACAGTTGAAAACCTACCAGTTTCACCAACTGTCTCTGCCACCTCCCGCCATGCCTGGTTCCTCCGGTTCAGGTCCCGGTAGGTGAACAGAGTACAGTCATACAGGACTGGGACATTTGCCACGGCAATGATTAATTTGTCCTCCATTTGATGACATATGGAAAATAGTCAAGACGCGGTTTGATTGGCTAGCGCTTGTACTGGCGGGAATTGCAAAAACGGGATTTGATTGGCTGACGCCAGCTTCGAGAAAGCATCGAGCCTCAAAAGTTGAACATTGTTCAACTTTTGACGCTCGCGAGGCTTGCAACGCCTTGCCAAGCTACCCACAATGCAGTTCGGCGAAGTTTGAAAATATCCTACGTCACCCCATTCAAATGAATGGGCGAAGCGTTGAAAGCATTTTTTGACGCCTGTAGTGTAGACGGGCCGTAACTTCCAGGGGAGATGTGATTAGTGAGTAAACAAACGGTAAAGAGCAGAAACTCTGATGCACATTTCATCATCTTAAATAACTTATAATCACAACGGGAACAGTTTGCAGAGCTGTGCTTCGTTGACAGAAGTCCAGCCATGCGTCACGCCTCTTTTAAACATCACTGTTGGCTGAAATCGACTCCGGAGAATACATCAGTGTACCCTCGGTTATAGCTCCTCTCGAGACACTCCTCTCTCCTCTAAATCAGTGTATCCTCGGTTACGGCTCCTCCTGCAGTGTTGCCAACTCCATAGTAAGGAAAGTAGCTATTGGCTGTCCGAATAGTCGCCAGAAGTCGCTAAATGACGTCATTGCCTAATTTGCATATCATGTAATGGCGGCTGTAGGAGAGAGCATGGTAGAGGGGAATACAAAAAACGTTCCCAACTCTTCAGGGATCAAAACTTGAAACCACCCGAGTTAAATCCAGACGACAGTAGATCAGAAATGTCTCTATTCTGCAAGGTAAAATTACTTTTTTGCTTCCCCGTCTTAAGCAGAACATAACTCAGAATTCTTGCTAGTACTCTTTTCTTTTTTTAAACATGTTTAGGACTACAAATTACCTTTCTTCTGTTGATTCTTTTTATATCTTTATTTTGTTTTTGCCATTGAAATACGCCTAATCTCAACAATTATTTAATTACTTTAATGGTTTGTCTTGACCCGCATTACATAAATCACATTTGTTCCAATGTTAAATGCTAGAATATTCAATGGTGGAATTGCTAGCTATACATCCAACCCTCTTCTTTTATCCGGGCTTGGGACCGGCAAAGTGACCCAAAAGAGACACTCTGGCAGAGTTACTTAAGTTTTTTTCATTTTTTTTTTCTTTTATAGTTTTTTTTGTGTGGGTTTTCTTAAGTTTGGTTTACTTTCTAACCATATGCTCCACTTAAGAGCATAAAACAAGTCAGAGAAAGACATGAACACTTTTGCCATTACTATTACATTTTTTTTTTACTTACGTTTTTTTAAAGTTTTATTTGGGGTTTACAAACCATATGCCCCACTTAGGTGCCTACAACAAGTCAGAGAAAAACATGAACATTTTTGCCATTACTATAACGTTTTTAAAAACATTTTTTAAAGAGTTTTCTTTGGGGTTTACTAACCATATGCTCCACTTAGGAGCCTACAATACACTAAAACTTGAACATTTGTTGTTGTTTTTTTTCAGACCCCCCTCCACTCACACTGTGCTGGCTCACAGAAAGAGCATGTCATCATTTTGGTCAAGGCGTTCTATGGCAGGTTCAGCAACTGAGGGAGCTGACTTAAATGAGTAAGCAGATGATGTGCCAAAAAGCTGCAAAACGTCATCAGGCAGCTTGTGCTCATAGCAAGCATCACCAGACAGCTTCAGACCATATCGGACATAAAGGATGGAGTTCAGGGTCTGCAAGGACATCCGGTTTCTGAGTTTGCTTTTTACCACACTCATCTGGCTGAATAGTCTCTCGACTTCAGCATTCGAGTGTGGCAAGGACAGCACAGACACAGCAGCCATGGTAAGTTCATGAAATGGATTGTTATCAGCTGCATCCCTGAACTTCCAAACCTCAACCCAGAAGCCCAATGTGTTCTTTGTTTCATTCCACTTTCTCAGATGGATGGAACGCCACTGCTGGACAATCTTGTCTATATCTGCAGGAGAGTAGCCAAGGAGCTTGGCTATTTTTTCGATTTCTCCCAGGCTCTTACTGTGGTTTAGAGTTTTCTCTACATTGAAAACGGACATGTACTGCAATGCCTCAATATTGTCTGGCAGTCTCAACCTCAACTCGTGAGTGAGGGAGATGGTGAAGGCAACACACCGCTTTCGGACCTGGTTCTTCTCCTCAGGCGCAAGAAGGAGCTCAGCTGCCTTGGACTCAAAAAGGTAACCAAGGTACGGTGAGGGACTGATGTATCCATCAATTGGCTCTTTGAGAACATCAATATTGGCAAGTGGATTCAGCACCCTGCTACTCACAGACTTGATCAGGCTAACCAAGCTGTCAAGTAGCTTCAAAGGATCCACCTGCTCTCCCTCAAAAGCCTTGATCGCCAACTGCACCTCACCCAGCACCGACTTCAAAAAAGTGAGGTACAAAATGTTCTGAGGATCACTGTACATGGAGTGTAAAACCTCAGCCATGTAACAGTGTTCACTGGACTTGGTGACTGCAAAATGCAGTTTAAGCGCCTCCCACTGGTCCAAAATGCGTGTAACCGCTGGTTCAATGGAGAGCCAACGTGTCGCACACACCTTTGTTATTTGTAAGGGCTGCTCCCCACAGTTGATGGTCTCATATATGGCCTTATAGGCGTCCCTGCGCTTTGGAGACACCGAAAACCAGTTATAGGTCTCCCGTACCAAGTACTCCACACTACGGGGGAGGGTGTCATTGGAAGCATGAGTTACAGCAAGTTGCAGAGAATGACACACACAGTGAATAAGAACCAGATCTTTGATGCCATACTCCTCCTTCAGCACTTTATGGACCCCATTCTTATTCCCCGTCATAACTGAGGCATTGTCAGTCCCTATCCCCAGGAGTTTCTCTTTTTTGAGACAACACTTCTCCAGGAAAGCCACAAGAGCTTGGGCTATAGATCTGGCATCTCCTCCCTCCAACTGAACAAGCCCCAGAAATGTTGAGACAATTGTTTGTTTTGTGTTACTAAAGTACCTTATCACAACCCCCAGGTACTTAGAAACACTGACATCAGTGGACTCATCAAGGAGGAGGCTGAAACGCTGGTCACCCACATCTGCGACCAACTTTTTCAGGAAGTATGGTGCTCGAACACCATTTATCATCTCGGTGCACTTTGTCCGATGCATTTTGAAGTGCTTAGCAGCAGTGGAGTCCGAGAAAGAAGCTTTACATGCCTCCCCAATGTGATCACATGCAGCATTGAACAGTGTTCAGCCATAGCTAAAGCCATGATGGCTTCAGCCTTTTTTGCAGGGTCAATTGTTTTAGTTTTAAATAATGGCAGCTTGCTTTGAGTGGCTTTGCCTTTTGAGTATGTTTTTGGGTTTTAACATGCTTCTTGATGTCAGACAGTTTTGCATAGAAATCCCCCTTACAATAAACGCAGTATGCCCGTGTGTCATCTCCAATAAATGGCTTCAACCATCCTTTATACTCAGGGTTTGATTCCCACTCCTTTCTGTATTTTTGAGAATACAATTTAGACTGTGCCATGATGTTTAGCTTGTCACAGAGAGGCACACACACAGTGGACGAGGTGATTGAGTGACTGAGGCTGTGTGAGGCAAAGCAAAGCAAAGGCAGTTATTTATTATAGTGTGAAAGTGAGTGAAGAAACATTTACATTCAACATTTAAATCCCGCTCAAAACCAGGACGGCTTGGCAGTTGGCGCATGCGCAATTCATTTGCAGTCTCGACGCGGGGGAGTGTGGTTGTCTCCTCTCTGCTCTGACTGCAGCAGCAGCTCTGCTGCGGCCAGGCAACTGTCAGTCTGAGCGCCTGTGAGTACTATGGGAGGGAGGCGGGGCTCACGGCAGCACCCGCGGCTCGTTAACTGCAGAACAATGTGAGTCTCCAAACACCAGAAAAGTCGCTAATAACACCATTATAAATCGCTAGATTAGTCGTTAGTCGCTATTGACACAAATAAGTCGCCGGAGGGTTTGGAAATCTGCCAAATTTAACGAGAAAATCGCCAAGTTGGCAACACTGTCCTCCTGACAGCCTCCTCGATAATCGATCCTCGACGAGCCTTTAGAAAAATGTGTTTTCCTTCGAGACGGCACGCCGACATCCGTTTTCGGGTCGCTGCCGGAGGACCTGGGAGTCTGGGACACGAACATTTGAGAAATGACAAACGGCTCATTTCGGAGGACTCTGCTTGACACCGGGACGACCGGCTGCCCTCCCCGACAGGCGCACGGACGTGAGGGCCCGCTAATCACTGCGCGCACTTCTGTGACCACAGTTTTAATTTAAATTGTTTTACTATGTTCAATCTGAATTTACTTTAAAATAAAAACATTTCTATTGATTCTGACTTTTCTACATCCAACTCACAGGTTTATCATTGCTTTGACAAAAAAGATGATTAATTTACCCCTTTTAGAAGTGAAATTATAGTCATTTGTTCTGGGAATGTCATTTTTGAGCCTGAGACCTGACAAACAGGCTCGAGGCTTAACAGGTTAAAGGCCTGCTGTTGTGCTCCTATAAGATAATTAAGCAATAGCTCACGACAGGCCGTGGTATATATGCTCATTATATCACAGCTAAGGGGCGTGGTTCGGCCCGACGCGAAGCGGAGGGTCGACAACCCCTGAAGTGAGCTATTGCTTTTATAAAACGGTTACCAAGTGTGGCAATATGAAAGAAAAATACACACTCTAATTTAAATAGTTTGTATTAGTAAATAATGATGTTCAAAATAAAATAGTCCCTCCGTTGCCTTCTGCACGAAAAATAGTGCGAGGTGGTTGCTATGCAACAACACTAACAGCTAGCGAACATAATATAGAGAGCGTTGATCCATTATTTGACTATTTATTTACATTCATTTGTATGTTGCCGTTTATTGTGCACCCACTGAAAAACTGTCCAGCATCAGTAGCATGGCTTACGTGGTTACTTGTATAGGTTGAGGTTGTTCAAGGCTGTTGCTTGGCGTGGCGAGAATATTGCTCCACTTTCTCCGGTCCCCGAGATTTGGCTTCCAGTAGCTCTGGAGAGAGCTTTCGCACCTGTGGCCACTAACGGTCATAATTTCTCTGCTTTGTTTCAAGACCCGCATCAGAAAGCTTTTGAATGGTGGTACTTTTCCAGTTGGTCTACCTGCTCTTCACGTAGCTCTTGTTAGTGTATTCTATAACCCCGAAGGCAGGAGAGACTGCAAAGAGTCAAGGGAAGCTTATAAAAGTTAACAGCATTTAATTACACAAAAGATGCGGTGGTGTACAGAATGAAATGTGCGAGTGGAGGCGCTCTCCTCATCCGCCCGGTCAGTCCAGGTCAGCAGGTAGCAAGAGGTCAATCCTTGGCTTGCTCTTCCTGTTGTCATCGGAGGTCTTCTCCTATTGGCCGGCGTAGTCGGGGGCGGGTCCAATGCAATTTCTGCCTTTTTCTGTTGTTAAATTATATCATTCTGGTGTCTGTGGTTATTTAAACATTCCCTAATAAACGTTATTCAGTGGTAATAAATGAGTGCTAAACCCAGTGTGCTCAGTGTACAACATCACATGTCATTTCACCTTTGATTCACGGTTTGAAAATGCAGCATTTCGCCACATGCTAATGCTAACCGGAAATGAATAATTGTCAGAATAAAAGTATTAAGTTAAGTTAGTGAACTTCCGGTTTTTCAGAATAAAACTGATTTAAATTAAATAGTGTATTTAATTCAAATTACGCCATACCAACATTGATTTTAATTTCTAACAATCCCTCCTTACATACCCTTTAAGGTATGTAAATAATATTGAAATCAATTAGTTCTTCATCCGAACATTGCATGGTACATAACTCATAAAAGTAAAAAAATACAAATAAGAATACATATTCATCATAAATATGAAGTTTTTCATAACTTCTAGCTTAAACCTTTAATGTCACTTTGTAAAATAGCAGCAATTAGCTTGGTATGGAAAACGTCTAACTCCCTCCTTTCACATCATAAATCATCTTCTTACTGTATCTGGTGTAAAGGCACTTGTTCTTTTACAAAGTATAAGAAGGCTTAAACTATCTGAAAATAGCTAAATATGACTCTTTATTTACTTTTACTGTGTCTCTGGTGTAATTTATGAATCTCTGCTGGTTCTAGTAGATATAGTTCTCCCCATCCACATTCTTGTTGGTTGTGGGACAGAGGAATAATAATTCAGAACCTGCTGATATTTCAATCTTACTACTGGGCATATGTTACAAACAAAAAACATCTTCATGGTGAACTAAATAAAATCCTTGTAATATTTCTCAAATCTAAATATAACAATGAACTATTCCTGTTTGTGGTAAAGACACACACTAACGTTATGTAATACAATTTCATTATGGATTCAAAAACAACTAAAGTCATGATGCTGTCAGAGTGAATGATTTCCTGAGTGTATCTGTCCTGTAAGGTACGTCATTCTCTGCTTGGATCGTGTGCAGAAATCCCATCGATTGCACCTGGCAATACGGCTTCTACCCGTCTATTATCAAGCTGAAAAATGAATACAGAATTCCAACATACTGTCATCAAATGTCTTTCCATTATGAATTTAAATTAAATGTATATCCCCATAATGAACTAAACAATAAAGTCTATGGCTTTTACTTCTAATTCTTTACCAGGCTAGTTACAATATGTTGTCTAAATTAAATTCGGTCTCATTACATTACTATGTTTTAGCTTAATTTAACTGTAATATGTTCTTTCTACATTTCAAACCTCAGTTACTCTAATGTCTGTTAAAATATTACAACATTGTTTCATTATCACAGGTCAACTTCTTCGGTATTCTATTCTGGAATTACATCTCTCACAGTAGCCCCTTGGCCACTGCTTCTGTGTTACCTGTTATAATTCAATCAATATTTAGAAACATCTCAACATTCATCAAACAGTATCTTATCCCCAGATATGGAGCAGGTTAATTATAAAACTATCATTCAATGCTCAGTTTGAACATCTGGGTTGGGGCGGAAGGTTTCTGTCAATCCTTAAAAGAAAAATTTAAATTGTGAATTTTACAGCCATGTTGACATTTATACATTATACACACTTCCCCCTTTTACACATGAACTCATGTGTAACAAAACCCTGTAATGGGGAGGGGAACAAAAAACTGTCAGGTAATTGGTTAGGGACATAACGAACATTGTTTACAATTTGACATCCATTATCATTATTTCCACACTTCAGTGAAAAGAAGTGTTCCTCTCCGTCCTTCAGGCCTAAAAGAAACAGAATCTTCAGATTTTAGTTTGACATTTGCAAACCGCCAACTCATGTGGGAGTAAAATATCATCAAGTAGATTAGAAACGGGTCACATGTGCGGTTTCCCCTTTTTGTGGAATTTTTAGGAAACCTCTCGTTTCCCTTGGAGCTCCAAAATAATATGTTAGTCCAAAAAACATGCTTGGTTAGTTATTGTTTTAGAATCATGCAGTTACACTGATCACATGCCGGCATTCATTCACACTAACACTGTCTGGTTGTCATGTCAGGTTTGGTCAGGTACACGCCAGAGTCAGTCATGGACAGTGCTTTTGTCACACTGTCAGTCAGGGTCAAAGGTCATTTGGTCTCGGTCTTTTGGCCATGTCGTGCTCTGCAGAGTCTTTTCGGAGGTAATTCAGCATAGGCAGGTACCCTTTATCTACAAAAATATGTCATATGTGGAGCGCCATTCCTTATTCATTCACGATTTCAACTATGATTTTCAAGATGATTCTAACTTTTCATTGGGACTTCTGCCTCCCACCTTTCCTGAAACTTGGTACAAAACTCACTTCCTTAGAGTACTACTACTACTGCAATTCATTTACACCTAATTAGTATTAAAATGTCTAATGATCTATTTCAGAAACTTGTGTACATAACTATTATCTTGAGTCAAAACATTACTAGGATCTGTGTAGCTCTGCATTTCATAGCTCATTATACTCATTTATCTTTAATTCTGGTCTACTTAAAAAACAATGTTAAACTCTTTAGCAGTGTGTGGAACCTTGGGTGTCCGAACATGCAACAATTACTCCCTCCTTTATCAAGGATTTAAAACAGAAGTCGTTTTATATTTCCATCTTAAAGCCCTCCTATGGTAATAACTATGCTACAATGGTGAAATCAATACTTTAGATTGGAACTTTATATGTGGCTTGGCACCAGCTCTCCCTTTAACCTTATCCATACAAATAAAGATTTGTCCTATAGAGTGGTTCCTAAAACTATCCTTTTAATGGTGATCAATATTGTAACAAATGAGATCACTACTTTATTCACACGTGAATAAAAATCTCTTAAAGAATGATTTGTTAACATGATGAAAAGATTGAAGAATATGGTTCTACTCTGTCATGTCTTCCCCTTTATCCCTCAGTGTGTTTTAGGATGATTCTCATTTTACTTTAATAGTTTCCTCTTTACTGCTATTTTTAATTTACCAATTGATTAATTCATGGTTAATAAATCTTTCTGTCTTTACGTATTTATGAAGTTAATTCAAGTTATTTAAATGTGCGTTTTGTGAATAAGTGTGTTTATGTGTAAACTCACTTATTCCCGTTCTCCTTTTCTCCTCCCCTGGTTTTCTCAAGCCGTGAGCCCGGCCTCCTCACTTCTAATCGACCATGCCAACTCCTCTGATTCTGTCTTCTCTTCAGTCCATCAGCTGTTGAATCCATCCGCTGTAACTTTTTTAGGCAGCCATTGGCCCAGTTACATCTGCAGCCCCATCATGCCACTGTTGTTGCACTGCTTTGCATTTCATCTCCTCCTTTACAGTCTCTCTGCTGTTTTTATGGAGGGCGGCTTCTGCTCTTGTGTCCCACACTCGGCTCTTGTGCCAAATCTCGTGGCTCAGCTTGGAACTTCATGCCCTGTCTGAGGGGCTGATGAGAGTATCTCTCTGTATGTCAGCATGCTGTTTGGTTCTGGATGCCACAGGTGGAGATAGTTCTGGCTGCAGTATTGTTGTTGTTGTTGTTTCAGCTCTGGTTCTCTGTCTGTTCGATGGAGAACGAGGAGTCTCCTGAAGGGTTAGGTCTTTTGTCTGCTTGGAGAGTCGGGATCGTAGCCTTTCTAACTCAGAGGGGGAGTCCAGGTCTCGGGACGCATTACCTATAAGAAGTCTAGCACACTGAGGTTAAATAAATCCAACCCTTTCCACTCTGTCTCTTTCTAATCATACCATCTGTCTTAGTTGTTAAATGCCATCTAAACAACATAATTAATGTCTACTAATGATATTACAAAAACTCACTCTAAAAATTGTTTCATCCATTGCTACATATTTACCCAACACAACTCCGAAATACTTACATGTTTCCAGCATCACATATTCCACACACTACGAAAGAACATCTCCATATTTTCTCCAATATTTTAAATCCCACTGTTATTTAGAACAATAGTAAACCTGCAGAGCACACCAATTGGATCACAGTAATGACATTTGAATCAAGTGTAGGCCTATGTCTACTTTCCACCATACTTATTACTTTTGCTGAACATTTATTTATATTGTCTAAATTCCTTGTCTATGATGTGCAAACAGTTCGAGTGTAAAATGTGTTTTTCTCAATGTATTTACACTCTACAGATTCTTGAGTTTACTCATCTCCTGGTGCTGTCGTTGTAAAAAATGTTCAATTCCTTATTGTTTTTTGTACCAGTTTTCCAAAATCAGTTCTAACTGCCGTGCCGTTTCTGGAAAGGTGGCGGTACGGCTACACAATGTGTAAGAAGGTGCCAACATGTTCCTTTTTTAACTTTGATCCGGAGCGCATCTGCAGTGCGTTCTACAACTTCCCATGGTCCACTCCATACAGGTTGCAACAAGTTCATCTTGTGGATTTTTACATTTACCCAATCACCTGATCCAACAGAAATATTCGTCATGGCCCTGGCATATGCTTCCGCTTGAATGTTTCTGATATCTAACACTGGTTCTCCTCTGTATTGTGAGGTGCTACCTTGTGGTGGATATTGCTGAGTGGGGCAATCTCTGGCCAGATGTCTACAATCTCCACATATGAAGCAGCCATCATCCCTTCTTCCTCTTGATCGTTGCTTTCCTCTCCATTGTCCCTTTTGTTGATGCTGTATGGGAGTGTATACCTGTGCTTGCGGCTGTACTTGGGTAGGAAGATACACAGGTATTTGCTGTTGAATATACTGTGGTGCTTGTGGCTGTACTCTCGTAGGAAGATACACAGGTGTTTGCTGTTGAAGATACTGTGGTGCTTGTGGCTGTACTTGCGTAGGAAGATACACAGGTGTCTGCTGAACCTGGTTTTGTGGACATACACTTCCTCCTCCGCTTTGTTGAACTGTTGGAGGTGTCCGCCCTGCCTTCTCTGCTAGTATGGCCATCTGATTTGTCGATTTCTTGTTTTTATTAGCTTCGGCATCTTTCTCAGCTACTTGTATCTTCAAAAGTCTTAGTTTTAGTGTTTTAATTTATTCATCATTTTCCCCCTTTGTTGCCTGGTATTTCATATCGTGGTGAATGAGATGTAGTCTCCATTCTTCAATGGGTTTAGCGTCTAATCCCACCACGTCTCCCAGGCCTGCCTGCACTGATCGGGGAAGGGCTTTAATGACAGTGTTCTTCCAAAACATTACAACAGCCGGAGAAACGTCATGCCGTTCTCCAGTGCAGTCCTCCCACACTCCTTCACATCTCTTCAAGAAGGCATGCATTTCTTCCCCCGGTTATTTTCTCAAGCTGTTGAGGGCATGTAAATTGCGTGTTGTCGGGTAGATGTGACGAATAGCAGCCCAATAATTCGACCTGATATTGTTGAATGAAGTTTCATCTGGGTCGTGCGTGCAATTGGCCTCGGAATCTACTGCTCTTGCCTCTAGTCTTCCTTCTATCCGTCCAAGCAGGGCCCTCATGTCTCCCAAGCACAGGTGGTCTTGGACAGTGTACTTCTCCAGATCAGTAACCCACTTCTGACCTCCTTTCGTGAGTGGAGGTAGCTTTGACACTAATGCTTCCATGTCCCTGTGAGTCCATGATTGGTATTGAAATCCTCCTCTTCCAGCCGCTATCAATGGCATGGAGGTATTTGCACCGGTCTTGGTTCTTTTAATTGTCTTGGTTCTTCTAGTTGTCTTGGTTCTTCTAGTTTTGGGGCATGTCCCAGGGTAATGTTGCTCGTTTTCGTCACTACTATTATTCTCAGGAGGAGATGCAAAACTGCGTTGTTGCTGTGACTGTTCATGTTATGAGGAGTGTCTACTGGTTTCAGACTGTGTACCGCTGTCGTCATATTCATCTCCCCGTCCATTGGAATAGTCAGGAGAGTAGTTTGTTCTGCGTTTTCTTTGAGTTCTTCGTTCTTCTTGTTCTCTCCTTTGTCTATCTGCCATCATGTCCTGGAATCTTACATCGTCTTGTTGCCTCTCCCCCAGAAGTAGTTGGTATTTATCTTCCTCCCTTTGTCTTTCTGCAATAATGTCATTATGGGCTTCAACTGCCTTTCGTCTCTCTTCCATTCCTCTGATGAGTTCTGCTTCAATGCTTCTGTTGAGCTCCTCTTCCATTCTTCTGTCGAGTTCCTCCATTCTTCTGTCGAGTTCTTCGTGTCTTCTGCCGAGTTCTGCTTCCATTCTTCTGCTGAGTTCTGCTTCCATTCTTCTGCCGAGTTCTTCCATCAGCTGGTTGACACTGGATAGGATTCTTACCTCATACGCCAATTCTTTCTCATTTGGGGCTTGAATCGAAGCTTGGTGAGCAGGGTTGTTCTCTGATATGTCTGGAGGAGACACTTCGGTCAGGCTTGGACACTGCTTTGGAGTTTGGATAAGTGGAGCCTCTTTTGTCATTTCTGCTGTGTCTTCATTTACTGGCAGATCTTCTGCGATGGATGTCAGATGGATTAACAGACATGTAACCCTAACTTTTCTTTTTTCAGCTTTTTTCATAGCGCTTTTAGCAAGTCCATACCAAGGGGTTTGTATGGCTTTGATCCATGCTTTTTCCTGTTGTAGGTATTCAGCATTCTCATGTTCAACTACAGCTTTTCTATGGGCTTCCGTTGGTCCAGGTTGATCATCTGCTGGAATCAATCCTCTTGTTTGCCACTGTTCCAACAGTTTCTCTATTTGGTTCCATGTCTTCTGTCTATGACTTGGACACGTTAAAGCATCTGATCTGATGTTTACTCTCACCTTAATATCTGCAGTTGTGCCTGGCACTGTGAGTGCTCTTAACTCTGGCGACATGTTTCTTAAGTACACGGATAATATTATTAAGTTATCAAAATGAATTACTAATCCTCTGAATAGTACCCTTGTATTCTTTATAAAGATATCCTATGTCATCTGAACTTAACTTTAAAATCTGGTAATCTTTTTTTTTTTTTTGAAAAATAAATTTAAATGTTGTAAAACTGAGATTGGAAAATCTAAATTAGACAAATTAAATTAAAATTTTGAAATTATGCAAATTTTCAAAATCTGAACAAATAAATAAAAATGCACAGTATATGGTTTTGACTTTGTAATATGAAAATAGGAATATGGTGCAAATCCAAATAAACCGTGGACAGTGTATACTCAAGTTGAGTTCATGAAATTATGCAAATGTCATAAAATGTGTTAACTACAATACTTCAAAGAAACCACATGTAATCTTTATCTGTGTGGTGAAGAATGTATTAACTGTAATACTTATTATGTCCGCTAGGGGAGCTGTTTTATTTGTAACTCCTCTCAAATGTATCAACTAGTACTTCCGGTTCATAAACCTACTTCCTGTTTATTTCAAAATATAAAGTTCAAAGTACTTTCTTTGAAAAGCATGAAAAACAAAACAACTCAATCTACTCTCAACGTTCATCTACACCAGGGGTGCCCAACCAGTCGATCGCGATCGACCGGTCGATCGCGGGGAGATTTCCAGTCGATCGCGAGATGTGTCTAAAAATAGAACAACAATAATCTGTTTTATCGTTAACATCCTATAACATAATCTTCCTGTGCCAGAATAATGCACATGAACGCATCAAAGCTTTGTGATTGGCCGGCGTGACCCCATGTGTGGGGGCGTGGCTGGTGGACAGTGGGCACTAGTTCGCTGACGTTGTCCGTGTCAACAGGAGTGACAGTCTGCACATACACAAGACCGCAATTATGGCAGAAGCAAAAAAGCCCAAAATATATAATTTTCACTCCGAGTGGGAGGATGATTATTTTTGTATCTATTCCAATTCAAAGTCCATCTGTCTCATCTGCAATGCGAGCGTGGCTTTATCGAAGAAGGGTAATTTAGGAGCGGCATTTCAAAACAGTGCACAAACGCTACGAGACAGAATTCTCTCCTAATCTGCCCTATGCTCCCAAAAGGGGAGGGGCCTGAAAGGACAGCTAAATGCACAGCAGTCCATTTTCACCAGGCCCAACAACAAGAGCAAGGCTGCTACCAGAGCATCTTATCGTGTCAGTCACGTTCTTGCGAAACACATGAAGTCTTTCAAAGATGGCGAAGTTGTGAAAGAAGCATTCCTGGAGGCTGCCAACGCGCTTTTTGGGGTAACAGTAGCATTTCAACAGGTTTTTGATATAATAAAAACTCAAGTTAGATACCGTTATTAATCAGCTGTAAGTTTTAGTTTGTTTGAACTTATTCATTATAATTATTATACAAAATGGTATAAGAATGCACACATTAAGATCTGTTCTGTTTAAATTGATTATAGTCTATTATCAATTCAGGTTAAGAAACTAGAGTTGCTTGCATCCTATTTTAAAGGCATTTATTTGTATACTCTACTAAAATGCAACAAAAAAAGGGTTTGATTCTATTAATTTTGTCTTTTTTATTGCACTTTGGCAGCAGATTCATGTGTAGCTTGAGATCTGAGTTGTCTTATTAGTAAGCCTAATTTATACTTTTGTATCAACACTATTTTTATATAATGGCAAAGAAAGGGTTCAGAGTATTTTCTTTTTCTCCTGTGTCATATGTGGCAGCACTGTTCAATGTTTCTTGAAAACATTACCCACTGTAGTGACGTGTGAATAAACTCCAACTCCGTATCAATAACACTGTTGTGTGACTTCAGTTAAATACTTGTATTTGTGTAGATTAGAAAGAGGTAAAATAAAGGCTCTGCAGTATGTTATGAAGTATTAATCGTACAAAGGTCAGTTTTATACAAGTAGAAGTGTGTATTTATACCTGGTAGTAGGCTGTCAGTAATGGCCACGCCTCTCTATTTGGACTGGTAGATCTCGGCAGACTGGCAACTTTAAAAGTAGCTCTCGGTTCAAAAAAGGTTGGGCACCCCTGATCTACACCATCCCTGTGTATTTAATCAGTAGTTACCGGTTGTATCTTTACTCGAAGTATTTCACCATCTAGTAATGCTAACTGGCTAGCTTAGCAGTATAGCATTAACCGCATGTGACTGGGGGAAGGGGAACAATGGAAACACTAGACATCTGCATATAAATAACCACACTGATTGACAACACAATCTTCATTTATCTTAGCTCTAAATTATATAGATGCTGACCCTAAAAGCCGATCTCATACCAATCTTGTACACAATCGTTTCGGCTTAGAAGATCACACAAAAATATACTTTTTGGCTTAAAAACTCCACACAATATACGTTATTAAACCAGACTACGCAGGTTTAACACATCAAACATATAGACTAACATGAATGGACCCAGTCCAGTGTAAAACAGATCAGGTCTGGTACCTACCCAGAGGTATTTAACACAATGTGAACCCTATCCCAGATAAAATTCTGCCTCACCAGAAGGTCTTAATATGTAATATTCACATTATCGGGCGGCGCCGAAGATACAACAGAGACGAATAGAAACACTATATACAATCTCCACACCACTCGCAATCACCACGGAATTAAACAGGTAACTGTCTCACCTTTCGTTTAGGCCCAGCCAAAAACTCATTTTCTGCAGCCTAGTGTGATGCTAGTTAGCTTGCAGCATTCCCCTCTTTTCCAGCTCTATCCCGCTTCAGAGCCCACCCAGGGACGCCATGTTAGTGTATTCTATAACCCCGAAGGCAGGAGAGACTGAAAAGAGTCAAGGGAAGCTTATAAAAGTTAACAGCATTTAATTACACAAAAGATGCGGTGGTGTACAGTACAAAATGAAATGTGCGAGTGGAGGCGCTCTCCTCATCCGCCCGGTCAGTCCAGGTCGTCCGGTAGCAAGAGGTCAATCCTTGGCTTGCTCTTCCTGTTGTCATCGGAGGTCTTCTCCTATTGGCCGGCGTCGTCGGGGGGCGGGTCCAATGCAATTTCTGCCTTTTTCTGTTGTTAAATTATATCATTCTGGTGTCTGTGGTTATTTAAACATTCCCTAATAAACATTATTCAGCGGTAATAAATGATTGCTAAACCCAGTGTGCTCAGTGTACAACATCACATGTCATTTCACCTTTGATTCACGGTTTGAAAATGCAGCATTTCGCCACATGCTAATGCTAACCGGAAATGAATAATTGTCAGAATAAAAGTATTAAGTTAATAGTTAGTGAACTTCCGGTTTTTCAGAATAAAACTGATTTAAATTAAATAGTGTATTTAATTCAAATTACGCCATACCAACATTGATTTTAATTTCTAACAACACATGACTTGTTTAAGACATCCTTTGTTTTAATGTCATTTTATACAGGGAATTGTAGTGTCAGTGTAACACACCTTAGCTATGAATGAATGAATGGGTTTATTTTCGGGTCTGGCCATCCCTCAGGGATCCCGTTTTCAGCATTATTATTATTATTACACTATTATATATTTACAATATACATATTTCTTATCTATATTTTTCCATATGTATTGTTGTTATTTGTTGCTATATATTGTAGTACAATGCCCACTACATACTTAATTCTTATTTCCTATGTTTCTTTTAACTTTTCTATGTTTATATATGTATGTATTTATTGTAAAAGGGAGCAACTGTAATGTAACCCAATAAAATATTTCTGATTCTGGTTTGCAAGACAATTTTTCCACTTTCACAATTATATGTGTAACACACATGGTAAATATCCAACTCCACATAATTATTACAAAAAGGTTTTGTAATTTTTTTGCTGCCCGTCATTTTGACGGACAGGATCGTAAAACTTCCGTCAAAATCCAGAATTACCCGTCGGCCTTTACACAACTCTGACGAGGGGGGGGACAGTTCACATGCGCCGTGTTATGCATGGCTGCTGCACCTCGCGGGAGCGTGCACAGCGCCAAAACTCACAGAGATTTCAATGATTTGTACGGCACAGTTAGGTTTGGAAATGGTATGATTTCCTTTTTAAAGGGCATGCATAACACCGGAGCCTCGCTGCGGGGAAACTTTGGCGCTGTTCCGAGTTTGTTCTAATCCGTCAAAATGACGGACTGCTTTCAGATTTGTCCGTCATTGTTAAAAAAAATCGGTCATAGACGGAAAATATTCGGTTAACGCGACTTCTGATTCAGTTATAACTGCCAAAACAAACATTATTTACACTATTATGGCCCCTGTTAAAAAAAATTGTAATGTTATCTACTGTAAGTTGGTCGAACGAATGCCTTCTCATCCGGAAGCTGACCGAGCAGACCCGAGCAGCAGTCGAGAGGAGCCGAGCGCATCCGCGAAGCACACAAAATGGCGACGTCAGAGTTCCCGTTAGCCGGCAAATCTAAATATCTTCGGTCAAAATAATTTCCCTTTAGCGCAATACCGCTTCAGTTGTGCCACTTATGTGACAGACAAGAAGAGTATGTGACAGACAAGAAGAGTATGTGACAGACAAGAATAGTCAATTCTAATGTCTAACACGTAATGTGGAGAAAGAGATGTCCTGTGTGGGTTGATTGTGCGTTGATCTGTTGGTAATGCCTCGGGGTTCCGGTGGGCATGGAAACAAATGCTATACTTTGTGGCCTCACCCAGTTGCATAGCGACACTTATTGTTTAGGTGTCTTTTAATAAGCAGGTAGTCCTATCATTAGCTAGAACTACGGATCTGATCGATATGGACATAAACGCGAGTGAAGTCTAATCTGACGGGAGAGAGAGATCAGCTGCTGCTGACGAGTCGACACGCAGCGGTGAGCGGACAAAACACACACTTTAGGTTAGAATATCACACGTAGTTATTTTAATTACCTCTCAAACTACCTAAACTAGTTATAGATATGTTTAGTTTTACTGTCGGGTCACTCATTACTGGATCCGCCAGCTGCATGATACTGGCATAATAGATTGCCCGATCGGGCAACCAGCAGGTGAGGCTTCATTGCCCGAGCTAAATACTAGATGGCCCCGGGCCATCGGGCACTCGTTAATGTCGAGCCATTTTTCTTGTGAAGTAACTAAGGGCTAAGTGCCTTACTCAAGGGCACACTAGTGGTGGTGTTCCAGGCGGGATTTGAACTCACAACCTTCCGATCTTCACCCCACTATCCATTAGACCACCACTACCCCTATTTCACTGCCTTTAATGTTCTGTGACAATCGAATCTTCATCAAGTCGAAAATCATTAGTCAGTGTCATATAAGACGGTAACATTACCCAAACATATGTGAGAAATCAGGACAATTATTTAAAAAAACCTACATTTTTTTCCACCCTGCACCTTTGACCTATTGCTCCATGATCTGGCCTTGTGCCTCCCAAAGAGAGGCTTTCCTTGTCTTCTGTGACACCTGCACCATATGGGGCCCAGATTTGTAGAGCACAATTAGAGTACAGTTGAAGTGTCAACAATATAAATGCTGTGTCAGTCATAAAAGGAGCATACAGATAGTCATCAGCAATTAAGAAATATTGCTATTATAGTGGATTTTGAAAACTGCTTAAATACTGAAGCAAATGTGGAAGAAGATGCATTCCAAATATTAGTGCCCTGAATTTACATGAATCGCTACAAACCTTGTGCAGCTTCCTCCACAGAAGTTGATGCTGGCTCTCCCCCATTCACCACTTCCACATCATGGCTTTGAGATTCTACATATCAGAGCCACAAGAGCAAATTGAATTTGACCATACATATTTTACGATAGTAAAATAATTACAATAATTACGTTTTGAAATCAATGTGTCAGTGCCAATATCACTAAGTACCTTGCTCTCCCTGTCCCTCTGCATTGGATCTGTAATCCCCCTCTTCGACCACATCAGTAGCCTCCACGACCAAATCAGTACCATCCACAGGACAGAGATCAAGCACCACAAATTCAGTTTCTGTTGGAGAGAAAAAAATGCTCAAATTAAAGGTAAACACATGGCTGTTGTTAACTGTGATGGTTATTCTCGCGTCCAGGAAAGAGAAGCTTAAAAAGGAGACTAAATGGAGTCTCTGAGATGTTTTCAAATTGGTACTTTAATTAATAAAAAAGGCGCGGTAAAGTCACAAACAGGATATTTGTCCGTTGGAGAGAAAGACTGCAGCTTCCTCTCCCAGGTGCCGGCCGTGCAGAAGAGAGCGTACAAGCATTCGTCCTTCCCGCTTCCTCGCTGTTCGCTCCTCCTCTCTGTGAGCTGTAGTGACGTAAGGGACTTCCCCCTCTCGTTCGTCTGTGTCCGATATCGCGTTAAACAGAGGATTTCGACATTTTACATTCATTGCTTACTTCCACATGCCTTTTCTCCTCCTTATCTCTTTCATAACTTTATATGTAATACATGTTAACGGCGTCAATAGCCACTTTAATGATACTAATGGGCGGTAGTCCCGGATGTCGTCATGAAGGATTTTCAGAATAAAAGCTTGGTATTGAGAACTTCCGTTTTTTTCCAGAATAAAATAGCATTTAAACTGTCGGTATGTTTAAGGTACATTATGCCATAAAACATTGATTTTAATTTCTAACACTGTGCATTACAATGTATTTAGACATGCTTCTGCCCCACATAGCTACTCGTGGAATAGTCATACGTAGTTGAATGCAAATCTAGATCACAATAATAATACTAGTAGAAGAAGGAGTGGTGGGCAAGACTCCTGTAAAGCGCACACAAATGCCAATTTATTCAAGGCTCAATATTACTGAATTAAGGGCATCATTGGTTAATAAGCAAATTACCTTTAATCTAAATGCTTGCTTCCAATACATGGAAACAATAGTCATGAAGTCAAATTTTCCCCATCACCTAAACTGTCCAACAAAACAGGTCAAGTTGAAAAATGTCAACACTTACTCAGATCTGTCCCACAATCTTCAATGGTTCCTTTTTGATTCTGAAACCTTCTGAAGTGCACTGCGGTATGAAAACATGAAAGAATATAAACTTTAAAAAAAATGTAAGCTCCAATATCAGATTTTAAATTACTTTCAAAGAAATCATCAATACAGTAAAAGATACTCACACTTTAATACTTTCGCATACACTGATTTGATATCTTCTTCCAAGCAGTCATCCAGCTTCATCTGTATGCTACTGAAGACATCTGCTGTGTAGCCATTCTTATTCTTTTTCCCCAAAAGCAAAAGTGGAAAATACCCCAGAGCAGCAAGCCGGTCCAACTGAAATGGTAATAAGTAAATGCAAGTCATAAAGCCTGAATTTCACATCAGAAAAGTATATGATCCATGTGTTTAAAGGTCCCATGTCATGGCCATTTCTACTGATCATAATTCCATTGTTGAGGTCTACTAAAATAGATTTATATTGTTCAATGTTCCAAACTCACATTGGTTTCTCATACAGCATCTCTGTTAGTATGTGTAGTCACTCTCTGTCCAAAACGGCTTGTTGGAGCCCCCCCCCTTCCCTGTGAGCCCAGTGGCCTTCTGCGAGACAGCGAGACACAGCTAAACTCAGCCCGAAACCAGCCCGAACACACACACACACACCCGCAGCCTGGCTGGGAGTTTGTGTGTGTACTCAAACACCGACTCACAGCCTCGCAGCGTCCCGTCGTCTCAGGGAGGAGAAATCGGCGGAGCTGCAGCTGAGAAAAGATTGAGTGTGTGTGAGGAAGTCTGCAGATTGGTCCATTTGGACCAATCTGCAGACTTAACGTAACGGCTCCGCGGACGTAACGTAACGGCTCCACGGATTGTTCCATTTGGGAATGGGCACGTCACCATACCCAGGAAGAAAACAATGGAAAAAGAGAAATGTCCAACGAGGTGTTCTGGGGCAGCATAGACAGGTATTTTCTGTGTTAGAGTTGTACTCGCTACAGTGTGTACTTTGAGGGTTTTTGACTGCAGACCTTTTACATGCAGAAAAAGCTACATAACACACAAGGGGACGGGTGATAACCAGAAAAGCATGACATGGGACCTTTAAGAAAACATGATGAAGTATGTTTTATTTACCTGTAGATTGAACGTAAATTAATAGGAAGTATATCACTCTTTCAATTATCAATAGTTCTGAGTCCTTTATAAGTTTTATGAGCATTTTAGCCTGTGTTTCTTTCTCTAGCAGGACACTAAATAAAGAAGCCTTAAATTGATGAAACACTAAATATGGGGCCGATCAGTGGGCTGCTTTCCGACTATTTAAAGATGCATGTAGTCAACAAAGGTCCAGTGTATAACGTAAGTAAAAGTTAAAATATTTAAAGTTGTGTTACCACTTGTGCTTACCATTTTGAAGCTGGAGTCTAGGACATGTGCGCCGTTGCAGTTTTTATTTATTCTTTCTTTCCACTCCTTTTCCTCAGCTGCAAACCTTTTTCTTTCTTTAACCAGTCTGTCCTTGTGTGGCTGTTGGGTCTCACATTTAGGACATTTCTTGCATGCAACAAAAATCTTGTCCTGGCATGCCACACATTTCTTGACATTGCGTATCCCCGACATGTCTGCAACAATAGGATGAAGTTCACAGTTAGCTAGTTCTTGATAGTGACTTTAAAACATGAATGTTAGACTGTGTATTTTGTGCAATATGGTGCTGGTCAAGTGTTAGGAGAGCTATTTCTTGTATAGCCTATAATATTGCATGTAAAAATGTACAGTTTTTGTGGGTAGCCTAGCAACAAGTTATATTTACAGGTAACATAAATGTACATAACCCTTCTCTGTGAAATCTCCTCATGAAACGTCTGTATCAAGATGGACCGATTGCAAACACAACTAATGTTACTATCTAGCTCATATTACGTTCATACAATAAATGTCTTACCCGTTGACGTTCTGTAGAGTCTGGACATGCACCACAGTCCGCCAAAACTTACCGCACTCCGCCGAAAACTTACCGCAGACTGCCAAAAATGAGCAACGACTGTATAAATCCCGCGTTATTATTTATTTTTTCCTGCGGCTCTTAGGAAATTGTAGTCTTTAAAATATATTTGCGTTTTTAAGTAGCCTACTGAATTGAGAGTATTCTGACAAATCTAAGGGGATGGTTAAAACATTTGCAAATCACATTTTAAATGTCCTATTGTAAAATGGGGGATATTGAATTGTAATCATATTTGTGTTCTTTGTCTCCCTGTGGTTGCTGTGTGTCTCCTTGTAGTCATGTTGTGTCTCTTTGCAGTTGTTAACCATCTCTCTATAGTTGTGCATCTCTTTGTGATCGCTGTGTGTCTATGTGGTCTCTTATTGTCTCTTGGCAGATGTTTTGCATTTATTTTTTGTTGATTTGGTCTCTATGTAATGTTTTTGTGTCTCTTTGTAGTTGTTTGCTATAAATTGAAGCATTGATATTTCAAATGTATTCTGTTATTGATAAAAGTGTAATATAGAAAAAACTCAGGCAAACAATAGTAGCACAAACGGACAAGATATAAGTGATATCAATTATTATTCATGTTTTTGATCACCACAAATCATTATTTAAATGTGTATTTCTTAACTTAATTAAAACTGTTTTTGGTTTACTACATCGGTTTACAGACATGGGTAGAACATGACCCATGTATAAGTGTGATAAAAATGAATTAAAAAAATATATATATAATAATTATTTTGGTAAAAATTATTATTTTATCAGTGATTTGGACCAAACAATATATTTTATAATTGAAATATTTGTCACTTTGTCACACTCACACTATCATATATCATACAACCGATAACACTGATATTTAACTGTAATTGTTTCTGTAGTGTAACTATTGATCTGTGGTGAATGTATAAAATGATTGAATAAAAGGAAAGAAAACTGATTGCGCCAATTGCATCTCAGTGCAGATGAGTAGAACTTTTCTTGAAGAAATTTTCAGTATAATACTTGGTATAATACAGTATAATAATAATATAGTGTAATGTTAGGGTGTGGACACTGACTCAGAACAGTGTTTCAATCTGAATGAGTGTGTAACTAATGTAATGTAATGTAACCTCATGTGGAGGAGAGTAGTGGACTCTGCTGTTACTGTAAGGCATGTCTGTATATGGAGCTCTCTCTCTCTCTCTCTATCTCTCTCTCTCCTCTCTCTCTCTCCTCTCTCTCTCTCTCTCTCTCTCTATCTCTCTATCTCTCTCTCTCTCTCTCTCTCTCTCTCTCTCTCTCTCTCTCTCTCTCTCTCTCTCTCTCTCTCTCTCTCTCTCTCTCTACTCTGTGTACAGTAGGCTATGTGTGTGTGTGTCAGGTTGAACGAAAATGCCACTTTTAGGTTAAGGTTAATTATTTTTCACATTGCCTGAAGCTAATGAGATGCAAGGTTACAACTAGGAAAGAGACCAGTCTCTCCTCACTTGATAATGAACTTTGGTGAAGGTCAAGAAGCGGTCAATGTGACGTAACGCCTCCAGGGCACGTGTGTGGAAGTATGATCCCGGGGTCTGATAGATATTAATATGAGGATGTGCAAAACAGACAAACTAATAAGGCTTAATTTAAACATTAAAGAATACTTTAGGTCAAGGTCTTCTTTTGAATAAGAAAAAAGCTTTGGGGGTATAGAAGAATAATATGGAGGGATGAATCCCTCTTTAATGGTCACACAGAGCACACAGCACACACAGTGACATTTGTATCTACAGATAAATATTAAGCCTGACAAAGTACTTAACGTCTAATATATTGCTTTCCTGCAATGTTAACTATGTTGAAGCACTTATTTTAACTGATATTATACAGATGTATGTAGATAGTATAAGAAATGTGCAGAATATGACAGTTTAATGGTGGAGGTATACACACATATTGATAGATGTCTTGTGGACTGTTGAGGAACCTGCAAGTTTTTCATTCTGCACTGTAGTTGTGATATGTCAATAAACCTTAGAAAATCTTGAAAGGGATGTGCAAAATAGTCATTATATACAGTCTTTAACTAACTATTAGTAGAGAATAACGAGTAATGAATATATTTTATAGGGATCCTATTAATATCTAATAATAAAATAATAAAATTAAATAACATGCTTTAACCACCAGGTGTCCCTTTATATCAGCTGTGCACCGTTATGGTGTAAATACAGCCTATTTACCAATTGGATCAAATATAAAAGTCAGCCAAATTAGTGTTGATACTGCAAGGAGACGTATTGTGTGAAAAGAAATGTAAGATGTTGTTTAATTGCTTATATATTTATGATCCACGTCACGTTTTCAGTTTTGGCGGCAATTGTTCCTGTTTGTCTAAGTGTTCTCATCAGGGCTCTATAAATAGAGAACTACGGCAGATATGTAATATTTAATGCAGCCGAACCGTGTATTACAATGCCGTTGTGTGATGAATTTCAAGGAGAAAAGCAAGCACACTCGGAATAAAGTATTATTTTATTTTTTTTAAATGTTTTTGGATTTCACATCGTATAAACACCAAATCCCAGCGTGCATTGCGGCTAAACCATACAATCATCGAGCTGAGGATCTTGCGTAGGCCTAAATCTGTTTCCGGTATTGTTAATGACGGATGTATTTTGTTATACACACATTCCTTCACATTTACATTAAACTATTTTGTGAGGCCTTCTAATATAACATGTTTTTAAATATAACTACGGTTATAAATTAACATGAACCGAAGCTGTTGCCTGGCAACGCAATCTCACAATGTCACGTCCGTTAATTCCACATCCACACCCAACACGCATGGATTAACATCGATGTAATACATTGATGTAGGTAGCCTTTGTTTCTGCTAAAAGAGGTGTCGACCAGCTGGGGCAATAAGATAATCGGCGTAGTCGAGTGTGACTATTACAAAATAAATCATTATTATCTAAATATTGACAATAACAACCGACCGTCGGGGTAGCATTTCCGGGTATTTCTCCACTGGTTAACATGGGTTAACAATACCGTGTAACTGTCACTTTTGAAGGGACGAAATCGTGACAGCATGGTAAATCGTCACATGTTCACTTCTTGCCGTGATGCCGGGTTGATTTCGACATAGACATGAAGTATCTCCCTCACTACTAGTAATGGATGACATGGTCAAGTAATGTTCACATTTTATGTAGGCCTACTGTTATATTTCACAAGATATCAAAGTAATTTGTTGTAAAGATAATTACAATTAAAACTCACTCGGATCACTTTTGACCCATGTTGTGTATCAAAGGGTTAAAAGACAATTCTATGCAAATTATGTGTGAGAAAACTGGGCTACATATGCCCAGAAAATAAACATATTTAGTCAGAGGTTTCAGGGGGAAAACAATCCATAGTTTTATTATTACTTATCAGAAGTGTACGTATGTCGGATTTCTATGGTTACTACGTTATACACGCGTGACGTTACGTATTTCCTCATCCTGAAGGTTCCCGCCCCGTTGGAGGTGAATCGGACTGTAGAAGCAATATTTTAGCGGTTTATCTTCTTAGATACATTCCGAACTGTCTTTATCAGAAGTAAGTATGTATGTTAACAATTCTGTCATTCAAACCAACGTTAAAGGACGGTGTAATCAGCATTAAATGTGTTGTCTTTGAAGCTAACCTACCTGTTATATTGTTCAAGGTAAAGTTAACGAAAAGAGAAAGGAAACATAATATTTTTACCGTTAGATTTCTCTTTTTTGTTTTGTTTTACTTTGTACAAACATACTAATAATACAATTGTTTGAAATGCAGTTTCTGTTTGTGCTACCAACAGATACCACAGACCAAGCTTGATTTGTGTCTTCCTCAACGAAACCATGGCTGGGCGACAGGCAGCTCGAAGGACCTCTCTAAACTGGGATGAATATGATACTGATGAAGACAAGGAAGAAATCGACAAAGTTGAAGCTAAACTGGGTGAAAAACTACAAGCTAAAGAGGTTAAGTAATCCTTGAATTGATTGTTTATAAGATACATTCTTGGGTTTATGCAGCAGGTACTTTATGTAATATGTCATCAATAATGTTTTAATCAATGCTTTTAAATCCGTTGTGTAATGTCTGAATGTACAGTACTGCTCTAACTAGCTTTTATTGTAACCCCTGCACACACACAGTACAGTATACACATGCCGTAACTTGTAACTTTCCAACAATCTTTGTCCAAAAACATCTACTACAAATGTCCACTTTGTCTAATAGAGATTAACAAATGCCAAAAGTAAACCTATTCACGTCTGCAAACATCCTATTAATTTCACCAATACAGTTGTATATTCCAACTGTATTTGTGTTGGATACAGGAAACAAAAAAGTTTAATCTAAAGGGAAAATAGTATACTATGTCCATGGACATCTCTACGTAATGGTCTATATAATGACGAAATAATTAACTTAGTTTCAGTATTCAGCACAGTTTAATGTTCCATTTAAATGTATGGATACTTCTCTTTAACTCTCTTCTTTGTATTACCATGCTAAATAGGACCGTCAGCCTGCAGTAAAATGGAGAAAAAGAGACCAATTTGGGCGGCTGATTCTAAAGAGTCGCAGTTCTTCAAAACGTATGTTAAGCCAGATCATACTGTTGCATCTGTGTTTTTCTGTTGTTTCTTTTTTGAAAATGTAATTCTTTAATTACTATTCTTGTCTTCCTAGTGCACGCCAAACGTCAGAAGAGAACTGGTCAGTTGCAGTTACCAAATATTTCTGCAGAATATGTTGCAGACAGGACAGAAGGTAAGCTCTTTTATCAGTGTCAACATTTTGCTACAGTTTGTCCTTTTTTTTAGGTGTTTTGCATGTGAGTATGGGGCCGTATGTACCTGGCACATGTGTCACTTTGAGAGTAATATGATTTTAAATTAAGTACTACATGTATTGCAATGAAAATTATTCGTATAGTGCTAAATGAACATGGAAAATAGGGATGCAATATTGAGTCAACGGTCACAGTTTAAGTCAAATGTAGTAATGATGAATTCCCTCTATGTTTTGATATGCAGGCACAGTCACCTCTGAGGTGCAACAGACCCACAATATGATTGGTAAGATTCTATATCAAAATAGTTATGCCACCATTTCCGTTACTTTTATTTAGATAATTGTATCCATTTAATAAACTCATACTTACTCACTTCAGTGTACATCACAATATATTTAGTTTAATTATAATTTCATAAATTGAACAATAATATATTTCTGCAAGACATTTTGCAAGTACATTCATAAAACTTAATTTTGAGCAATTGTATTGTTCCTTAAAAATAATTTGGTGAACATGACATTACAGTTTTTAATCTCACTCAATTAGTTTGTTTACATGGACATGAATAACACATTTATGAGGCAATATTGTGTTCACATGTGCAAACACATAAACAGCATACTCTAATAACCCTATTATAAACGGGTTATTCATGCCCATGTAAACACAATCAATTTTAATAACCACCTGAAATTTTAAGTTGTTTTCTGACTCTTGAGGCTTTCTTTACCATCTATTCTGTCTTGCTTACACCTGTTATCCTCATTTCCCAAGACCTTCATATACAGGAACTGCAAAAGATGGTTGATGCAGTTGAGGAGGATGTTGCCGGATGTTCAAATTCCACAGAAGCCTCATCTGGTCGAACATGGACAGTACGTCAGGCTTTATCTGATGAAAGATGGCGGAAAGCAAGACCTCAGCTTCTTGAAGCCATGCTTGAGGCAGGAAAGATCCCGAAGGGTCTTTGTCAACTGTGCAAAGCTAAAGATGCAGTCATTTGTTGCACAGACTGCCTTCCACAACCCTTGTTGTGCCCCAAATGTGACATAACTGTACATCGGAAGTACAGTTTGCATAACAGATGCCTATTTGTAGGAGATAGTTACAAAGCTCTTCCTCCTACTGATATTATCACTGAAGATGCTAGTGGTCAGCCATCACCGTGTGAAGAAGGTATATACTGTATCGACCTTTTTGACTAAAATGACTTTTCAATCCCATCATAATGTATGATATACCTGTACTTGCCCAGTAGAAGTAACCATTATCCCTTTATGTTTTACATAGTTCGTCTCCTGCCATTTGCTTTGCCCAGAATGATTTGCAGCTGCAATGCAGACAATGTGTCATTGAGTGGTGGGCAAAAAGTAATCTTCATCAACATAAATGGTAACATATCTTTGAACATTTGTAAAAGTACAAATACATTTTCTTACCTTTATTGTGACTTTGATTTGACTTGGTGCTTGTCCCAACAGGTCGTTATGACCTCTCTGTTCCTCTGCTGACCTGTGAGAACTGCCACTGCCAGTGGACACCACAGATCAAAGATTTGATCTCAAATGGATACTGGCCTGGAACAATTGAATTCCAAACAGTTTTTTCCATCGATCTTTTTGCCACATATGAAGATCTCAAAATCAGTGCACCTGGTCTGAGTAGACACGCTTTCATTCGAATGCTGGAAAGTCGCTCAGTTCGTGCTGGCAGGGTAATGCACATTTTGATACATTATACAAGTTGTGTATTGTATTTTAGATTTGGCAGATAAAGTGAATTTGTGCAATAATTTGCAAAAGGACTTGGAGGAAAGATAAAGAGATATTATACTTAATCCATGCTTTATAGTATTTGCATGTTGACATGTATCTAGCATTTAATTATGAATTCCTACTTATTAGGCTTGGATAACATCTGGTGACAATTTCCAAAGAAGTTTCTTGGAATGGACATATTGCCGGCACGAAATTGATAAACTTCTTGGAGATGACCATTTCTCATGTCCTGCCTGTGGTGATGACATGGTCGCAGTGTCTCTGGACGGCAACAGACAAATGTATCGCTTCAATCGTCAGGGGTAAGTAGCAAGAAAGCAAAATGGGCTATTATCTTTATATACTATATTCCCCAATCAAATGCTTTTTTCTTCATAGGGCGGTCGAATGCCCATACTTTGAAGGAACTTTCATTGCCAAAGACACAGATGTTGAAGGATTTGTGCAAAGGATTCGAGACAAAGTAAAACCTGTGAGTTTTACTGTGACTTGTCTCATAGCATGTTCTATGTGCTAAAGTTATTGTTGTTTTGTATGATCTAAAATGCATGAGATGTAATTACTTGGAATGTGTATTGTAATGCTTTTTTCAATAGGCACCTGGACGCCCATCCTGCGGTAAATCCAACTTCAAAGCGGGCAGGGAGGCTACCAGAAAGTCAGAGGCCAGACTGGATGAAGAGGGAATGATGACATCTGTCTGCAGACACTGCATTCTATTTAGTGGTAAAATAATGTATTTTAATTGAAAATCCATTTACATATTTGTTGTACTTACAAAAATGCCATACTAAAATGGTCTTTAAATATTTGAATACCAGTTATGATTCACAAGTAAGTATGCACTTTCATGACAGTAATAACTTATCTTTGTATTTTTAGAATATCCATTAATATAGTAATGAAATAAACCCTTTTCAAAGAAATCTATCTTTGTTTTGGTTGCAGGCCTCAACATGTTTCGTGGGGAAATCTTTGCCTACCCTCTCTACCTACAGCAAGATCTTGGAAAAGAACACAAGATTGAGTTTGTTTGCACTGACGTCATGTGTAAATACTACCCATATATACAGAGGGTAGTTGAGTCCTTTCCAGAACTGCAGTATGTCCTGCAAATGCGGCCATTTCTGTCAGTGATGCATGCGAAAGGTCACTCGACAAAATACGAGGTATAAATGTAAATGTAATGTTTTTGGTTAATAGGGTATTTTAATGTCTAAACTGACATAATTCAATTTATTGTTGGTTATTCTCAGGTGGAGTGGAGTGGTCGCAACCAGGAAGGGGCAGGTATGTTACAATGATATTCTTTCGGTAATACAAAAAAAAAAGTAAGTGTCTGTTTCAAATTGCTCTAGGTTTGACAGTTGGAGAGGAAGTGGAGGCTGTCAATTCATACCTCTCTCGTGTGGCAACGACCACAAAATACATGTCCAAAGTTGTTTTAACATCTTATTGTGGCTCAAGTACAATTCTAAAAAGTAAAACAATATGTTTCAGGACGTACTGACATGATAACGATACATGCTCGTGGATGGAACTTGAGGAAGAAGCAGAACTTGCACAGATACCAGTCTCAACGATATGTGAAGGTAAATGTATCATGTAATTTAATAGCTTTTTTCCCAATATACAATACAACAATGTGCATACGTTTTGGCTGCAACTCTTTTCTTAAACATAGACTAAATATATTCGGTTGCTCGACAACAGCTTAGTGAAAATGTTTTGACGGTCATGCACTGATGTTGGTCAAACTATTTTTGATGCTTTGATGTCCTCGTTAAGTCCTGTGAATGTGTTCATTGATGACCTAAAGTATCTGTTAACTTTTAATTGATGCTGAAACTTCTAACTGCTACTATAACAACTCAAATTGAACAGCCTACTTTAGTGACAAAGAAAACACTAGTGGTAGGTGTTGTTTTCTGACAATGATACAAATGTAATGTATAACATTTTCAGACCAAGAAAAGGACTGATGAAATGGACAAGGACATTCAAAACCTGCAAACAAAACTGCAGACAACAGAGGAGGGAATGAAGCAGTGGGTGAAGGAGGTTGAGGAGTGGGCTGCATCAAGTAAGATTTTTCCTGTAGCTACAAAATATTAACTGTCAACTGTTTGTTGACATTTTACATTTAAGGAAATTGTGTTAATTGACAATTAAATGTTTACATTAAGGTCCAAAATCCACCAACTGCCAGGATCAACAGGGGCTGCAGCGGGTCATGGAGGGCCTCGCCCTCAAAATCAAACAGCGGAAAATTGAGCTGTACAGAACCATACAGATGTAGCGCTCCATTTCAGACGCCTACCCGTGCGGGTCCGTGATCGGCACTGGGTGGGCCCCTGCTGAAAAGGAAAACCCCCCCGCAGGATTTGAAACGCCCCCTTGATAAATACATTTAATTATAATGAAACCAGCTGCAATGGATCATGGATCCACCAGGGGGAGCCGTGATTAAAAAGCTGCCACACTGGAACTCATGTGAAATAAACAGCTGATCTACAGGTATCTGATATAGCGGATATTTGTTAAGATCCATATGTCACGGATAGGATCATATTCTGTGCTAAATAAGAGACATGTAATTATTTACTAAACATCTCCATGTTTTTATTTAACAAAATAATGTTTAATTCACGTTGGCGTAAGTACAAAACCATCGCTATGTTTTTAGATCAGGAAATGCATCCAGGCTCAAACAAACGATTTTCAATCATCATCCTCACGATCATTTAATGTACATATGTTCGCGAGTTGAAATGAATGCACTAAATGTAATCCACGTGAGTTTACAACAACAAAAATAATCGCTTTGTTTTTATATCACATCCGACCGGAGGAAAATGCAGCACGGGTCTCACTACCGATCATCCTAATCCCACGGGCAAACAATAATATGTACAGTGTTAATAGTTTACTGTATTATTAGTGTCTAATATTACTGGGGATTTCGGAATGGTAGTCTACTGGATTTTGATTTATTGTATCGGCTTCATATTTAATCATTCATACAAAATCATATTTCGTTTCTTTTTAACGAAATAAATGTGGTTTAATCCACATAATTTACTGTGTTAATTGTTTACTGTAGTATTGTGCACATTACTTTTCGCTGCTTGTTGCACCTGGTTAGAAGCTAAACTGCATTTCGTTGTCTCAGTACCTGCAATATGTGCAATAACAATAAAGTTTAATCTAATCTTGAGCAGGAACAAATGTATTTAGGCTACTTAGTACATATCTGACATAAACGATTAAACACATTTGTGCATTCTTTAAACCGAGTCAAGCCGAGTCCGGAGGTGGCGGCACATTAAAGTGTGCACCTGATTGTTTAACTTGAAGGTGCCTAATGACATTTAATCATTCAAACTAAATCATATTTTGTTTATTTTTAACGAAATAAATGTGGTTTAATCCACATAATTTAGGCCTACTGTGTTAATTGTTTAGTATTATTTAACTTGAAGGTGCCTGATGTGAACATTTCCAGAAGAACTCTAGCTTGAATGGCCTTTGTATGTATACAGTAGGCCTACACATAGGCGGCGCGTGAGGCTCAGCTTTGGGAAGGCTAAATAACTTTTTTGTTCATCTTACGCTGCCCGCCTCCGGTGTCTATAGAAAAGAGATCAACTTAGTGAAAGCACCATCTGCTGACCGATCAGAGCTCAGTGTGCGGAGTTTAAATCTATCAAGTCATATTACAGGAAAAAGGAAATGCAGTTTAAACTGCCGTATGCAGAGAAGACGCCGACGTGTCGCACTTATCATTCATATCACACTGACATCACATCATCAATCAGATCATCGATCTCACATCGATATCACAATATTTCCTTATCTGAGTCAGCTTCTCGAGCCGTATCTGGCCGTGCAACACTTAGTTACATTGTCACATATACTGTATGCAGACGTATTATTTTAAGCAACACATTAAGTTGACGAAACACTCAACTCAAATGTAATAAAGTCAGATCCCCTCGTGTTTTAGATGGGGCAGTATAATAAAACTGTTGTACGCTTTCAAACACTCGGTAGTTTATTTTTTAACGAGTTGTTCTGTATTCTCCTTGCAGGTGCAACTATGTGGCTTGTATCCTGGATTATATGTTTAAGTCATCATGGATGTTTAAAGTTCATATTTGTCTAATATTAGTTTACTTTTCATTAATGAAGTATGATGTTGCGCTGTCAGTACACTTGTCCCTGTTTGTGATTGGTCAAATGTAGCTAACCCCGCCCCTTTCACGTGAACGCGTTCTCAGCTGGAGAGAGAAACCCTGGCTTGATTTACCGAGTTGATAACCAGCGCCGTAGGACCGTTTAGCGAGATCGCGTGTGTTAGGGTTAGTTAAGATAACTCAAGCATATCCAGGGTCTGTTGAACTGGCTTTGTGGTACAGGGCACAGGTGGCTGCATAGCAGCGCTAATGTCAAAGACATTATATTTTTATTTTACCAGGATGCAGTTACACACATATTTGGGAAGGCTTAGCCTTCCCTAGCCTCCAGCACCCGGCGCTCCTGGGCCTACAGTATAGCCCAACCATGTACACCTTCCTTTTTTCCCGTCCAAAGTTTGAATTGGATAAAGGTAATGGTTATCGATGGTGCTTTTATAGCCTATTGTATAATAACTGTGTGATTTATATTGCTTTTCAAATGCATATGGCCAGCCATTTACACTGCTCTTCCCGTCAAGAATATGAATAGAACTTAGTTAGATCACTTTACATTTCTGCAAATTAATTTTTAATCACACACGTCTCCCCGTCCCGAAAATGATAAATAAAATAAAAAGAGGAAACCATTTTCATGTTCAGTTTTCAACGTTTTATTTAAAATGACTGACATAACACAGACACCATACTGTAGGCCTATCTGCTGCGGAAACGAGGACGAGCTATTTCGGGATCTGTTTTTCGGGGGCTCCTCAGTCTCTCATTTACCCGGCTCCTGATTAGGACACATCCTGGGGATTGTGTTTACAAACATTGACCAGACCGTTCACCAGCCCCCACCCCCCATGTTGCCCATGCTGTCCTGTGTTGCGAACTCTTTGTTTAAAACGAATTGGCCATCGGAATGTGTGGAGGAATTCTCCCAAGGGTCACATTCCACAGCTCTCCCCCCCCCCCACTCCTGTTATCTCCCATCCCCCAGTCTGTAGGTTTGTGTTTGCATATTTATATGCCGTAATTCCTACTGGTCCTCTCACGCACATACATTCTCCTTACAGTATACATACATAGGCTATATGAGTCTGTGTATCTACGGACCATTTGTTTTTCTTTATTAAAAAAGTAAACGGAAGAGCGTCTGAGAGGCGTTTTTGCCCTTTTGCTTGTTACCTTACTAAATGGTCTAATGGTCAGTGGAGCGAGGGGGGAGGCCCGCGAAACTCGCGGAAGTGATTTCAAAACAAAAAGCACTCGTTTGCTTGGAACAAAGAAAACGGCCAAGACACACATTGAGTCCAGAAAATGAATGTTATTAAGGGCTGTAAATATAATAAGCCTGTGTCTAAAATTGACAACAGGCTTATTATATTTACAGCCCTTAAGATACACTTTTGTGTTTAACAGCTGACCACTACCATGACATACTTTGTTTTAGTACATTTCGCATGAGAGCAAAATGTATAAATATGAGCATTAAATTATATGAATATGAATGTGTGAGTGACAATATATGAATGTGTGAGTGACAATATATGAATGTGTGCATTGAAATATGATAATATGAGAGCAAAATGTATGAATGTGTGAGTAGTGTGTGAGAGTGAAAATGTATGTATGTAAAAGGAGAATATATGTGTGTGAGAGTGAAAATGTATGTATGTAAAAGGAGAATATATGTGTGTGAGAGTGAAAATGTATGTATGTAAAAGGAGAATATATGTGTGTAGAGTGAAGATGTATGTATGTAAAAGGAGAATATATGTGTGTAAGAGTGAAAATATGCTGCATTTTGAATGTCCGATAGTCCACCATTTCCACCGGAAATATCAAACATTTAATAAAAGTGAAAAACAATGAACAAGACTTAACGTATTCATCATAATTAATTATATTTATTTCGTTTGGATGTAGGATTTTTGACTTTGTTTAGAGCAGTGATCTTCTACTATATGAACATTTTGGACCCAAAATCACACAAAAAAAACGTAAAAACAGATTTTGAAAATTATATTATTTTTCATAGGTAACACAAACATACACAACGAAACCATTTAAAAGCTGGAAATGGATGTCACTATGATAATGTGAAAGTTTGATTGAGGTAGCATGGGATTTCATTCTGATAAGGCAAAAGTGTTATTATAAATATAATACAAATATATATATATACACATTATGTACAAAAATCCGTTTTTTCTGTCTTTATCTGTGCCACGCTTCAAAGCGGTTTCTGTCAATACGACACAGAGGGCAACATCACAGGTTCCTCCTCCTCCATTTAAAAAAACAAGCTTAAAGCTTGACTCACGTTCAGAGTTCTCTTCATCATAGTTGAATCTTCAAAACTCTAAATCTATCTAACTATATCTAAATTCTCAATGTTTGTCTGTCACTTTGCTTCAATCGCAGTCTCCCGCCGTCTCTCTTCGTCTCCCGCCGCCTGTCTTCGTATATCTTCGTCTCTCTCATTTCCCGCCGTCTCTCTTCGGTTCCCGCCGTCTCTTTTCGTCTCGTTTCGTATCACTCCGTTTACCTGATTACCTCACCCCCTCCCTGGTAAATACATCCTGTTGAGCAGAATCTACAGTTTCCAGTATTTTCCGTTTCGTAAAATTATCAAATACGGCGAAGATATTAAAATATGTGCTTCCATTATTCATACTTCTGAAATATATCTGTATTAACTTTATATCATCGTATGTCCGTGTTTATTTGTGTCTGTTTATTGGGTCTTTTTGCATGAAACAAAGACTGGCATATAGTTTCAAGCCAGTACTTTGGACAGAAATACACATATACATCCTGTTGAGCAGGATCTACAGTTTCCAGTATTTTCCGTTTCGTAAAATGATCAAATGCGGCGAATATATTCAAATATGTGCTTCCATTTTTCATACTTTTGAAATGTATTAACTTTATATCATCGTCTCTCCGTGTTTACTGGGTCTTTTTGCATGAAACAAAGACTGGGATATAGTTTCAAGCCAGTACTTTCGACAGAAACACACGGCAATGTTGTCCGGACTGTTGTTATTATGCGGCACAGGTCATGTGATCTGATCACGCCGGCGTGACGGTTGACTCCAAAGGGTTAATATTAAATACATATAAGTATTTTTACAACTTGTATTTAGAAATACTCTGTTGTAATTATTGATGCATAAATGTGTTCATCCATTCAATGTGGCATCTGCTATAATGGGGTTAATGTATGATATTACTTAATAATACAATACATTATAATATATGATATGATAATTATATTTTAGTTTTATTCATTTCTTATTTCATAGTTTCTCATTATTATTATTTTTATCACTCATCTTATTTTTGATTTTATTAATCTGTGTGAATCTGTGCTGTCCTGTTTTTCACTCTCACCCTGTTGCTATTTGAACTACTGAATTTCCCCATGGGATTAATAAAGGTCCATCTTATCTTATCTTAATGTATAAGTTGATTTACTTCAATCTACTGTACTGTGTAAAAACACCCCAACAATATTACAAGAAATATACTGCATAAAGCAAACTATATACTTTATTTGATCTAAAATATTGATGTTTTTTCATTATAGTAGCTTGTGAAAACCATACAGTAACAAATAAGTGATTAAATGCTACAGTATTCAGCAAACACAACTGCAGAGCTGTAAACATTGCAAACAGTTGTCTTTGTGTATTTTGTGAATGAAGCGCCATCTCATGGTTAAATCCTGTAATTGAACAAATGGGGAAATTGGGCAACGCCCTCTAGCAATTTGGCAACACCCCCAGCCGCTGGCATCCGCTGGGCTTTTGACTGGGACACACCCACCTGAGTCTGATCTGGAGTGCTTCATCTGTAGGTGTGTTAATATTATTATTATTGTATTATTTTTGAAATAACGCTTCTCTTGTCACTTTCACGGTTACAGTAATTTGTGGCATGTTCGGAGTAAGAGAACAAATTATTTTGATATTTTTTACGTTTGCACTTCCTGTCATTTATAGACAATATCAAAGACCGCAAGCCCAAACGGGATATCATTGCAAAGAACAAGCGGAAACTGGAGGAGGCGATTGCAGTTTACAACAACCTTGTGCCAGACACAGAGGCTGTTGATACAGCAGATGCAGTCCTAAGTCAAGACTTCCCTATTTGGCCATGGGATTCTGGTACATGCATTTTTCTGCACTTAACAAAGCGGGTATTTTTATATCTTTGCTGTTTTTTATACTGTTTTTGTTTGACATGATCAGTCATGCAGTCTATTTAAATCTTCCACACAATTTTCCATATGCTATTTTGTCACTTGTTCTTAAGGAGTAATATAAGTTTTAATTTATTAACAACGATGGAAGTTTGTTTTCATTACTGTTCAAGAAACTCAACATAATCACTTATAGCATCCATAGTCCCCCTCGAGACAAAAAAAATGGCCTTTGACAAAATCATGCTGCTCTCTCGACTTCGAGAAGAGGATGGGATTCTCATCAAAAAGATGAAGAACCATTGCCGCTACCTGACAGGATCTTCCAGAGCTGTGCAAAGAGAGATCCAGCAGATTGAGAAGGACCTGTGTAAACAGAGTAGGTATTTCACTGGAATATAATGATCATTATCGATATAATATTAACCCTTTCCTCCTTTTAGGCTGTCCTTTTGCCATGTCCTTGGAAGCATATGAGGGGCTGAAGGATTTATTGAAAAAAAGGCTCCAGGAGATGGAGAAACAAATGGAGGAGGCCTTCAGCACATACAGGTGAGTATTTATTTGGGAGAAATACGCTGAATTTAGTTCTTGTTTTGAGTAGAATTAATTGAATTGATGATTGATTGATTGCAATCTATCTACACATGATGCGCATATAGATTGAATGGAAACAATGTCACATTAATAACTTCACATCAATATAAACCAACATTGATGTTACATATGTATATTCTTATATGTAGATATCCTTCACTATTGCTTGTACGACTGAAAGAATATTCTTGATAATCCATCAAATGTCTGTAGACAGACTGCAAACTATTTATTGACATTTTTAAATGTATTGAACTTTTTCTGGTACAGGACATAAATACTCCATACCAGACTCTACAACATAACAGACCATATACAGTATATACATTGAGTTAATTGTACATACTTACTTACTGTACACACTTACTGTATATATATCAGGTCCAACACTTACAGAACATTAGATGAAGATTTTAGTACTCTTGATATGTTTTTATTTTTTACATTTATGCAAGTTAATGCAATGTTTACCTCAACATTCCTTAATGTTACCTCGAAGGTATTTAAACAATTTAGATGTGTCTAATGTGAAACTTTCCAATGCTGTCAGTACATAAAGACTAAGAACCTGGATACTAACCATGACAATAAATAATGCTTTTATATGCAGGAATGTTTTGATGGACCCCACTGCCCTACAGGAGGAAGACAATGAAGGAGAGGAGGAAGTGTGGGATGCGGAGATCTGTCTCACCCTTGATGACACTGACTCCTCTGATGATGAGAAGCAAGATTAGCCTCTTCCACTACACTAGGATGCCGACGTCCTCGGCCGACTTTCCTATCTTGACAGGTTAAAAGGTTAAAGGTTGATGTTCCAGGCAAAAATGTGCATAGTAAAGTGTAATGGTTTGTTTGTTGTTGATGTAAACATTATGACTGAATAAAAGCACACTGTTTGATTATGTATTTGTTTTTATCTTCTGTCAGAATAAGTATTGCTATTGTTTTACATAGTATATCCTTTAACAGCCAGAATTATTTCTCGAAAATGGTGAAGGTTTGTTTAAGAGAAGGCTGTTCCTTTAATGAGAGTTCACATTTATGCTACATTGAAGGGTGGAATTGACTACACATCTTCAGAAACATAATTTGCTTCAGATATAACTCATAGCAATATGTTAACCATTAAAAAAAGCCAACTGCATTAGTTAACAAACACTAGGTAACGTATTTTCCTTCAGTAATGAAGATGTAATTCCAATGTAGACACACCTGGGGTCGCTGTTCAGACTGTTAGGCTGAGCCATGCATTGTCTGGACCGTAAAAGTGACGAAGAAGACAAAGTGAAGTGACGTACTTCCGGTTGAAAATGAAAAATATTCCCAGTGCAAAATCCATCCATCCATCTGCTCCCGCTTATCCATGGTCGGGTCGCGGGGGTAGCAGTTCCAGCAGAGAGCCCCAAACTTTCTTTTCCCTGGCGACATCAACCAGCTCTGACTGGGGGATCCCAAGGCGCTCCCAGGCCAGCGAAGAGATATAATCCCTCCACCTGGTCCTAGGTCTACCCCTTGGTCTCTTCCCAGCTGGACGTGCCTGGAACACCTCCCTAGGGAGGCGCCCAGGTGGCATCCTAACTAGGTGCCCGAACCACCTCAACTGGCTCCTTTCGACGCGAAGGAGGAGCGGCTCAACTCCGAGTCCCTCCCTGATGACCGAACTTCTCACCTTATCCCTAAGGGAGACACCAGCCACCCTGCGGAGAAAACCCATCTCGGCCGCTTGTATCCGCGATCTCGTTCTTTCGGTCATGACCCATCCTTCATGACCATAGGTGAGGGTAGGAACGAAAATGGCCCTGAAGACAGAGAGCTTTGCCTTCTGGCTCAGCTCCCTTTTCGTCACAACGGTGCGGTAAAGCGACTGCAGTACCGCTCCCGCTGCTCCGATTCTCCGGCCCATCTCACGCTCCATTGTTCCCTCACTCGAGAACAAGACCCCGAGATACTTGAACTCCTTCACTTGGGGTAAGGACTCATTCCCTACTTGGAGTGGACAGTCCATCGGTTTCCTGCTGAGAACCATGGCCTCAGATTTGGAGGTGCTGATCCTCATCCCAGCCGCTTCACACTCGGTTGCGAACCGATCCAGTGAGTGCTGAAGGTCGCAGACCGATGAAGCCATTAGAACCACATCATCTGCAAAAAGCAGTGGTGCAATCCTTAGTCCACCGAACTGCAGACCCCCTCCCCCATGACTACGCCTCGAAATCCGATCCATGTATATTACAAACAGGATTGGTGACAAAGCGCAGCCCTGGCGGAGGCCAACCCTCACCGGAAATGGGTCCGACTTACTGCCGAGGACCCGGACACAGCTCTCGCTTTGGGAGTACAGAGATTGGATGGCCCTGAGTAGAGACCCCCTCACCCCATACTCCCGCAGCACCTCTAGGGTTGGGAACCGAAACTCGGTTCCAGATGAGAACCGATAAGAAAATGCCGGGTACCGGGTACCCATACAAAATACACAATTTCGGTTCTGCTTAACGGTTCCTAAACGCGGTAGACCCTGTATTCCAGCGGGTCCGTCTGCACCGCGGTGCTGCGGTGACCCGGTGGAATACAAGGCGGACCTGGAGAATCACAGAACGGCCGGTCGTTAGCGGGCCGTTGACGGCCGGCTCGGTACGCTGACGGCCGGCACCGCCCTTCATTTTTTTAAACGGCATCATATAAATTGCGCTGACAGAGGTCCACAGTTGCCCCGCAGCGATGCTCCCCCGCCCTCCCGTAGACATTTCACGAGCTCAGTCACTTCATAACACCAAAGATAGGTCGCGGTAAACACTCTGAAGTGAGGCTCCACTACACTAAAAAAGAAAAAGAAAAGGCAAAGTGTAATGCCTGTTAATAGCTTGCCACAGGCATAGCTCAGTTAAAATAAAGCACAGCTATTGTGCAATACATTTGTATTGCATGTATATTTTTTAGTAACAATTTCAGTTAAAGCTTTTAAGAATAAATATATTTTTGTTATCTAAACGTTTGACCTCTTTATTTTACAATTTTGGAATCGAAACGGGGAATCGATAAGAACCGGAATCGATAAGCAGAACCGGAATCGAAATCGGAATCGATACATTTCAAACGATACCCATCCCTAAGCACCTCCCACAGTAACTCCCTGGGAACTCGGTCATACGCCTTCTCCAAGTCTACAAAACACATGTAGACCGGATAAGCGTACTCCCAGGCCCCCTCCAGGATCCTTGCGAGAGTAAAAAGCTGATCCGTCGTTCCACGACCAGGACGGAATCCGCATTGTTCCTCCTCAATCTGAGGTTCGACAATCGGCCTGACCCTCCTTTCGAGTACCTTAGAGTAAACTTTCCCGGGGAGGCTGAGTAGTGTGATGCCTCTGTAATTGGCACACACCCTCTGATCCCCCTTTTTAAAAAGGGGAACCACCACCCCGGTCTGCCACTCCTTCGGTACTGTTTCCGACTTCCACGCAACGTTGATGAGACGTGTCAACCATGACAGTCCCTCAACACCCAGAGCCTTCAGCATTTCCGGGCGGATCTCATCCACCCCCGGGGCTTTTCCACTGTGGAGTTGTTTGACGACCTCAGTGACCTCCCCCCGGGAGATTGGTGTTGATCCCCCGTCATACTCCAGCTCTGCCTCTAACATAGAGGGCGGAGTTGTCGGGTTCAGGAGTTCCTCAAAGTGTTCCTTCCAACGCCCTAACACTCCATCAGTTGAGGTCAACAACGTCCCATCCTTACTGTACACAGCTTGGATGGTTCCCTGCTTCCCCCTCCTGAGGTGTCGGACAGTTTTCCAGAACAACTTTGGTGCCGCCCGAAAGTCCTTCTCCATGTCTTCTCCGAACTTCTCCCACACCCGCTGCTTTGCCTCGGCCACGGATGAGGCTGCTGCCCTTCGGGCCTGTCGGTACCTTGCAACTGCCTCGGGAGTCCCCCGGGATAACAAATCCCTGAAGGCCTCCTTCTTCAGTCGGACGGCTTCCCTGACCACCGGTGTCCACCAGGAGGTTCGAGGGTTACCGCCCCTTGAGGCACCTAGGACCTTGAGACCACAGCTCCCCGCCGCGGCTTCGGCAATAGAGGCTTTGAACACCGACCACTCTGGTTCAATGTCCCCAACCTCCACAGGAATGCCCGAAAAGCAAAATCAAATCGCTAAATAAAAAGATAAAACACTGGCATGTAATTTACGTTAGAATACATTTAATGGTTTTGAATAAGCCACAGTGCCTTAATGTACCAGCGAAAGAGGCTGTTTGGATGATAACAATTTAAAAGTGTGTAGTTATGACATGAAACGACTACAAACAATATGGTGGTTATTTACCCATTAAGCAGCATAATAACGGATTTGGTAAACTGAACAGTGAGCCGCCAGCCCGAAAATAAGTTTGCTCCAAAATGATATTAACAAATTACTATTATCATTATTATAAGCAAGACAATAAATGGCAAATATATAGAACATAAACGTATTTGAGATACGTTCATAACAAACGTTACTGAGAGAAAATAGGTTTCTAGAAGATATGTAGAACTTGAACGTTTTTGAGATACGTTCAAAACAAACCTAACGTGGGAGAAAATACGTTTCTTCCTAAACGTAATTGAGAATGCAGCATGAAACGACTACAAACAATATTGTGATTATTTACCCATTAACCAGTATAATAATGGATTTGGTAAACGTAACAGCCAGCCCGAAAATAAGTTTGCTCTAAAATGATATTAATACATTTCTATTATCATTATTATAAGCAAGACAATAAATGGCAAAGATATGCAGAAAACAAACGTATTTAAGATACGTTCATAAAAAACGTAACGTGGGAGAAAATATGTTTCTAGAAGATATGTAGAAAATAAACGTATTTGAGATACGTTCATAACGAACGTAACGTGGGAGAAAATACGTTTCTTGCTAAACGTATTTAAGAATGCAGTTTAGTTCTGTGGGAACGTAATTTTTAGGAGACAGGGTTGCGTAAAGAAGTGAGTTGCAGTAGTCGAGGCGGGAGGAAATGAAGGCATGGATTAGTCGTTAGGCTGCGGGGCGGGTGAGAGAGGGTAGGATTTTTGCAATATTGCGGAGGTGGAAAAATGAGGTTTTGACTGTTTGGCGGATGTGAGGTTCGAGGGAGAGGGTGGGGTCAAAGATTACGCCAAGGTTGCGTGCCTGATTGGAGGGGGAAACAATGGTGCCGTCGATGGTGAGTGTTATGTTAGTGACCTTGCTGAGGGTGGATTTGGAGCCGATTAGGAGGAGTTCTGTTTTGTTGCTGTTCAGTTTGAGGAGGTTATGTTGCATCCAAGTTTTAATAGCTGTCAGACAGGAATCGATGTGGGTAAGAGGTGGGTTATGGAGGGATTTGGTGCTGAGGTAGATCTGAGTGTCATCAGCATAGCAGTGGAAGTCCAGGTTGAAGTGGCGGAGTATCTGACCGAGGGGGAGGATGTAAATGATGAAGAGGAGGGGGCCAAGTACTGATCCTTGAGGAACGCCTTGCGTGACTGAAGTAAGGACTGGATAAAGCGTTATATAAGTACAGTCCATTTGCTATATGTGGCAGATCACAGTTATTGTTAAAATATAATTGTGTTTTATAGTACATACTAATGATGTCTTTATTCTTGCAATTCCAATAATAATAAGTTACCGTAGCAGTATTGTTATGAGTTACTGAGAAGACATTTCATATTGGTTAGTCCAGGGTCAGGTTAGGTCAAATCCACAGTTGCACATGGTCCAAATGACACATTTGAAAATGGCACAATTGTTGTGAATCAGATTTGTGTAATTTGCTCACTTTAATGACAGGATCTTGCTGATTAATAACATATCTAAACAGTTTCTCCGAAAAGGAATTCATGGTACACTGAAAACAACTTAAACCTTGACTTTAATTACATTTATTATGTCAACAGATTTCACTAAAGTTTAGTTGAAAGCATTAATATTAAGTTTAAATACAAAATATGAGGAACAACTTAATATTATTGCTTTAAACTAACCTAATACAGTAATGGGAAACTTGTCGACATACATTTAATTAAAGTCAACGTTTCAGTTTTTTCAGTGTGGTTGCCTGCAAATAGTAAAAGAGTATAAAGAGAAAACTAAAATGCTTTTCTTTACACATCCCAGAACTGGTCAACCATGCATGAAGTGGGCTTGATGTCAGACAGTGTTTCAGAACTTGTTGAATTGAGCCCCTTCCCATTTCAGCTGTTGGACAGTTGGGTGTGGACACTGCTGGATGGTGCGAAGCAGACGGAGGCCCTAAAGTGTACCTTTCCTCTGCTTCTAACTCTGGGCTATGACATTTTGTTGATTTTCACTGACCTTAAATGCGATTACTGTAATGTTTTCCCACTTTAAAAACCAATCTTCTCTAGGTTTCCACGTGGACAAATCAATTGCCTTTACACACTTGGCCACCAGCTCGCTCAGACACTGCACACATTTCTGAGTGCTCAAGTACTCGTGAATGGCACGCTGGTCTGTTGCCTGCAGCCGTCTGAAGGCTCTCCGGGGCGGTAAATAGATATTCAATCCAACATGTCTTTAAATGTTCAGCAGCAATGACTCGTTAAATAAAGCCGGCGTACGCACGACACTGAGGCAAACTCACACGTTTCTTTATTGTTCAAGACAAGTTAATTATGCAGCAAAGAGAAAATGTTAGATAATAAGTCATTATTCTGATTCAGAATTATAACATATTAACTATTAAATAAAGTAGTTTTAAATCCTGAGGTGTCACATCTAATGAATGAGTGTGGGGAGCAGTTCTTAATTTTTACCAAATAAGCAGCATGGCTGCACTGTGATGAGTTACTTTATGCTAATAAGCACAGTCCCATCAACCACCACAGTAATGATCATAATTGTCAAGTGTCAGAGCAACACATCCTCACTCCCAGGTCGGCCTATGTTGACGTTATGTCAAGTCCCCTGTCGGCTTTTTCCAACGCAAGGGGGGGGGGGCCTTAGCGTCCATTTTCAACGCAAGGGGGGGGCCCTTAGCGTCCATTTTCAGCTTTCCGGGATGTCCATATGCTTCTATGGACGCTCATGGAATCACGGCGTTCGTTTGTGTCGGCTGCCCTTAAAGGCAATGTGAGCGTCCATTCTCATTGGATAACGGAGAATTGTACACCCGGAAGTAAGTATTCCTCTTACTGTCGATTGATTTTACAGTGATATCTGCACTACTCATCGACTAAAAAACACCAGATTATCCTTGTTAATTACACAACATTGATTGGTTTAAATTGTGTGCAATGCTTTTGTATTTTTCCCCTTCGATTCGGAGAAACAAATATTTTTTCGGAGTAAAGGATGGCAGAAGACACTACACTACCCAGAATCCCCAGCTATCGTTTGGACTACACCATGTGCTCTGTTTGACAAACCCCGTGATAGTCCTCAAGCTCTGTGATTGGAGAGTGTGCTCCGAGGGTTACGCCGAGCCTCGAACAGCACTTGAAATGGGATGGAATCACGGTAGACTGTCCAAAACTGGATTTGAACGGGTCCACCGCGTCCCTCCCTCCCCCACCCCGTCCCCAGAACTACACATGCTGGCTATTCTGTTTCGCAACATGTTCTCTATCTATGGCACGTCTCTACTGGGAGTTGTAGTTTTAAAAGACGTTTTCGTATTTCCCATAATAAGAAGTTGCCAGTATTAAACTGTGTACATCCCTGGAGGTTTAGGGGATAGGAAACACTCACATTTAAAACATATAATTAATAAATGGGTGAAAATTGCTTGTGCCCATAATGGGCAGCATTAATATATATACACACATGCCAGCTAAGGTCAGAAGAGCTTTATTTAACAGCTGGTCTTATGTTTGTGACCCCTGTTGTTAATTGATAACATTACATTACATTACATTAATTGAAAAGCCTGAAACATGCACTTGTCAAGGTTCAGAGGCACATTTTGCAAATATGGCAGTAGCCATCGATCAGATTAAGATAAGATATACTTTATTGATCCCAAGTTGGAACATTTGCGTTACATCAGCATGTGTAACAGTTAAATATGCAGTGGTATTTATTTGTAAATCATTTAGTATAATCACACAAATTCTGTGTTTTATATTCAACAATTCTGTGTTCTTTATTTATTGATTGTTCAATACCTGACAAGGCCGGAGATGAAATATCTGCATACATCTTATAAAAGTATAATACATATGTATAATATCAGTTAAAATAAGTGCTTCAACATAGTTAACATTGCTGGAGGTATGCACAAATATTGATAGATGTCTTGTAATGCACTATTGAGGAACCTGCGACTCAAGTTTTTCATTCAATGCATAACTACACCATAGTTGTGTGGGCCTATATGATATGTCAATAAACCTTGAAAAAAAAATCATGAAATCTTGAAAGGGATGTGCAAAATAGTCATTATATACAGTCTTTAATTAACTATTAGTAGAGAATAACGAGTAATGAATATACTTTATAGGGATCCTATTAATATCTAATAATAAAAATAATGAAATGCAATAACATGCTTTAACCACTAGGTGTCCCTTTATATCAGCTGTGCACCTTTATGGTGTAAATACAGCCTATCTACCAATTGAATCAAATATAAAAGTCAGCCGAATTAGTGTTGATACTGCAAGGAGACGTATTGTGTGAAAATAAATGTAAGATGTTGTTTAATGGCTGATATATTTATGATCCACGTCACATTTTCAGTTCCTCATGTTTGTCTAGAAGTCTTCTCATCAGGGCTCTATAAATACAGAACTACGGCAGATATGTAATATTTAATGCAGCCGAACCGTGTATTACAATGCCGTTATGTGATGACTTTCAAAGAGAAAAGCAAGCACACTCGGAATGAAGTATTATTTTATTTCTTTTAAATGTTATCGGTCTGTTTCCGGTATTTGTTAATGACGATGTGCCGTGATATGTGAGACTGGAATTGCACAGGGGAAAATAACGTAGGCTATCTTTAGATGCGGATTTTGTTAAACTAATATGTTTTCGCTGTGGACCAACACTATACATTGACGGGGAAGGGGGTAGCAATAAATATAACACCATTAAACAGTTACACAACATAACAGAAATAATATCGATAGCAGCGTCCCTAGCAACCACCTTGGTAACAATGAAAACCTTATGGACGCAATTTCCTGAAGTAATCTTCGTAATAACTAGCAAACTAAAGATCATGTACATCCACTGCACACATAATCTGAAATAACAACTCATATTTCTTGCATCAAATGACATCAAAACGCATTTTAATGGCCAAACTAACTTTAAAATAGGCATTTTACATCGAGAATAAAACGAAGTTCGGCCATGTTTTTTTTTTCTGCAGGGAGAAATTTGAAGATCACGTGACGTCAAACAGAGCACATGGTGTAGTCCAAATGATAGCTGGGGATTCTGGGTAGTGTAGTGTCTTCTGCCATCCTTTACTCCGAAAAAATATTTGTTTCTCCGAATCGAAGGGGAAAAATACAAAAGCATTGCACACAATTTAAACCAATCAATGTTGTGTAATTAACAAGGATAATCTGGTGTTTTTTAGTCGATGAGTAGTGCAGATATCACTGTAAAATCAATCGACAGTAAGGGGAATACTTACTTCCGGGTGTACAATTCTCCGTTATCCAATGAGAATGGACGCTCACATTGCCTTTAAGGGCAGCCGACACAAACGAATGCCGTGCTTCCATGAGCGTCCATAGAAGCATATGGACATCCCGGAAAGCTGAAAATGGACGCTAAGGGCCCCCCCCTTGCGTTGAAAATGGACGCTAAGGGCCCCACCGCTTGCGTTGGAAAAAGCCGACAGGGGACTTGACATAACGTCAACATAGGCCGACCTGGGAGTGAGGATGTGTTGGTCAGAGAGATTAATAGCCTTTAATCAGACAATGAAATGTCACACCTGCTCAGATGATTTCTTCATTGCTTGATTTATATGTTGTGTTTTATCTGATGCTGCTCTCCTGCTGTCTGTTCTCCAGCAGCCTCTGACACCCTGAGCCTCTTTAAGAACATGTATATTTTCTTCTGGGGTGCTAGGGGGCTCTCAGATCTTACTGTCACATTAGGCTGCCATTTTTTGGTGAAGGGTAAGAATGGAAAGCTGGCGTCATGGCAGATCTTTTTGACAAGTAGATTTTCTTTGTAAAATGGTCTCCTCCCCTGGTTTCTTCAGTATTGATCCAACACAAACCATTTAGGAATTTTCTTGCATTCATTTCTTTAAACATAGATGTTTCTTTTATATAAAGTTCAGAGTGGAAGGAAAACTTGTTTTCAACTGTTAAAATGACAATGTAGTTTGTGAGTTGATATGTTTTATCTCTTTACCTAGATACTGGCTGTTTCTGAGTAGATTTTATATTTAACTAGCTCAAGAATTTCACAAGGTCACATGTTACATTTTATCAGTATACCGCTTTATAATTTATTTTGAATGGCTGCTATCTCTTAGTTAGACTATTCAAATACTGTAACACAATCTGTAATAACTGTGCAACATATACTGCTATCTGGCTGCCATCACACTACTTCTACAGGTTACACTTATTTTATTAAAAAATATACTTTTACTGTACTTATTGTACTTAATTTGTGTAATTCCTATCTTTAGTAATTTAATTTGTATTTATTTATAGAAGCACCATGCATACAAAAACATTAATCTCAGCAAAGAGAAGAGATGCAATATGCCAGATTATAGCTAATAGCTCATTTCCATCTGTGGTCCTCAGGCAGGTTCATAATAATCAATACACAAATAATAACATTGCATGATCTCTATCAGTCAAACCATTTTAAAACCTGATTTAAGTACAGCTCAATACATTAATACATAGTACACTTGAAATACACTTACATGATCTCGGTCACTCAAATAATTATAAAGTCTGATTTAAATACAGGTTATTAACATAATACTTAGTACACTTCAAATACACTTAAATAACATATCTAAGATATAGTATGACAATACAGTTCAAATAAAAAAAACTCAGATTACAGTGTAATTAATGTTGGCATGACTGGTTGCTTAATATCATTTTGTTTGCACCATAGGAAAACAAGTTACAATCAGTACAGGTTTTAAGTTCAACTGGAAGAGTATTCCAGTGCTTGATGGCTGTAAACGGAAATGCTGATGGTCCAAAGGCAGTGCGCCTCAGAGGGATGATTAGATCTGCATTTGATGCAGATCTGGAGTTTCTGCAACTCTGCTCACGGCGAAACTGAAAAAAGCTCCTCAACGGTGGTGTTGTAGAATTGTGAATGATTCTGAATACCAATCGAACTCGGGAAAGTAGAACAAGACTATCAAAACTGAAAAGTTTGTATTTGGACAGTATATTGCAATGATGGTGTTTTAATGACTTTCTATCCATAACTTTTAAGGCTTGTTTATAAAGAACCTCAAGTGGTCTCATAGCAGTCTTAGTTGCTTGGGACCAGCAGGTTATACAGTAGTGAAAATGTGATAGTATCATGGCATGCAAAAATGTTTTCAATGCTTCTATGGTTAATGAGTTCCTAATATGTTTAAATTTGAAAATGTTATATTTCAGCTTTCTAGTCATGCTTCTAATATGGCTTTCAAAAGTCAAATTGGCATCCAAGATCACTCCCAAGTATTTGACCTCATTGACGTTTTCAATTATTTTACCATTCACACGAAGCTGTGGATGCGTGGTTGTTTTTGTCTTATTCGTGAAATACATTGTCACTGTTTTGTTAGTGTTTAAAGTAAGACACGAGTCATTTAACCATTGAGCAGCGTCGACGAGAGCTTAGAGGCAACCTGTTCAGCATCTTTCCCATGAGTGTAAACCACCGTGTCGTCAGCATACATCTGGACGTCCACATCCTCACAAACAGATGGGAGATCATTAATATATATGCTGAACAACAGCGGTCCAATAATTGAGCCTAGTGGCACTCCGATTGAGCATGGCTTAGTTTCTGACAGCTTATCATTTATACGGACGGACACATTGAGAACGACCAGCTAAATAAGACCTGACCCATTGTATTGTGCTAACTGACAGGTTGAAATAGTTGAGTTTTGATAAAAGTTTGGTATGGTTTACTGTGTCAAATGCTTTTCGCAGGTCAAGGAACACTGCTCCAACTATCCCTCCTTTGTCTAACTTAGCCTTGATTCCTTCCACTAAATAGCAGCATGCAGTCTCAGTAGAATAATTGGTCCTAAAACCAAGCTGCATAGGATGGAGTAGGTTGTTGTAGCTTATGTGTGACACCAGCTGTTTCGCGACTACTTTTTCAACTACTTTGGACACAACAGGTAGAATGCGGATGGGTCTATAGTTGCCTACTTCTTTCTTGTCGCCACATTAGCAGTTTTAAGAGCTGATGGAAATATATTATCTTTTAATGATTGATTTGTAATATAGGTGATGGAGTCCTTTTTTTTTTTAAGTCCTTTTTATGATTTTTTATAAATACTGTGTCTAGTCCCCAGTGATCTTTAGCCTTAGAATTTTAAAAGGTGGAAATTATTGTATTCACTTTAGCCTCATTTGTACAGTTGAGTTTGAGCACTTTTGTATCGTCAGCTAATGCAAGAAGCGGTTCTGTTACATTGAAACTGTGGGCCAATTCTGAAACAGATTCAATAAAGAAAGTTAGATTTATGCATGCCTCTTAATTTTGCCACTTTACTTTTGCTGTAACAATGTTTGAGCTGTATATTTCCCTCTGTTGGACTAATAAAGGTATTCTAATTCTAAGAATGGCACAGCCTAGTGAATTATTTACCTCCATATGTATCCAGGGCCCTAATGAGTTCTGCAGTTGTATACAACACAGTGTACAGTTAGCACATCCTAATGCAGGGGTTCCCAAACTTTTCAGCCTGCGACCCCCATTATAACAGTGCCAGTGACTGGCGACCCCTGTCAACGAGGGGGGGGTGCCAGTGAAATAATTATTTAATTTAAGTTTTCCGCACTCTCGTGGGAATATCTCCGCAATGGAGCGAGTTTAAGTTTCGATTGCATGATATAGCCCAGCGGAACACCTTCGTCACTGTTATGTGTTTGTGCCCTGATCAGGGGCTCCTAGTGTGATGTGTCATGTCTAGCTGTAGTTTCCTGTTATGGTTTTGTAGTCCTTATCGTTTCCCCTCCAGGTGTACCCATTTGTAATTAACCCAGGTGTGTCTTGTCTCGTCATTACCTCATGTATAAGTATTCTGCCTTCCCCTTTGTCTGGTGCTGATCCTGTCTGTGCAGTATGTGTTCTTGTCTGTCATTACTTTATATTTCCTTTGTTCAACCATGGTGGTAATTATTAATTAAATTCTTTTTTTGATTACTTCGGCTACCGTCTCCTTTATTATGTTGCCTTGACTCGACATTGAGCCTGCTAACAGTCAATGGTAACGTAATATGGGGGCTCGTGCCAAACTGATTTGAGCAGGAATTTGGTGGTGGCCGCTGAGCTTAGTCCACACTTTGAATTATGGTTGACAGTGTCGTGTGTGTGGCCCATGTTTTATACCCTCTTGGTAAATAATTCTCCAATAAGGAGCGTTTTCATCCAGCTAAGGCAGCTGGACCATTTTCTATGGTTCCTTCCTTCGCCTGGTAGACATACCGTCTATGCTGGTCGGGGTAGTAGGAAGACCCTGTCAGGCTCCTCCTAGGCCGGCGTATGTCAGCTAGTTAGTTATATAGGGGGTCTGATAGTGAGGGATGGAAACGTTTAAGGGATGGGCTTTAGGGGTTTTGTTTTTTTTGAACACACGACAGTTGTTAATCTCTTGCGAATAATTTTGAGTGTGGATGCTTCAGAAGGTCATACCGGTGCTCTTCTCTATTTAGTGTATAGCGGTAGGGGAGCGGTGGCCAGAGTTATTAAGAACAGACTGTACAGACGTGTAGGGTGAAGCCGGTTTTGTTTTGTTTTTTTGTGTATATGTTAATTGGTTGGTCGTATATGCTGGTGTAAGCGGGGTTGGTTCTTTAGTTTATTCCTCCCCCGGTGCGACGGTACTAGGGCAGGTATGCCTGTGAAGGTATGTGATTTTGTGGCTAGGCCAACTGTCAACTTGTTGGGCTTGTGCACTAAGGAGGAATTATCGGGGATAGCAGAGCATTACGGTGTCAGGCTTGCCCCGAGCATGAAAAAGCAGCAGCAGCGGTTAGCGCTGGTGGAGGCTTTGACCGCCAAGGAGGTTATGGAGTGCTCTGTGGGCAAATCTGAGGAGGAGGAGGTAGTCACATGTGACCCGGTTTCGGAGAACCAGGTTTTGCTGAGGAAGATGGAACTAGAGTTTAAATTCGAGCAGCTGAGACATGCAGAGCGGTTATGCGCTCGGGAAGCGGAGGAGGCAGAACGTGGGCGCGTGCATGAGCTTGAGCTTAGAAGGCTTGGGGTAGAGGCGCGGGCAGTGCATCTTGAAGCTAGGTTCGATGCTACTAGGCACCTACGTCTGGTCCCGCAATTTTCAGAGAAGGATGTTGACAAATATTTTTCTATGTTCGAAAATATAGCCACAACTCTGAAATGGCCTAATGACCAGTGGACATTACTTCTCCAGAGCGCACTCACCGGGAAAGCACAACACGTTTACGCGTCACTTTGCCCAAACACCCAGGATTACGCCGTGGTGAAGGCTGCTATCCTTAGGGCTTACGAGCTTGTGCCGGAGGCATATAGGCAGAGGTTTCGCGCTCTTAGAAAGAACAATGTGCAGACCTACGTGGAGTTTGCTTACGAGAAGGAGCTGTTGTTTGATCGTTGGTGCACGTCGGAGAAGGTGGACACTTTGGTTAAGATGCGGGAACTCGTGCTTCTTGAGGAGTTTAAGTCCTATTGTTTGCCCGATAATGTGGCGATGTACATTAATGAACATAAGGTGACTGAGTGCTCGGTGGCTGCGAGCCTTGCGGATGAGTTCGTGTTGACGCACAAAGTGCTCTTTGACAGACCTAATTATCCCGTGCGCAGTGTGGAGAGTAGACCGAGGTGGGGCTTGGGTGACAGGCCTGTGGCCTCTGGCGGTGGCAGTGTGGGCGAGGTTGCTGAGCGGGGAATGAGGGGAGAAATGCGTGAGTGTTTCCACTGTGGAAAAAAAGGCCACATAAAGGAGAACTGTTTTGCCCTTACCCGTCCCAGTAAACAAATATCGTTGGTAATGACACCCACACACACATCTCTGAGTAGGGATGCCCAAAGGGGTGAGGATATGAAAGCTTACTTACCGTTCATCAGTGAGGGGTTTGTATCCTTGTCCGGTGAAGGTTCCTGTGACCATATTAAGGGATACGGCTGCGTCCCAGTCATTTATTCGGAGAGATGTGCTGCCTTTTGACAGTGGTTCAGAGGTGGATCCTGGGATAACTGTCATGGAAGTTCCGCTTCACACTATCCATCTTACATCTGAGTTGGTGTCGGGGCCAGTGGTAATTGGGGTGGAAAATTGTTTTCCTGTCGAGGGCGTGTCATTAATCCTCGGGAATGATCTGGCAGGGGGTAGGGTCCTCGTGAAGGCAGATGTGACTTGTGTGCCAGCAGAGTCTGGGGCGGTGGACATCCTGGTGGATGCGTATCCGAGGGTGTTCTCCTCATGTGCAGTCACGCGGGCCATGGTTATTAAGGCTCTGGCCGAGGAAAAGGACGACGTGGACTTGTTTGATACCATCATAGCGACTGTTAACAGGGTGCCTGAGTGTCGTGACCCACTTATGGATAATCCCCAGTGTGAAGTTAAAACTTCTTTGCAGCAATGTTGAGCGCATCATCAAATGAGGGAAACTGGACTCGCCTGTCAATACACTGATATTTATTGAGAGACAGACAATTACACACGGCCGGGAGATCATCCTAGTTTCACACTGTCCTTGTGCTCCACCAAGGTAATCTCTGAACCAAAAGACACAAAACATCTAACCAACACGAGGAGAGGCGGGCTCCCAGAAAGCCCGCGTATAATCAATAGCCGATGCGAGACAATGGTCTGCTTGTCTCAAAGAGATGCTGCCAGGTCAACCCCCCACGGACATAGGAGAAGCGTTTGACCTGTGACCTCAACATCACAGAGGAGTCTCTGACTGACTACAAGCAGATGTTTGCAGTATCACAGATTCTATAAAACAATAAGAAAACTCTATAAACAGATCAGATGAAAATATTCTCTTACAGATTCACTCTTTTTATCAATCTATTGATAACCAATTAACATTAGTCTAAGAATATTTCAGTCAATACTTAAAATCAATAGGCGTCCTCAGAGTTGGGTGGGCTCAGATACATTCATTACATTAAAAATAGAACAAGATTGAAAAACACTTCAATCACCATGATTGAACACAGTCAATCATAATAAAAATCATCTCTCTTCAGTGCTTGGCATTTTTTGTCAAAAGGCACAATAATAAACACATGAAATACAACAATATTAGAGCAAAATATATGTTTCAAAAATAAGATATTTTATCATTTATCACTCAGTTAATCTCATTCATCAAACACAAATTCTAAATCATCTTACATCTCAAAGATTTACTTTAAGGCAATTACTTATTAAAACACAATTAGGATTTATAATAAATCCAATTGAGGTATTAAATCAGAATCATGAGAGATCCAGCTAAGGTTCCTAGTTAAGGTATAAATTCACAGTGATGAATCGATCAATCTGTAATCTGTAAAGTTACAGTGTCCTCAATCTTTAACATTACTTTACGTTTACTTCATTACGCTTTATTCAAGAGTAAGGCATGATATTTAATTAATTACATTACTTCAACTATCAATCATTATGTCATTTCAAAATCTGAAGGGAAAACTAAACAATTCTCAAAATGTTTAACAATCTGAAGAATCAAACATTTTATTGTATAACGACCTGAAAAGGAAAAATCAAAACATCTGTTCTTTATTCAGAGCATCAACTGTAATCAATATCAAAACATCTGTTCTTACCTGGTAATGATTAAGGATAGTAACATTGTCTGTTATAATATTAGAAATATCTTATTGTCCAATACCTTATAAATCTGAAAATATCAATTAATTAGTTTAGTGTGAAAGTGTAATCTGATAAAATATATTTATCACCACTATTTAACACATATCTGTTCATTGGGAATACAAAAACAATCATTAATTGTACATCTGTAATCATCTGGTCATTCAATTCAAATGTTATCTTTGTACGAGAGCTAGAAGACATGTTTTCCTCCTCTCTTTATGACACAGAATGTCTGGTGTGTAAAGGCATCCTGATACTGTAGATTAGCACTGAGGTGCTGATTGGCTCAAAACTCTTCTTCATCAGAGCGCCATATCTCAATCCCCCCCAATTGCTCTGCTTTTGTGGCTCAATTCAGTGAGCACTTTATGATCTCCCAGTGAAACAGAGGCTCATCTGCCTGCATTCCTTCTGCTATCTGCTTGAGAGCAGTGCACCTGCCTATTCCAAGTGGCACATCCAGATGCCCCCCCCGTGATGGGAGAGGTTATGAAAACATCTGCTCCTCCAAGAAACATAGAAACCTTGTATGAAGCCATCGCTCGTCCTGCGAGCGAAAATGAAGAAGCATCCCATCTCATCAGAAAGTTGAAGATTAGAATCCTCTCATCTCGAACGACCTCCTTGCCCGTGGATAAGTTGCTCTCTGCAGCCGCAGAGTGTGATCCTCTCTCTCTGACCCTTGGCCTTCAGAGCTGTCCTAGTTATTGGGTTAACACTTGATAGGGATGTTTTCCTGAGTGCAGACAACTCAAGGTAATGGATTAGCACATTATCATTCAATTACAAAAATAGGATAGGCCCCCTCAGAATGATTTGGGAGCCTTCCTGAGACATGCACATTATAAATGTAAGGTTTGTGTTAGTCATTTAACATGCAAGAATCATATACTCATCAGTCCAAAGCAGAGAAATGTTATTTGAAGTTAAATGTGAGCTAGTCCCTGTGGAATAACCCTTTCTCAATGATTATAAATGTTATATTAATTCACCATTCACCGTTTGATCAAGGATTAGTTTATCAGAAGTACATTTCCTCTTCCATAAAACATAGGTTTGAGAAATGAATGTTCCAATATGAAATCAATTTCTCAATTTCTCAATATAATTTGACTCTTCCCCTCTTTTCTTACATATTGTCACATATGAAATAATAACTCAGGAGTCTATTTAAGCATGGTATTGTCTATATAAGCTATTAATCGAGAAAACTCAGAGTGAGTATGCAACTCGCAAATATCTCTCCTCCTTCCTATCCCTCTTTACTCACTTTCCCATCTCTTTATCTCTTATTTCTGTTAGATATGAAGGAAAAACATACAAGTCCATGTAAGCATCTGAGTTACCACCGTTACCAAACGGTGTGCCGCGGCACACTGGTGTGCCGTGAGGCAAATCCGGGTGTGCCGTGGGATTTTGTGACAACCATACATTATTTTTTCAATATACAACTACACAAAAATAATCATTTATTTTTCAATTTACTATATCAGTACTTTGTAGGTTTATGTACGTAATCTGCGCGACTTGCGCGTCCACATCTCCACGTGCAGTGCTGCCTAAACATGGCTGAGTCAGCGATAACTATCGAGGGGTGGAGGTATGCCCATTATTTTTATATCACGCAGTCTATTCTTCTTCTCTGTCTTCCGGTTGTTGCCTGTATTAAATGACAAATACACACTACCGCCATGGATTTGATATGAACGAGGCGGCAGTTAGCAGCTAGCGGCTAGCTAGTAATGATGTAGTGATATCGGTAATATTAACTCCATTTAATACAACATTTACGGTACAAGATTCAATCATACAGCCCATGTAGTATGACAATGAATTACAGCAAACATGTGCAATATATCCATTATTACAGCTCCGTGGGATGGCAGTAAGACGATATGGATCCGTTCCCATTGTGCATCCATGGGTAAAGATAAACGCAACTCACATTGGTTCCTCATACAGCATCTCTGTAAACTACGTGTATTCACTGAATTTCACTCTCTGCCTTTAACGCTCGTTGTAGCTCCAAAAGCTCCAGCCAGAGCCTGGCTCCAGCACCCTCCCTGTGCCGGGCTGCGCGGTCCCGTGGATTAGATGCGCGTTCATAATGCAGAGGGAAATAACTCTCAGAATAACGTTATTAGCAAATGTTTTACAACTTGAGGAACGAATGTTTTTTAATAAGGGCTATACAAGTGTTCATACTGGGTAGTTTATTTAGTTAAAAAAATTATCCAACGAGTTACAGACCACTCTTTCCCCATGTAAGTCAATGGGAAAAGTGTTTTCGGGCCTGGCAACCAAACCGGAAGTGTAGTACCGCCGTTTGGCCAGCACGAATATGTTCATCTGAGTCCGGCGCACTACCTGGGGGCTTGACTACCGCCGCCTGCTGGTAAGGAAAGTTATTGCCATTCACGCATGCGCAGTTTGTACGTGCTCGGCGAGGAAAGTAACGAGTAAAGTACCGAGTTACTTTATGTAGATAGTAACAAAGTAGTGTAATATATTACATTTTTTTTTAAAGTAATACATTTATAATTTGTAGTTCCGGACCATGGACAATACAGCTTCCTTGCATTGACAGTTGTCTGTGCTGAATTTCTGCTGAGTTTCCTTTGCCTCATTTTCTATTTTGTGACCTGTCTGGTGTAAATGAGTGTGTTGCTGGTTTGATGAAGCCTAATTTGATATAGTTTCAAATTAATTTCGGAAATATTTCGTAATATAGTTGTCTTTGTCACATTTTATTTGGCATTAGTAAATAATTATGCACATTTACAGATACTTTACATAATATGAGTGATAACACGTGTTATAAGGGCTATCTTTTCACAATAGGTGTGCCTTGAGATTTTATTTTTTTTTTACTTGTCCTTTGGTGTGCCTTGGGCACAACAAAGTTTGGGAACCACTGGCATACATGATAGTGGGCGTCTGAGGGTGTCATTACTGAGAAATGTCAAAGAAATTCAAAACCTTACATTTTAAAACAGGTTTGCATTCCTCCACTTAAGGTGACGTTATCATTGGAAACAATAAAAACGAACTATTTTGATGTAGAATTTATAAATTGAATCGTTAGAGCAGAACAAAATGGTTGTATTGTAGCCTGAGTTCCGTGCAGCCCTAGTTTCAACAGGTGTAAACATGGTCCATATAATGTGAATACATGCAGAAGTAGACAGTAAGAGGCCCCTGACATCAGGCGTATTTGTTAAAATAGTAGGGGCTCTTCACTCTGCATAGCAGTATGAATAGCCTTAAAAAAACAAACAACCCACTCCGTGGTAACGAGAGTCATATTTCTGACCCATATGCCCCAAGTGAAGCCGTTAGTCTCATCTAACTGACCCAAGGGTTGGTGCTGGTGTGACAGTTCCAAGTGTTCAGAATTCCAGCTTCCAGTTCATGGCTCGGTGGGGGGGAGCAGACTCACGTGAGACAGTGTCAATGGCTGTATTGTTCAGTGTGAGGAGCGTCATTCTCTCTGGGAGCAGGAAATGGTGTCCATTCTCGGACCAAACCATTAATGTCATGTAGAGCAGCCATAGCATCTCTGTGACTGCACTCAGCCGGACTGTAGCAGGGTAGAACTGGGTGACTCTTAGTGAAGCTGTCCAACGCCATTAGACAAAATGGAACCACGTGCTAACAAAAAGGACACAGGGTCATAAATGTCTCTCTTTACCATTGGCCTAATCATAAACAAATTAGTGGGAAAAAATGTGGAACACTAATCCATCATGTGGAATGTTGAGTTAATTTAAATAATTACTTATGGGTTGAAATCAAATTAACATTAACATTAGAACCAAAGTCAGTTAACAAATTTGACTTGCACAGATCAGTAATCAATACACCATTTTTTTTAGCTCCGTGATGAAAACGATAACAGGCAGGGATGCAAACTTGTCATCAATAAAATATTATTGGGGTATGGACAGGGTTGCTAACTTTGGGTACCTGGCTGGAGTGAGATTTTGATATCATGGGTTTAATTACACACATGCGCACGAAGTGACTGCTATCGTGTCCGTAGCGGGACCTTAGCATATATTTAGGATATATATATATAATATATATATACAAATACACAATATTGGACACAGACTATAAAGGGCACACAGTTTCATTAAATAATGAAAGTCAAACACATGTTTGTTTCCACTGTTTTATTGTGTGCCTGTCGCGAAAAGCAACTTATTGACTTATCGGCTCCCGAGTATTTGTGTTAGATAATCTATGGTAGGGCTAACCCATACAGTGGTGGGGCTCAAATCAGTATTTGAAATGTAATTACATACACGCTATATCGCCCCCTTGTCAGTGAAACGCCACGCGTGAGGTTTAGAATATTTCCCTGTCTCAATCCAAATTGAACTGTATGAAATTAAAATAAAATAAAAACATTTGTCTTGTAGTAAATAAAAAGGCGACCTGGAGCCAATCCTGCCATTTCCTCACAAGTGAAAGAGTTCACATGCTGAAAACCCAACCCCCGCAGGGGGTCTGGGGGGATTTTCCCCCAGGAGATTTTTGAAATACTAACATAAAATACACATTCTCTCTTGAGATGAAAAAAATAAATCCATCTATTACTGCACGACATATTTAAATGAAGCTGAACCTGCTGCTCCTCCCATAGGGAAGAGGCTGTGTGAATTACTTTGAATTACTTTGAAATTACCCCATTGTTCTTTGTGTCAAAATGGAAGGTTTCTGGCTAACGTTAGCTTAGGTACTCAGATCTTGTTCTTGAGTACAAGTAGAAGTACCAGAGTGTAGGAATACTAAGTTACAGTAAAAGTACTGCATTCAAAATGTTACTCAAGTAAAAGTAGAAAAGTATTGTCATCAAAATATAGTGAAAATAGCGACAGTAAAAGTAGTCGTTGTGCAGATTGGTTTATTCCAGAATACTATATATGATATGTTTTATAATGATTGATCATGAAAGTGTTCTCAAAGCTGGTAAAGGAGAAGCTAGTTTGAATGACTTTGTATACTGCATACGGTAGCTGGTGGATTCACTCCAGGTGGAACTAAAGTCTGATTAAACACTTGATTAGATTTCACATCATTCATCCACATCTGAAAGTAACTAAAGGTATTAAATACATGTAGTGGAGTAAAAGTACACCATTTACCACTGAACTGTAGTGGAGTAGAAAAATAAAGCAGCAAAACATTTTAGATACTCAAATAAAGTACCAGTATCTCAAAATTGTGCCCAAGTATAGTACTTGTTAAGTTTATGAACTTAGTTACTTTACACCAGTGGCTATACTGATAGAAAGACTAAGCCTTGCACAGAGGCATGAAAATACATTTTGAAAATGCTCAACAGTACTGGCAAAATTATAAACTGACTGCTACAATTAGATGTTCCTCTTTGTGCTGTGGTCATAAAACCCCCAATGGGTCGCGCCGTGGTCTGCTTCAGATTATCTTCTCCTTCCAGAGGTCACGCCTGTCTCTGACCCCGTGTCTTGCGTTTTATTTTATTTTCTTCTTCTGCAGCACCAAGCAGAGTATAGAAAAGGATGTTGAACTATATTTAAAACTGTAATTGAACTTCAACTCATATCCATTATCTGATTCCAGTGGCCAGTTGGAAACAGATAATGACAAAGTTTTCATTTTGCATCAATCGTGCAAAAAGGTTCAATCACCATTGTGTCTAAGTCTTGTCTTATCTGCTTTGTTTCGGAATGTGTTCAATACATTAGGTTATTTTATTTTCATTATTACCATACAATACATAGATTAAGAATAAATGAAACAAATAATACAACATTGACCTATTTGAGCAGACAGATGACCCGCAGTTATGCCTCTGAGGTTCCCGGGTGTAAAACAGAGGCTTTTTTTTAAAATGTATTTTCCTTTTGCGGAAATTTAGATTAATTTTACCTTGGCTGTGGACTGATTAATTATTAGTTGTTAAAAAAACATGCACAAGACGGCATATACAAACAAACACGAAACAATTATACAAAACAAACATGAACCCGCAAAAAATATCAGGTGACAGCTAAACTCATCCAGTTTAATTTTAATCCGAATTAGGGAAACTTCAGCGGGGGTAGGGAAATATCAGTACTTATTTTTACTTATTGTTTTTTTTATTTTTTTTTTATTTTAATTGTTTTTTTTAAAAAACAAAATCCAATTCAATAATCCGTAAGTTTATTAAACACAGTGTGAATGTAATATTCTGCCACCACCCTTCCCATTTAATAGCTCAATTTAGTTCTTGAGCTTATGGTGTGATTAACAGAAAATACAAGTCTGTGTTGTTAAACATTAATTCAGTTGATGAGCAATAAACTACCTTATTCTCAATCAAAACCACTATGCAAATGTAGTGGTAAAACTGCTCAACCGACCGAGAGCAGAGATATTAATTAATTTAATTAATTCTAAGAACGGAATCTGCTGAAGAGTAATAACCACATTATTCTCAATCAGCAACCACTATGCTAATTTAGTGGTGCTCTGCCCTCCCCGATCCGGAGAGGCAGAGACTTTTAATGAATTCAGTACCCTTTATTTTAACAACAGCCAAATTCAACAACCCCTCAGTTTATGAAACACAGCGTGACGTAATATTTCGTATCACGTTTCCCGTTAATAAGAGTTCTGTTTAGTTCCAAAACTCATAATGGTGCGATTTAAAAATAATACGACACTGTGCTCTGTTTCGTGTGCTGCTCCCCACAGGGGGGGGAGTTACCCACACCCTCTTCCTGCAGCAGCAACAGGGTGATTTCGAGGCGAGTTGATTTAACTAGTTAAACCGTTGAAATCTCCAGAATTCGGCGATTCGTTTCAGTACAAATCTTTACATTGCTTTTAAACCGAAGTTCCACATTACTGATGCCCTCTTTAAGGTCTCTCCGAATATTTGCCGTGCACACACACAGAGGAAACCAAAAATATTGCATCTATCTGTTCCACAGGTAATTTTATACCGTCAATCACAGAGTCTGGCGAGGCAATGTCAAAATATAGATTTGAAATTACACTCACCAGCTCGACGATTTGTTGGTAACCGTTCGCGACGCCAATTGTGAAGTTAAAACTTCTTTGCAGCAATGTTGAGCGCATCATCAAATGAGGGAAACTGGACTCGCCTGTCAATACACTGATATTTATTGAGAGACAGACAATTACACACGGCCGGGAGATCATCCTAGTTTCACACTGTCCTTGTGCTCCACCAAGGTAATCTCTGAACCAAAAGACACAAAACATCTAACCAACACGAGGAGAGGCGGGCTCCCAGAAAGCCCGCGTATAATCAATAGCCGATGCGAGACAATGGTCTGCTTGTCTCAAAGAGATGCTGCCAGGTCAACCCCCCACGGACATAGGAGAAGCGTTTGACCTGTGACCTCAACATCACAGAGGAGTCTCTGACTGACTACAAGCAGATGTTTGCAGTATCACAGATTCTATAAAACAATAAGAAACTCTATAAACAGATCAGATGAAAATATTCTCTTACACCCAGGGTGCAGTACCACGGGAGCCTGAGGTGGAGGGGGCGCTCCCGGGGCAACCCGACTTGTGGTCATCGTCTCAGCTTGTTCCTGAAATTGCCCCTCTTGAATGTGATGCTGTTCTTCCATCTATTCCAGCCGGTCTCAGCCCTTTACTGCCCTCTACTTCCTCGTGTGAGTCTGCCAGTAGCGCAGCTGGGTTTTCTTTTGCTCGCGAGGAGCTTATCGCGGAACAGGGTAGAGATCCAAGCCTGTCAGGCCTTTTTGCGAACACTGTGGGAGTGGGAGAGAGTGAGGTTTCTAAAAGTTGCTATATCCTGAGGGACGGGGTATTGCTGCGTAAATGGTCTCCTAGCCTCGACGCGTCAGCGGAGAATGATTGGAATGTGGTGACGCAGGTTGTTTAGATACCGTCATGATATTCTGTGTTTGGCTCACGATCACAGGCTCGCAGGACATCTGGGGGTCAATAAGACATATGACAATTTTTTTGGCCAGGGTTGAAACGGGATGTGGTGCAGCACTGCAGGGGGGGTGTAAACCTAACGGGGTCATTCCACCGGCGCCACTCTACCCTATCCCGGCAGTGGGGGAAACTTTTGAGAGGGTTATCATTGATTGTGTGGGTCCACTCCCTAGAACCAAGGCAGGTAATAGCTTTCTTTTGACCATTATGTGTGCCAACACACGGTTTCCGGAAGCGATTCCACTGAAACGGATAACGGCCAAAACAGTGTCACAGGCCTTGGTGAGGTTTTTCTCCGTTTTTGGTTTGCCTCGCGTGGTACAGTCCGACCAAGGTACACATTTTTTATCCCGCATCTTCTCGCAGGTTTTAAAGCAGCTGGATATATCGCATAGTTTCTCTAGCCCATATCACCCACAATCCCAGGGGGCTTTGGAAAGGTTCCACTCCACGCTAAAAACAATGCTTCGGGCGTTCTGTCGTGACACGAAGGACAACTGGGATGAAGGGGTTCATTTAATGTTGTTTGCCGCAAGGGAGGTGGTGCAGGAATCTTTGGGATTCAGTCCTGCAGAGCTGGTATTTGCGCATTCGGTTAGGGGGCCGCTTAAGCTGCTGAGGGAGAAGTGGTTGGGGGAGAGCGAGCCGAAGAACCTGTTAGACTGTGTCTGTGGCTTTAGGGAGAAGCTGAAGAGGGCATGTGAACTAGCGAGGACAAATCTGAGTGACACACAGGGGAGGATGAAGGGCTGGTATGACAGGAAGGCTCGGGATAGAACGTTTGTGCCAGGGGAGAGGGTTTTAGTGTTGTTGCCTGTCCCAGGCTCCAGCTTACAAGCACGGTTTAGTGGGCCGTACCTGGTTAGAGAGAAAGTAGGGGATTTGGACTACCTGATCGAGACACCGGATCGTGGGTGGAAGACTCGCTTGTGTCATGTTAATATGATTAAGCCATATTATGTGAGGGAGCCTCTGGTGAATCCTATTGACAGTATTGTTGTTCCCTCTGCGAGTGTGTCCACTGTGCCGGTGTCAGTTTGTATGTTGGCCCCATCTAGCATTGATGAGAGTAATGACAGTCTTTGTTTTTCAGAGGGGGTTGGAGAACTGGAAGATGACGTCAATATTCCGTCCAAGGCGGTCGTGGAGGGACGGTTGACAAACACTGAGTCATTGATCACTCTTGACTGTCATCTTGGCCATTTATCAACAACGCAGTGAGATGATATCAGGGGTTTGGTTGGGTCTCATTGTGAGCTGTTCTCCGATATTCCTTCGCGCACTAACGTATTACAACATGACATCGATGTGGCGGAGGCATTACCCATTAAACAGCACGCGTATTGCGTGAACCCATATAAGCGGGCGCGGTTACAGAAAGAGGTGGAATACATGCTCACTAACAATATCGCTGAGCCCAGTTTCAGACCATGGAGCTCGCCGTGCTTATTGGTTGATAAGTCAGACAAGACAGATAGGTTTTGTACGGCTTTTCGCCAGGTAAATAACGTGACTAGGCCGTAGGGGGGGGGGGGGGGGGTGCTATTTATCCATGGGGTGGTGTGGGGGTTAGGGCTGTCCATACCATGCTGTTAGTACAATTCGTATTTGTTATTGTGCTGACAGTATTATTGTTTCTTGTTTCCTTCTGTTTATGTTCATTCCCCCATTTCGCCTTGGGGTTATGGACATAAAGTTGGGTGTGGGGGTGTTATGTGTTTGTGCCCTGATCAGGGGCTCCTAGTGTGATGTGTCATGTCTAGCTGTAGTTTCCTGTTATGGTTTTGTAGTCCTTATCGTTTCCCCTCCAGGTGTACCCATTTGTAATTAACCCAGGTGTGTCTTGTCTCGTCATTACCTCATGTATAAGTATTCTGCCTTCCCCTTTGTCTGGTGCTGATCCTGTCTGTGCAGTATGTGTTCTTGTCTGTCATTACTTTATATTTCCTTTGTTCAACCATGGTGGTAATTATTAATTAAATTCTTTTTTTGATTACTTCGGCTACCGTCTCCTTTATTATGTTCCCTTGACTCGACATTGAGCCTGCTAACAGTCAATGGTAACATAATAGTCACACATGTTTCCACTTGTTTGTACCATTTTCAGGCGATTTGTAATCTGTTCTAGAAAAACGATGTGTTTTTAGGATTTCAAGAAGCGTATAAAACAAACAATGGATGTATTTTATGAGCATTTATCCATGCTGAAAGTAGATTGAGAGGTTTTAGGAGTGAGATAGAGATTATTATCTAATATATGCATCCAATGAAGCATTGCATGAAGTCTGTTGATGATCAGAAGCTGTTGTTGGGGCTGCATAAACGTTTTTTTATTTTTGTTTTGTAGGCAGACCATGCAGGCCAGCCCGATGGTCACCAAGGTTCATGTTTTAATAGCATTTTTACAAAAAAAGCCCAGGCGAGCCTAACATGTGAAAAAATGGCTTAGACCTCAGAGAGTTTTAGGCTGTTATGTACTGTTGGAGTGGTAAGCTGGTAAGTTGTATTTTGTTGGACGAACGCACTTATTGTAAGTCGCTTTGGATAAAAGCGTCAGCTAAATGCAATGTAATGTAATGTAATGTAAGCAGGCCTATTGTTTCTGGATATTTGTGGAGTTAGGTGGTCCGTGAGTGTTTTTTTATTGGTTAAGTGGTCCTTGGTATGAAAAAGTTTGAGAAACACTGCGCTAGTGCATTGTCAACTGGGGGAGCCTCACTGCGGGGAAATTATACAGATGGCTAGTCCGCCCCTGAAAAATGTCTATGCACCCGTTATTATTAATAATAATTTAAGAAATTCAATTTTTATTTTTACCCCTGTCCTAATGCATCACTCCATATCCTCTGTGAATCCTGGGATACCATCAGAAACACTTTATCTGGGACTGATCAGAGTCAGGGTCATGGAGAACAGCAGCAGATGGCTCGGGCTAATGCCTGAGACTCTTCTTTGCTCCTGTTCCATTTCCTTGCTCTGTTCGGTAAACAGTGATTGGTGTCTGGCTGCCCAGTGTGAGGCCAATCAGCTCTCATCTGGTGTGATGAAAAGTGACATAAATAGATTTGGTCTGAAAGGTTTCCTTTGCTGTGATTAAGAGCCTCGCAGGATGCACGGAGAATTCTGATTCTAACACATTTGCTTTCCATATGCAAACCAGCCGCAAAACAAACTCATCAATTTCACATCAGCTTTCATTTAGCTTAATGGCCAGCCATTAACAAAACCAATCGCCTCCCTCCTGTGTCTCTCTCACCATCATTATTTGAGTTAACAGAGCACATGGAATCATATTCACACACACACACACACACACACACACACACACACACACACACACACACACACACACACACACACACACACACACACACACACACACACACACACACACATCCTTGTGCAACTCAATTGTGGGGCCCGAACTGATTTTACCCAATTGTGGGGTCCACCCTTTCCAACTATACTAGACCTCCGTAAAAAATCAGGCAATATAGAAAAAAAATTAGAATCACAAAAATCACTTCAAATAAACATAATTCCAAGCTTTTGTCATTATGCTAGTTTTTTACACACTTAGTGGGGCGCAGTTTCTAGCAGTCAGCACTTATGAGGTCCATTATACACACACACACACATATTTCTAGTTTTCATATCTTGGAAGGGATCAGACACACACATATTTCTAGTTTTCATATCTTGGAAGGGATCAGAGTTACTAGAGACATTATTGAGTTGAATGGACTTTCCTTGTTACCAAAGAAACTGCAGAACAGCATCATGAACATTTACATTCTACTCTGATATTTTTTACACCAACAAATTCACATTGCTGGTAAAATAAGTCATTACTTAGGTGATTAGCCTCATCTTAACATAGAATATAACTAGACAGTAGACATGGCAGTAACATTGAAACACCATGGAGACCAAATCAATAATCCCCTAAAGATCCTTTTCGTTCAACATTGTTTTTTCTTAGAGGCAACAATTAGTAATTCTTGAGAAAAAAGTATAATTCATATAAACTCTCTACAACATTATTTTAATGCTATAAATATTTATTTGTATATTATTGGGGTGTTTCTATATCGTTAAAACAAAATGTACAACTTGACCAATCCCATGACCCAAAAAACAAAACAAACAGGCCTAACAAATCAGTAGACTTTTACCTCCTTTTGAGTTACATTTAACAATGACATATTCTGGTCATTTTGAGGTTCAAATTTGTATAAAGTTTCTCTCCTGTGAAATGTTTCCATGCTTCAATGAGGGATTTTAGACTTTGAAAAACATTTACATGCACAAAAAGATATTTTCTACACTACAGGAGAGGGAAAACCCTAAAAGCAAAAAAGGAAATCTTTGAAAACATGGATGATTCTTTCTAGCAGCATAATCGGAATGCAATTGATTTCCCTTTAATTTATATTAGTTGACGATTCAAAAATGAAAATTTGGTTTGGTTTAGGTAAAGCCCCTAGTTTTGGTAGTGGTACTTGAAATCCTTCTTTCAACATTGAACGTATTTTTCCTTGGTTCAATTTTATTTCATTTACATTCGGAGAGAAGAAATTGAAATGTTCATGTAATACTTAACGGCTCCCCAGTCCCTATTTGTTAGGGCTTGAGGTTCGGCAGGGATACAATCCTCACATGCATCTTTCCCTGGAACCTGGTTCTTGATTGTCCATTTCATAACCCAAGTGTTGTTCCACAGCAGCACTTTCTGCTGACGTCCAGCTGCGTTTCACAAACGTTTGTTTCCCTAGGTGGACAAATAATAACATGTCATAGGTTTAAGAAGTTTAAGAGCCAGTTATTATCATACAGTTAAGAATCTTATAAAACATTTAAAAAGTACCCATATTGCAGATCTGAAAGAATGTTAATGGTGCGACACCTTCTGATCACTTTATTTCATCACAATCAGACACACCATTTTGTTTGATACTAAGAGTTTGATTATCAACAAAGTGATTGGTCAATTTATCTGTAAGCTCCCATTCATTGTGCAGATACAAACTAGCGTCTGGCATAATTTATAGAATTTATCAAAGTTGCAAAATGGTATTCCAGAAGATGTCCGTGTGGCTCATTTACAGTCCTGCTCCAGTGTAGTTTGTGACATCCAAGGCAAATACTTGAACATGTCTATGTTGCAGAGTAAATGAATACACTTAATTTATTACAGACAGAATACTTACTTAAATGTACATAATAATACATGTAAACATTGTAAAATGTAAAAGGTCTTATCTTGGTACATAGTGAAAAGGAAAGAATAAACATATTGTGGAGACGGCTCCATATTACTGAATTACCTCGGTAGTAGCACAGTCACTGTTTGATGCTTATGTAGACATAAAGTTCCAAGGAGAGCGTCTCGTCCTCAACTCCCTCCCTGGATTAGTCTGCCCGTTTGTCACCTGGAACTGAGATACAAAAATAATGCACTAAGAAGATAGTAACCATGCATATAATCATTAGTTGCTGAAGTTAGCTAAATGACAAACTATCTGAAACTGGATTTGGATCAAAACAAAGGCATGGCATTATTTAGTCCTGTGGTCTCAATACATTTTACAATATCAAAAAGGGGTTGCAATGGACTGCTTTCAAATTACCCTTTCAAACATGCACAGGCTCAGGAAGTGTATAATTATACATACAATGACCTACTATTAGATGTGATAAAGGTACTTTAGAAATAATTGTATTCATTTTAGGTCCTAACCAAACGGGAGGGCCCCATAAGGACAATACTAGAAACAAGTGTGTGTGTGACAGGTTTCTGTAACTACTCCCATCGAGGCTAATGTAAATGATAACCGTTTTAACAATGCTTATGCTCACAAAGTGTTAACTTACGCCTACAACAACTTGAGTTTAGATTCTAAAAGGTGTTGCACAAATGTTTTTAAATGACTTTAAGTTATAACCAAATGGGAGGGCCCCATAAGGACAAGACTAGAAACCAGTATGTGTGACAGGTTTAAGTAACTACTCCCATCGAGGCTAAGGTAAATGACAACCGTTTTAACCATGCTTATGCTCACAAAGTGTTAACTTACACCTACAACAACTAGAGTTTAGATTCTAAAAGGTGTTGCACAAATGTTTTTAAATGACTTTAAGTTATAACCAAACAGGAGGGCCCCATAAGGACAAGACTAGAAACCAGTATGTGTGACAGGTTTAAGTAACTACTCCCATTGAGGCTAAGGTAAATGATAACCGTTTTAACCATGCTTATGCTCACAAAGTGTTAACTTACACCTACAACAACTAGAGTTTAGATTCTAAAAGGTGTTGCACAAATGTTTTAAAATTATTTTAAGTTATAACCAAACGGGAGGGCCCCATAAGGACAAGACTAGAAACCAGTGTGTGTGACAGGTTTATGTAACTACTCCCATCGAGGCTAAGGTAAATGATAACCGTTTTAGCCATGCTTATGCTCACAAAGTGTTAACTTACACCTACAACAACTAGAGTTTAGATTCTAAAAGGTGTTGCACAAATGTTTTTAAATGACTTTAAGTTATAACCAAACGGGAGGGCCCCATAAGGACAAGACTAGAAACCAGTATGTGTGACAGGTTTAAGTAACTACTCCCATCGAGGCTAAGGTAAATGATAACCGTTTTAACCATGCTTATGCTCACAAAGTGTTAACTTACACCTACAACAACTAGAGTTTAGATTCTAAAAGGTGTTGCACAAATGTTTTAAAATTACTTTAAGTTATAACCAAACGGGAGGGCCCCATAAGGACAAGACTAGAAACAAGTGTGTGTGTGACAGGTTTAAGTAACAGATCCCATTATAGTCTAAAAATATGTTCAATTTAGTTTCCTCAGTCAGATCTACACAAATCACTCAATTAGTAACAGGATTAAAGCTGTATCAGAAAAGAGTTTTTAAAAAAAAGGTCCTCTCTTGAAAAGGACAACATTAACATATTGTGGAGACAGCTCCATATTACTGAATTACCTCGGTAGTAGCACAGTCACTTGTTGATGTTTCGGGGAAAGTCAAGTCTAAGGGGAGCCTCTCCTCCTCAACTCCCTCTGGATTAGTCTGCCCGTTTGTCACCTGGAACTGAGATACAACAATAATGCACTAAGAAGATAGTAACCATGTATATAATTATTAGTTGCTGAAGTTAGCTACATGATAAACTATCTAAAACTGGATTTGGATCAAAACAAAGGCATGGCATTATTTAGTCCTGTGGTCTCAATACATTTTACAATATCAAAAAGGGGTTGCAATGGACTGCTTTCAAATTACCCGTTTCAAACATGCATAGGCTCAGGAAGAGTAGAATTATACATACAATGACCTACTATTAGATGTTAAAAAAGGTACTTTAGAAATCTTTTAATTAATTTTATGTTATAACCAAACGGGAGGGCCCCATAAGGACAAGACTAGAAACAAGTGTGTGTGTGACAGGTTTCTGTAACTACTCCCATCGAGGCTAAGGTAAATGATAGCCGGTTTAACCATGCTTATGCTCACAAAGTGTTAACTTACGCCTACAACAACTAGAGTTTAGATTCTAAAAGGTGTTGCACAAATGTTTTAAAATTACTTTAAGTTATAACCAGACGGGAGTGCCCCATAAGGACAAGACTAGAAACCAGTGTGTGTGACAGGTTTAAGTAACAAATCCCATTATAGCTAGTCTAAAAATATGTTCAATTTAGTTTCTTCAGTCAGATCTACACAAATCACTCAATTAGTAACAGGATTAAAGCTGTATCAGAAAAGAGTTTTTAAAAAAAGGGTCCTCTCTTGAAATTAACATATTGTGGAGACAGCTCCATATTACTGAAATACCTCGGTCGTAGCACAGTCACTTGTTGATGTTTCGGGGAAAGTCAAGTCTAAGGGGAGCCTCTCCTCCTCAACTCCCTCTGGATTAGTATGCCCGTTTGTCACCTGGAACTGAGATACAACAAGAATGCACTAAGAAGATACAAACTATCTGAAACTGGATTTGGATCAAAACAAAGGCATGGCATTATTTAGTCCTGTGGTCTCAATACATTTTACAATATCAAAAAGGGGTTGCAATGGACTGCTTTCAAATTACCCTTTCAAACATGCATAGGCTCAGGAAGTGTAGACTTATACATACAATGACCTACTATTAGATGTTAAAAAGGTACTTTAGAAATCTTTTAATTCATTTTAAGTTATAACCAAACGGGAGGGCCTCATAAGGACAAGACTAGAAACAAGTGTGTGTGACAGGTTTCTGTAACTACTCCCAGCGAGGCTAAGGTAAATGATAACAATTTTAACCATGCTTATGCTCACAAAGTGTTAACTTACGCCTACAACAACTTGAGTTTAGATTCCAAAAGGTGTTGCACAAATGTTTTTAAATGACTTTAAGTTATAACCAAACGGGAGGGCCCCATAAGGACAAGACTAGAAACCAGTGTGTGTGACAGGTTTTTGTAACTACTCCCATCGAGGCTAAGGTAAATGATAACCGTTTTAACCATGCTTATGCTCACAAAGTGTTAACTTAAGCCTACAAAAACTTGAGTTTAGATTCCAAAAGTTGTTGCACAAATGTTTTTAAATGACTTTAAGTTATAACCAAACGGGAGGGCCCCATAAGGACAAGACTAGAAACCAGTGTGTGTGACAGGTTTATGTAACTACTCCCATCGAGGCTAAGGTAAATGATAACTGTTTTAACCATGCTTATGCTCATAAAGTGTTAACTTACACCTACAACAACTAGAGTTTAGATTCTAAAAGGTGTTGCATAAATGTTTTAAAATGACTTTAAGTTATAACCAAACGGGAGGGCCCCATAAGGACAAGACTAGAAACCAGTGTGTGTGACAGGTTTAAGTAACAAATCCCATTATAGCTAGTCTAAAAATATGTTCAATTTAGTTTCCTCAGTCAGATCTACACAAATCACTCAATTAGTAACAGGATTAAAGCTGTATCAGAAAAGAGTTTTTAAAAAAAGGGTCCTCTCTTGAAATTAACATATTGTGGAGACAGCTCCATATTACTGAAATACCTCGGTCGTAGCACAGTCACTTGTTGATGTTTCGGGGAAAGTCAAGTCTAAGGGGAGCCTCTCCTCCTCAACTCCCTCTGGATTAGTATGCCCGTTTGTCACCTGGAACTGAGATACAACAAGAATGCACTAAGAAGATACAAACTATCTGAAACTGGATTTGGATCAAAACAAAGGCATGGCATTATTTAGTCCTGTGGTCTCAATACATTTTTCAATATCAAAAAGGGGTTGCAATGGACTGCTTTCAAATTACCCTTTCAAACATGCATAGGCTCAGGAAGTGTAGACTTATACATACAATGACCTACTATTAGATGTTAAAAAGGTACTTTAGAAATCTTTTAATTCATTTTAAGTTATAACCAAACGGGAGGGCCTCATAAGGACAAGACTAGAAACAAGTGTGTGTGACAGGTTTCTGTAACTACTCCCAGCGAGGCTAAGGTAAATGATAACCGTTGTAACCATGCTTATGCTCACAAAGTGTTAACTTAAGCCTACAACAACTTGAGTTTAGATTCCAAAAGTTGTTGCACAAATGTTTTTAAATGACTTTAAGTTATAACCAAACGGGAGGGCCCCATAAGGACAAGACTAGAAACCAGTGTGTGTGACAGGTTTATGTAACTACTCCCATCGAGGTTAAGGTAAATGATAACCGTTTTAACCATGCTTATGCTCACAAAGTGTTAACTTACGCCTACAACAACTAGAGTTTAGATTCTAAAAGGTGTTGCATAAATGTTTTAAAATTACTTTAAGTTATAACCAAACGGGAGGGCCCCATAAGGACAAGACTAGAAACCAGTGTGTGTGACAGGTTTAAGTAACAAATCCCATTATAGCTAGTCTAAAAATATGTTCAATTTAATTTCTTCAGTCAGATCTACACAAATCACTCAATTAGTAACAGGATTAAAGCTGTATCAGAAAATAGTTTTTTTTTAAAAAGGTCCTCTCTTGAAAAGGACAACATTAACATATTGTGGAGACAGCTCCATATTACTGAATTACCTCAATATCAAAAAGGGGTTGCAATGGACTGCTTTCAAATTACCCTTTCAAACATGCACAGGCTTAGGAAGTGTAGAAATATACGTAGAATGAACCTATAACACAAGAATGCACTAAGAGAAGATCTCAAAAGGTATAGCTATCCAATAATAAACAAATTAATCACGTACTATAATTATTTGGACGGAAACAATAAAATGTGTTGAATCACGTGTTATTGTTGAGTTATATGTGTAAATGTACCTGTTTGCGCAAAGGCCAGTCAGCATCCCCGTAACTGCAGGTTATTTCTTCTTCTGGGGAGTTGTCTCTGCAAATAGGCAGAGATGTGGCATCCAATCAATGACAATAGTTTTCATCTTGCAGTTTGGTGTTTGCCCAGTAACTTGTCTTGAAGAGATGCATCAAGGGGTCAAGACTTAAATAAATAGAGATTGAATGTTAGTAGTATAATTTGCATACTTGGATTGGATACAGTGTTGAAAGTAACATTTAAAAAGAAAAATTATTATTATTATTATAGACTTCAGAAAACACCGTCCAGAACCCGCCCCCCTTCACCTCAATGGAGAGAGAGTGGAGAGGGTCCCCACCTTTAAGTTCCTCGGGGTTCAAATTTCGGAGAGCCTCAGCTGCACACACCACTGCAGCAGTTAAAAAGGCCCAGCAGCGACTGCACTTCATGAGGGTGCTTCGGAGGAACAGACTGAACAAGAAGCTGCTGGTGTCCTTCTACCGGGCGACCATCAAGAGCGTGCTGTCATTCTCCATCTCTGTGTGGTATGCTGGATGTTCAGCTGCGGACAAGAAAGCCCTGCAGAGAGTGATTAGGATGGCAGAGAAAACCGTCGGCGGCTTTTGCACACTGGGACAGAGTTGCACTCTGAATCTCGTTGTATTTTTTGTATAATGACAATAAAAGGCTTTAACTTTAACTAAAACCAAGTGTACACTAAAGTGCATTTCCAGTCACTAAAACAAAGATGTGCTCTGCTCCCACATAGTTTTCCTTGCAAAAGTATCCAAAAGACTAAGGGCAGCAATAGACAATGCTGGAGACAACAGTGTGAAATCTATTTGACTACACATTATTATAAATAAACTACGGTCATGTTGCCGGTTAGAATGTTATGTTTACATATTCACTCACCTGTGTCTGAGACACATTACATTCAAATGTTTATCAACAAAGTTTGATTAAAACATCCAAAGGGTTATGTTTAAATCATCACAACTGACGTCAACAAATAAGAAATAATAACCCAATTGGCCCCAGAGATGCTTATTTAATTATATATGATTTATTCTGAATAATAACTGTTTGACTAAAACAGTTATTGGGATAACTTTGTATTATTATATGGGAACATGCTCAACTTCCATGTGGCCCATTTATATGATGCCTAGAGTCTGTAACAGGCATATGGTGTTTCTTTTGTTTTAAACACTCACATTTGACTTTTGTAAGTGGCTTATTTATTGATGAATGAATATTTAGAAAATGTTACCAAATATTACAAAATTATCTTATCTTAAATAATTGCATAGCTTTTTGCTTTTCCCTAGCTTTAAATGTTAATACTGCCAGTAAAAAGTAACTTTTTGGAGTTAAGATTCCCATGGGAAGCAATGTTGGGATTATAAATTAAGATATTGTGATTTAATTTGCACTATTTGCTTGTGTTTATTTAAAACATACAACATTGTAAGCACTTACCTTTAAACGGTGTGTTAAAAATGTGATCCTGGCATCCTGTTGAAGACCAAGCCGTCTCTTCCTCACTGAACTCTGTTTTCTTAATTGTCAGCCATCTCACCTGTTAGACAGAAGAATAGCCTTAATTATTAATTACACCCTGATCCTGTTTAGGATATTTCAATGTTAGCAGGTTCTCAGTCAGTTCAGTCATTCTGATGTTTAATGATGACCATTGTCACATAACTTATTGAAGCTAATGTTATCCCAACTTAATTGAATAAGAAAGTTAATAGCTAGCTTACGTTATCTGGCTAAGAAGGTATAATATTATGTATTATTTACACCACTTTTACAAAGAGAAGTGCCACATGAAAGCCATGTGCACTAAAAGCCTGACTTAATGGTGTGCTGTTCACTCTCTCAGTCTTCTAACCTCATCATGTAGCGCTTGACTGTTTAGCTGAAGCTGTGAATATTTTTCAGCCAAACTCAACTCTTCAGCTGTTTGCTGGCTGTTCTGTGCTTTGCTCTCTGTTGTATCCATATCATCACTGTTGCCAGTATTTTTCATTATTTGCTAAATGAGTTTTAGCAATTTCCTTAGATGATACATTGAAATATCCTCTTCTTCATCATTTATTACATTATCCACGGATTCTGTTATTAGTCTTGTTAAAGCTCGCCTTGTAATGACATTTCCACTTGAGACTTTAGCTTCATCACACACCTCTTTGAGCTGATCCAGTTGCAACCTGCTGTGCGCGTCCGGTGCTCCAGCCCTGCTCGCTCCCGTCAGGGGAAAACTCCGTCCGAGTTGGTGTCACACACAGACACGGCGAAACATTAATACCTCAGCAGTGCCTCCAATATTTGTTGCACACGTGGACACAAGAGGGATTTCCAGGCGTGCATACGTTTAAAAAACAAGACGATCTTTACTTCAGTTCTTCAATTTACGTAAAAGCAAGACTTTACATCACGTGTCTGCATGCACTCCTCTCATCCCCCGAGCTGCCCCCCCCCCCCCCCCACGTGCCTGTGTAAACTTCACTAATTTAGGCATTGCACATGAATACAGTGCATAAATATCCAAAATCCTATGGAGGACAAATCACGTTGCTTACTTCCGGGTTTTAGGATGCGTCACTGCATCACTGCTCTGTCCTGTTTCTGAACTCACAGCACAGCTTAGTAAGAGTGGGGGAGGGGAGGGCAATCAGGTGCACGTGCACCATGCTCTGCAAATGCACGGGGAAACGAACCACAGGAATATTGCCGTTGTTAACTCCCTGCATCCTGATGCTATCTTTACTTGTACTCAAGCACCAGATCTGAATAATTCTACTTTTACTCAAGTACAAGATCTGAGTACTTCTACTTTTACTCCAGTACAATATCTGAGTACTTTTACTCAAGTACCAGATAGAGTACTTCTACTTTTACTACAATATCTGAGTACTTCTACATTTACTCAAGTACAAGATCTGAGTACTTCTACTTTTACTACAGATCTACTTTTACTCAAGTACAATATCTGAGTACTTCTACATTGACTCAAGTACACTATCTGAGTACTTCTACTTTTACTAAAGTACCAGACCTGGGTACTTATACTTTTACTCAAGTACAAGATCTGAGTACTTCTACTTTTACTCCAGTACAATATCTGAGTACTTTTACTCAAGTACCAGATAGAGTACTTCTACTTTTACTACAAGATCTGAGTACTTCTACATTTACTCAAGTACAAGATATGAGTACTTCTACTTTTACTACAAGATCTGAGTACATCTACATTTACTCAAGTACATATCTGAGTACTTTTACTCAAGTACCAGATCTGAGTACTTCTATTTTACTCAAGTACAAGATCTGAGTACTTCTACTTTTAATCAAGTACAATATCTGAGTACTTCTACTTTTACTTTACTACAAGATCTGAGTACTTCTACTTTTACTTTACTACAAGATCTGAGTACTTATACTTTTACTCAAGTACAAGATCTGAGTACTTCTATATGTACTACAATATCTGAGTACTTCTACTTTTACTCAAGTACAAGATCTGAGTACTTATACTCAAGTCCAATATCTGAGTACTTCTATATTTACTACAAGTAAGAGTGGGGGAGGGGAGGGCAATCAGATGCACGTGCACACCATGCTCGGCAATGCACGGGGAAACGAACCACAGGAATATTGCCGTTGTTAACTCCCTGCATCCTGATGCTATCTTTACTTGTACTCAAGTACAAGATCTGAATAATTCTACTTTTACTCAATTACAAGACCTGAGTACTTCTACTTTTACTAAAGTACCAGACCTGGGTACTTATACTTTTACTCAAGTACAAGATCTGAATAATTGTACTTTTACTCAAGTACAAGATCTGAGTACTTCTACTTTTACTCAATTACAAGACCTGAGTACTTTTACTTAAGTACCAGATAGAGTACTTCTACTTTTACTAAAAGATCTGAGTACTTCTACTTTTACTCAATTACAAGACCTGAGTACTTCTACTTTTACTAAAGTACCAGACCTGGGTACTTATACTTTTACTCAAGTACAAGATCTGAGTACTTCTACTTTTACTCCAGTACAATATCTGAGTACTTTTACTCAAGTACCAGATAGAGTACTTCTACTTTTACTACAAGATCTGAGTACTTCTACATTTACTCAAGTACCAGATAGAGTACTTCTACTTTTACTACAAGATCTGAGTACTTCTACTTTTACTACAAGATCTGAGTACTTCTACATTTACTCAAGTACAAGATCTGAATAATTCTACTTTTACTCAAGTACAAGATCTGAGTACTTCTACTTTTACTCAATTACAAGACCTGAGTACTTCTACTTTTACTAAAGTACCAGACCTGGGTAATTATACTTTTACTCAAGTACAAGATCTGAATAATTCTACTTTTACTCAAGTACAAGATCTGAGTACTTCTACTTTTACTCAATTACAAGACCTGAGTACTTCTACTTTTACTAAAGTACCAGACCTGGGTACTTATACTTTTACTCAAGTACACGATCTGAGTACTTCTACTTTTACTCCAGTACAATATCTGAGTACTTTTACTCAAGTAGCAGATAGAGTACTTCTACTTTTACTACAATATCTGAGTACTTCTACATTTACTCAAGTACAATATCTGAGTACTTTTACTTTTACTCAAGTACCAGATAGAGTACTTCTACTTTTACTACAAGATCTGAGTACTTTTACTCAAGTACCAGATCTGAGTACTTCTATTTTACTCAAGTACAAGATCTGAGTACTTCTACTTTTACTAAAGTACCAGACCTGAGTACTTCTACTTTTACTTTACTACAAGATCTGAGTACTTATACTTTTACTCAAGTACAATATCTGAGTACTTATACTCAAGTCCAATATCTGAGTACTTTTACTTTTACTAAAGTACAAGATGAATACACTGCATACATATCCAAAATAATATGGAGGAGAAATCACGTTGCGAGGGAACCAGCATCTTATTTCCGGGTTTTAGGACGCGTCACTGCATCACTGCTCTGTCCTGTTTCTCACAGCACGGCTTAGTAAGAGTGGGGGAGGGGGAGGGCAATCAGGTGCACGTGCACACCATGCTCTGCAAATGCACAGGGAAACGAACCACAGGAATATTGCCGTTGTTAACTCCCTGCATCCTGATGCTATCTTTACTTGTACTCAAGTACAAGATCTGAATAATTCTACTTTTACTCAATTACAAGACCTGAGTACTTCTACTTTTACTAAAGTACCAGACCTGGGTACTTATACTTTTACTCAAGTACAAGATCTGAATAATTGTACTTTTACTCAAGTACAAGATCTGAGTACTTCTACTTTTACTCAATTACAAGACCTGAGTACTTTTACTCAAGTACAAGATCTGAGTACTTCTACGTTTACTACAAGATCTGAGTACTTCTACTTTTACTCAAGTACAATATCTGAGTACTTCTACATTTACTCAAGTACAATATCTGAGTACTTCTACTTTTACTCCAGTACAATATCTGAGTACTTTTACTCAAGTACCAGATAGAGTACTTCTACTTTTACTACAAGATCTGAGTACTTCTACATTTACTCAAGTACAAGATCTGAGTACTTTTACTCAAGTACAATATCTGAGTACTTCTATTTTACTCAAGTACAAGATCTGAGTACTTCTACTTTTAATCAAGTACAATATTTGAGTACTTCTACTTTTACTAAAGTACCAGACCTGAGTACTTCTACTTTTACTTTACTACAAGATCTGAGTACTTATACTTTTACTCAAGTACAAGATCTGAGTACTTATACTCAAGTCCAATATCTGAGTACTTTTACTCAAGTACAAGATCTGAGTACTTCTATATTTACTACAAGATCTGAGTACTTATACTCAAGTACAAGATCTGAGTACTTATACTTTTACTAAAGTACAAGATGAATACACTGCATACATATCCAAAATCATATGGAGGAGAAATCACGTTGCGAGGGAACCAGCATCTTATTTCCGGGTTTTAGGACGCGTCACTGCATCACTGCTCTGTCCTGTTTCTCACAGCACGGCTTAGTAAGAGTGGGGGAGGGGAGGGCAATCAGGTGCACGTGCACACCATGCTCTGCAAATGCACAGGGAAACGAACCACAGGAATATTGCCGTTGTTAACTCCCTGCATCCTGATGCTATCTTTACTTGTACTCAAGTACAAGATCTGAATAATTCTACTTTTACTCAATTACAAGACCTGAGTACTTCTACTTTTACTAAAGTACCAGACCTGGGTACTTGTACTTTTACTCAAGTACAAGATCTGAATAATTCTACTTTTACTCAAGTACAAGATCTGAGTACTTCTACTTTTACTCAATTACAAGACCTGAGTACTTCTACTTTTACTAAAGTACCAGACCTGGGTACTTATACTTTTACTCAAGTACAAGATCTGAGTACTTCTACTTTTACTCAATTACAAGACCTGAGTACTTCTACTTTTACTAAAGTACCAGACCTGGGTACTTATACTTTTACTCAAGTACCAGATAGAGTACTTCTACTTTTACTTCAAGATCTGAGTACTTCTACATTTACTCAAGTACAAGATCTGAGTACTTCTACTCAAGTACCAGATCTGAGTACTTCTATTTTACTCAAGTACAAGATCTGAGTACTTCTACTTTTAATCAAGTACAAGATCTGAGTACTTCTACTTTTACTAAAGTACCAGACCTGAGTACTTCTACTTTTACTTTACTACAAGATCTGAGTACTTATACTTTTACTCAAGTACAAGATCTGAGTACTTATACTCAAGTCCAATATCTGAGTACTTTTACTCAAGTACAAGATCTGAGTACTTCTATATTTACTACAAGATCTGAGTACTTATACTCAAGTACAAGATCTGAGTACTTATACTTTTACTAAAGTACAAGATGAATACACTGCATACATATCCAAAATCATATGGAGGAGAAATCACGTTGCGAGGGAACCAGCATCTTATTTCCGGGTTTTAGGACGCGTCACTGCATCACTGCTCTGTCCTGTTTCTCACAGCACGGCTTAGTAAGAGTGGGGGAGGGGAGGGCAATCAGGTGCACGTGCACACCATGCTCTGCAAATGCACAGGGAAACGAACCACAGGAATATTGCCGTTGTTAACTCCCTGCATCCTGATGCTATCTTTACTTGTACTCAAGTACAAGATCTGAATAATTCTACTTTTACTCAATTACAAGACCTGAGTACTTCTACTTTTACTAAAGTACCAGACCTGGGTACTTGTACTTTTACTCAAGTACAAGATCTGAATAATTCTACTTTTACTCAAGTACAAGATCTGAGTACTTCTACTTTTACTCAATTACAAGACCTGAGTACTTTTACTCAAGTACAAGATCTGAGTACTTCTACGTTTACTACAAGATCTGAGTACTTCTACTTTTACTCAAGTACAATATCTGAGTACTTCTACATTTACTCAAGTACAATATCTGAGTACTTCTACTTTTACTCCAGTACAATATCTGAGTACTTTTACTCAAGTACCAGATAGAGTACTTCTACTTTTACTACAAGATCTGAGTACTTCTACATTTACTCAAGTACAAGATCTGAGTACTTTTACTCAAGTACAATATCTGAGTACTTCTATTTTACTCAAGTACAAGATCTGAGTACTTCTACTTTTAATCAAGTACAATATTTGAGTACTTCTACTTTTACTAAAGTACCAGACCTGAGTACTTCTACTTTTACTTTACTACAAGATCTGAGTACTTATACTTTTACTCAAGTACAAGATCTGAGTACTTATACTCAAGTCCAATATCTGAGTACTTTTACTCAAGTACAAGATCTGAGTACTTCTATATTTACTACAAGATCTGAGTACTTATACTTTTACTAAAGTACAAGATGAATACACTGCATACATATCCAAAATCATATGGAGGAGAAATCACGTTGCGAGGGAACCAGCATCTTATTTCCGGGTTTTAGGACGCGTCACTGCATCACTGCTCTGTCCTGTTTCTCACAGCACGGCTTAGTAAGAGTGGGGGAGGGGAGGGCAATCAGGTGCACGTGCACACCATGCTCTGCAAATGCACAGGGAAACGAACCACAGGAATATTGCCGTTGTTAACTCCCTGCATCCTGATGCTATCTTTACTTGTACTCAAGTACAAGATCTGAATAATTCTACTTTTACTCAATTACAAGACCTGAGTACTTCTACTTTTACTAAAGTACCAGACCTGGGTACTTGTACTTTTACTCAAGTACAAGATCTGAATAATTCTACTTTTACTCAAGTACAAGATCTGAGTACTTCTACTTTTACTCAATTACAAGACCTGAGTACTTCTACTTTTACTAAAGTACCAGACCTGGGTACTTATACTTTTACTCAAGTACAAGATCTGAGTACTTCTACTTTTACTCAATTACAATACCTGAGTACTTCTACTTTTACTAAAGTACCAGACCTGGGTACTTATACTTTTACTCAAGTACCAGATAGAGTACTTCTACTTTTACTTCAAGATCTGAGTACTTCTACATTTACTCAAGTACAAGATCTGAGTACTTCTACTCAAGTACCAGATCTGAGTACTTCTATTTTACTCAAGTACAAGATCTGAGTACTTCTACTTTTAATCAAGTACAAGATCTGAGTACTTCTACTTTTACTAAAGTACCAGACCTGAGTACTTCTACTTTTACTTTACTACAAGATCTGAGTACTTATACTTTTACTCAAGTACAAGATCTGAGTACTTATACTCAAGTCCAATATCTGAGTACTTTTACTCAAGTACAAGATCTGAGTACTTCTATATTTACTACAAGATCTGAGTACTTATACTCAAGTACAAGATCTGAGTACTTATACTTTTACTAAAGTACAAGATGAATACACTGCATACATATCCAAAATCATATGGAGGAGAAATCACGTTGCGAGGGAACGAGCATCTTATTTCCGGGTTTTAGGACGCGTCACTGCATCACTGCTCTGTCCTGTTTCTCACAGCACGGCTTAGTAAGAGTGGGGGAGGGGAGGGCAATCAGGTGCACGTGCACACCATGCTCTGCAAATGCACAGGGAAACGAACCACAGGAATATTGCCGTTGTTAACTCCCTGCATCCTGATGCTATCTTTACTTGTACTCAAGTACAAGATCTGAATAATTCTACTTTTACTCAATTACAAGACCTGAGTACTTCTACTTTTACTAAAGTACCAGACCTGGGTACTTGTACTTTTACTCAAGTACAAGATCTGAATAATTCTACTTTTACTCAAGTACAAGATCTGAGTACTTCTACTTTTACTCAATTACAAGACCTGAGTACTTCTACTTTTACTAAAGTACCAGACCTGGGTACTTATACTTTTACTCAAGTACAAGATCTGAGTACTTCTACTTTTACTCCAGTACAATATCTGAGTACTTTTACTCAAGTACCAGATAGAGTACTTCTACTTTTACTTCAAGATCTGAGTACTTCTACATTTACTCAAGTACAAGATCTGAGTACTTCTACTTTTACTCCAGTACAATATCTGAGTACTTTTACTCAAGTACCAGATAGAGTACTTCTATATTTACTACAAGATCTGAGTACTTATACTCAAGTACAAGATCTGAGTACTTATACTTTTACTAAAGTACAAGATGAATACACTGCATACTTATCCAAAATCATATGGAGGAGAAATCACGTTGCGAGGGAACCAGCATCTTATTTCCGGGTTTTAGGACGCGTCACTGCATCACTGCTCTGTCCTGTTTCTCACAACACGGCTTAGTAAGAGTGGGGGAGGGGAGGGCAATCAGGTGCACGTGCACACCATGCTCTGCAAATGCACAGGGAAACGAACCACAGGAATATTGCCGTTGTTAACTCCCTGCATCCTGATGCTATCTTTACTTGTACTCAAGTACAAGATCTGAATAATTCTACTTTTACTCAATTACAAGACCTGAGTACTTCTACTTTTACTAAAGTACCAGACCTGGGTACTTATACTTTTACTCAAGTACAATATCTGAATAATTGTACTTTTACTCAAGTACAAGATCTGAGTACTTCTACTTTTACTCAATTACAAGACCTGAGTACTTTTACTCAAGTACAAGATCTGAGTACTTCTACTTTTACTCAATTACAAGGCCTGAGTACTTCTACTTTTACTAAAGTACCAGACCTGGGTACTTATACTTTTACTCAAGTACAAGATCTGAGTACTTCTACTTTTACTCCAGTACAATATCTGAGTACTTTTACTCAAGTACCAGAGAGAGTACTTCTACTTTTACTTCAAGATCTGAGTACTTCTACATTTACTCAAGTACAAGATCTGAGTACTTCTACTCAAGTACCAGATCTGAGTACTTCTATTTTACTCAAGTACAAGATCTGAGTACTTCTACTTTTAATCAAGTACAAGATCTGAGTACTTCTACTTTTACTAAAGTACCAGACCTGAGTACTTCTACTTTTACTTTACTACAAGATCTGAGTACTTATACTTTTACTCAAGTACAAGATCTGAGTACTTATACTCAAGTCCAATATCTGAGTACTTTTACTCAAGTACAATATCTGAGTACTTTTATATTTACTACAAGATCTGAGTACTTATACTCAAGTACAAGATCTGAGTACTTATACTTTTACTAAAGTACAAGATGAATACACTGCATACATATCCAAAATCATATGGAGGAGAAATCACGTTGCGAGGGAACCAGCATCTTATTTCCGGGTTTTAGGACGCGTCACTGCATCACTGCTCTGTCCTGTTTCTCACAGCATGGCTTAGTAAGAGTGGGGGAGGGGAGGGCAATCAGGTGCACGTGCACACCATGCTCTGCAAATGCACAGGGAAACGAACCACAGGAATATTGCCGTTGTTAACTCCCTGCATCCTGATGCTATCTTTACTTGTACTCAAGTACAAGATCTGAATAATTCTACTTTTACTCAATTACAAGACCTGAGTACTTCTACTTTTACTAAAGTACCAGACCTGGGTACTTATACTTTTACTCAAGTACAAGATCTGAATAATTCTACTTTTACTCAAGTACAAGATCTGAGTACTTCTACTTTTACTCAATTACAAGACCTGAGTACTTCTACTTTTACTAAAGTACCAGACCTGGGTACTTATACTTTTACTCAAGTACAATATCTGAGTACTTCTACTCAAGTACCAGATAGAGTACTTCTACTTTTACTTCAAGATCTGAGTACTTCTACATTTACTCAAGTACAAGATCTGAGTACTTCTACTCAAGTACCAGATCTGAGTACTTCTATTTTACTCAAGTACAAGATCTGAGTACTTCTACTTTTAATCAAGTACAAGATCTGAGTACTTCTACTTTTACTAAAGTACCAGACCTGAGTACTTCTACTTTACTACAAGATCTGAGTACTTATACTTTTACTCAAGTACAAGATCTGAGTACTTATACTCAAGTCCAATATCTGAGTACTTTTACTCAAGTACAAGATCTGAGTACTTCTATATTTACTACAATATCTGAGTACTTATACTCAAGTACAAGATCTGAGTACTTATACTTTTACTAAAGTACAAGATGAATACACTGCATACATATCCAAAATCATATGGAGGAGAAATCACGTTGCGAGGGAACCAGCATCTTATTTCCGGGTTTTAGGACGCGTCACTGCATCACTGCTCTGTCCTGTTTCTCACAGCACGGCTTAGTAAGAGTGGGGGAGGGGAGGGCAATCAGGTGCACGTGCACACCATGCTCTGCAAATGTACAGGGAAACGAACCACAGGAATATTGCCGTTGTTAACTCCCTGCATCCTGATGCTATCTTTACTTGTACTCAAGTACAAGATCTGAATAATTCTACTTTTACTCAATTACAAGACCTGAGTACTTCTACTTTTACTAAAGTACCAGACCTGGGTACTTATACTTTTACTCAAGTACAAGATCTGAATAATTGTACTTTTACTCAAGTACAAGATCTGAGTACTTCTACTTTTACTCAATTACAAGACCTGAGTACTTTTACTTAAGTACCAGATAGAGTACTTCTACTTTAACTAAAATATCTGAGTACTTCTACTTTTACTCAAGTACAAGATCTGAGTACTTCTACTTTTACTCCAGTACAATATCTGAGTACTTTTACTCAAGTACCAGATAGAGTACTTCTACTTTTACTACAAGATCTGAGTACTTCTACATTTACTCAAGTACCAGATAGAGTACTTCTACTTTTACTACAAGATCTGAGTACTTCTACTTTTACTCAAGTACAATATCTGAGTACTTCTACATTTACTGAAGTACAATATCTGAGTACTTTTACTCAAGTACAAGATCTGTGTACTTCTACATTTACTCAAGTACAATATCTGAGTACTTCTACATTTACTCAAGTACAATATCTGTGTACTTCTACATTTACTCAAGTACAATATCTGAGTACTTCTACTTTTACTACAGGATCTCAGTACTTCTACTTTTACTCAAGTACAAGATCTGAGTACTTTTACTCAAGTACAAGATATGTGTACTTCTACATTTACTCAAGTACAAGATCTGAGTACTTCTACTTCTACTCATGTACAAGATCTCAGTACTTCTACTTTTACTCAAGTACAATATCTGAGTAATTCTACTTTTACTCAAGTACAAGTTCTGAGTACTTCTATATTTACTACAAGATCTGAATACTTCTATTTTTACTCAAGTACAAGATCTGAGTACTTTTACTCAAGTACAAGATATGTGTACTTCTACATTTACTCAATTACAAGATCTGAGTACTTCTACATTTACTACAAGATCTCAGTACTTCTACTTTTACTCAAGAACAAGTTCTGAGTACTTCTATATTTACTACAAGATCTGAATACTTCTACTTTTACTCAAGTACAAGATCTGAGTACTTTTACTCAAGTACAAGATCTGAGTACTTCTATATTTAATACAAGATCTCAGTACTTCTACTTTTACTCAAGTACAATATCTGAGTACTTATACTCAAGTACAATATCTGAGTAGGCTACTTATACTTTTACTAAAGTACAAGATCTGTGTACTTCTACTTGTACTCATGTACAATATCTGAGTACTTCTACATTTACTACAAGATCTCAGTACTTCTACTTTTACTCAAGTACAATATCTGAGTACTTTTACTCAAGCACAAGATCTGAGTACTTCGACATTTACCATAGCCCTTAGCTGCTATGCTTAACACTTTGCTGCTTTGCTTAGCAATTGCTGCTAAGTAGCTGCTAATATTAGCACCTCTGACTTCACCCACCTCGGACCAAAAGCCTAAATATGGTACACAATGTCTCTTAATTCACCACACTGTAGTACCCCGATTGTAAATTCTTAGCACTTAGCTGCTACACTTAGCACTGCTAAGTTGCTGATAATATTAGCAGCTACAAAGGTAGCTAAAGCCTACTGAGCAGTTACAAATATTACTTACTTAATCACAATTAGAAACATATCAAGAAACAACTGCAATAAATGTGGAGGGAAACTTTGTTATAAACCAAATAATTACAATATTAAACCAAAACATATTAAATAACTTACCTGTTGCTCAAAGCAAAGTCCATGTGTTGTCATTCATGTAAGTAATTCAATGCATGGGAAATGGCTGCATGAGATCTCGCAATATCTCGCGGGATTACGCACATCACACGTGATTTGGTTGCCGGCATCTGATTGGCTTAAATGTTACACACTTTCAGGAAGTGTGTATAACTGTAGTTACACCAAATGGCCTCCGGGGAAAAAAATAGTTTACACACTTTTCTAATTTTTGTGACATTGTGGGCCAAGTGAAAAAAAAGCAAGAGGCATATAAGGGGAAGCTCTAGAGCTCATTTATAGCTTTAATATTTGTGGGGCCCACCATTTTGGGCCCCACAATGCACCTGGGCCCCACAACGTGAGTGTTCTCCCTGTTTACAGGCCTCACAAAGTAATAAGAACAAGTGCACACACACACACACACACACACACACACACACACACACTCCAGACTTACCAAGCAGCTCTGTATTTGTTGTGGCACCAGATGGCAGAGAGTGTAACCAGCACTTACTCCGGGGTGAGAGGCATGAGGAATTTATTGCACATGTCCCAGAGTCAGGTACATTACATCTCAATGCATTTCAATAATGTTGCACTTTGCATATTGTGCACTGAGCAGCCATGCAAAGGAGGCCGTCATGAATAAATGCAATTTTTAACGTAATCTAAAAGACATAACAGTGCTGCTGCGACTGTAAGTAGCATGATTGCGCTGTTCTCAAATTGTTCCTGTCTTCAATCCCTCTTGTTTTAAAGTGTTGCAGGGATGGAGAGATGGCTGTGGATGGGGGTTTCTGATTGGGTTATATGGTGTTTATCACTACTGTTTTTTTACAGATGATTTTATTGCATTTTTGTCTTTATTGGACATAGTGGTAGGAATGAGAGCAAATATGGGGAGATTTTGTCTCCCTCTGTATATCTACAGCCTGTCTAAAGGAGGAGTTCCAGTGGCTGAGGGTCACATGGGTCTTAAAGCTCTGTTACCATAAATCAGAGAGGGGACGATCACACATATCAACTGCCTTTGACAAATGAAGAATTAAACTGAAGGAGAGAAAGCAAATATATGACAAGTTGTGAGTGTTTTTTCATGTTAAACAGGGAATAATGCAAATGTTTTAGTCCTGGATTAGTTTTGTGTAACTGTCTCGGACATTTACTGTAAAGGATTTTTGCCTTGTTAGCATACATTTGAAGTGGGTATTATTTATTGGCAGCATCACTGGTGTGACCATATACTGTGGCTGACCCAGTCGATATGCCCTTTGACCTTTGGTTACGGTCAATAGCCTGCATTTATATAGAGCTTTTCCAGTCTTTGCAAACCCTCTCTTCTCCACTGAAATTAGTTCTGTTCTGGTTCCGTGTCGTTCAGTGCGCAGTTGGTAAAACTTCCTAAGAACCAGCAGATCTGAGTGGCGCCGTGTCATGACGTCATCTTTCTGCTGCAACGCCAGCGAGGAAATCCCTCATGACAACAACAATGGTGAACATCATTAGAGCTGGGGGGTATACTACGAAGCAGGATTTTCGCTTAGCCGGCTAACTTCAGGGAAAACTCAGGGTTTCCGGTCCTACGAAGCTGGTTCTCTTTTTAGCAGGCTAGATCTCCATGGTAACTCATGCGGCTAACCTGCTCCGGAGCAGGTTAGGTTGCAGGCTAGTTTAGGTTGCGGAGTTTAAAGCGATCAAGTCATATTACAGGAGAAAGGAAATACAGAAAAGCTGCCGTTGCTGGAAAGACGGCCGGCAAAAATCACCGACTGTGTAAACGTGAACATGAATAGAATATCACCTCCCATCTTCAGAGCAATCTGACTATTATAACATTGGCGTTAAGAAAGCTTACTTAAATATCTGCCACAACATAAGTAACCGGATCAGAGTAACATTAAGTACAGTCCGCGGCATATCACATCATAATGTATCATATATTTCCTTATCTGAGTCAGCTGAGCCGTATCTGGCCGTGCAACACTCACAGTGTCACATACTGTATGCAGAAGTATTATTTTAAGCAACACATTAAGTTGACGAAACACTCGAGTCAAATGTAATTAAAGTCAGATCGTGTCTTAGACGGGGCAGTGATATCATAAACCTGTTAATGTACGCATTCAAACACTTGTTCTGTTACCAGCTGTATTCACCTTGCAGGTGCAGCTATAGGCGCATTCACACCGCAGTACTTTTCCCACAAAGGTTCATCAGAACTTAGTTCATGAGAACTCTTTAGTTCTCATGAACTAAGTACAGATCGCGTTCACACCGGAATAAGTCCCTGGGGGAGGATTAGGCAAATGAAGCCGCTGACGTCACTTCTTCTTCTTCTGCTTTGGGTTTACTGGCAGGCCGCAAACCACTTCACGGCGTATACTGCCGCCCAAAGTCCCCGGCCGGAAGTCCCCGGAGTTGGGGACTGGCTTCAGTAGAAGCTGCTGGGACTCCCAGCAGCTTCTACTGAAGCCTTCCGAGTAAATCGCCAGAACGCCGACACCTCCTCATCTCCACCACTCCCATGTTTTATTTTGTGTTGCCATAAGTTAGTCTCTCTGCGTTTCTGCGCTGGGCTAATGCTAATGCTAATAATGCTAATGCGAGGATAATAAAATGGCGGCTTCACAAAACTTTTTGGGAGTTTTACAGGGCGTGGTTTGCAATCCTTCCAGCCAATCAGACATAGGAACCTTTTTCTCCCACGAAAGTCCCTGCTCTCTAGCAGGGACGGAAAAGGGGGTGAAAAGGTTCTCATGAACTAATTTTAATTCCGGCTCTTTTTGGTGTGAACGCAACATTTCGGAACTATATCGGAACTAAAGTGGGAAAAGTACTGCGGTGTGAACACGCCTTATGTGGCTTTGATCCGGGATAAAGTGTTTAAAGTCATGGATGTTTAAAGTTTAACTTCTTCATATTTGTCTAATATTATAGTTGACTTTTCATTCAGGAAGTATGACGCTGCGCTGTCATTACGCTTGTCCATGTTTGTGATTGGTCGAATGCTCCAGATACCACCCCTTTCATGTGAACGCGCACCTAACTAGATAGGCCACGGCTGGCTTGAGCGATCCACTTGATAACCCGCGTCGTAGTACCGTTTAGCGAGAGCGCGTATGTTTTGGATTAGGCCAACCGGCTAACTCAAACATATCCAGGTTAGGTTGAACCAGCTTCGTAGTACAGGCCTCTGGACTCATGTTGCTATTCAACTTAAAGTGGACCTATCATGCTATATTTGAAAAACATATTGTAGGGCCATACCTATACAAAACATGTCTGTGACGTTTTTTTTTCAAAATACCAAACAGATCCCCCATTGTAGCCATGCCTCATACTGCTCAAACCCCTCTTTTGCAGCCCTGTTAGAAACGCGGATCTTGGGTCCTTAGCTTGAAAAAAAGAAAAGAAGAGGAGGCGGAGCTAATGCCTGATCAGAATTCTACCGGAGATAAAGTTAAATTCGGTTGTGATAAAACGCCATCCTGTTTAAACCACGTCAAGGATTATTTCTGAAATAGTATGGATCTCAAATGCTTTTTCTCTTGCAGGTTTATGACAAGGTGAGTTCTTTTTTTATTTCCTGCTTTTTAAACACATGTGCTCTCCAGTACAGGTTAGCTCTGAGTGTTAGCGAGGCTTGCTAATGTAAACAAAGACGTCCAAAACACGCCAGGCATTGTTTCTTCTGTGGGTCCGCTGCCGATTTGACGTCAGTTCGGATGGAATCTGTATCCGCTCATTGTACACCCGTTTTTAAAATATTTGGGTTCCCCGACACACCGGGGACACATATTTATGTATAAAAGACATCACAAAGTGCATTTTGCATGATAGGTCCCCTTTAAGAAACCAGATTGAATTGCAGTTGGAGGGTTATATTCAGGGCTGCACATAACTGGTGCGCAGGTGCGCATGCGCACCTCCGCCAAAAAAAGAGCACCGGGTCATTTGAAACAAAGCGCATTTGCGTACCAACATTGAGAGAGGGAGAGAGGGAGAGAGAGAAGAGAAAATAGAGGAGAGATGAGAGAGAGAAGAGAGAGAGAGAAGAGAGAGAAAGATATTTGCGAGTTGCATATGAACCATGATATGAACTCAGGGCCGGCCCGTAGCACTGGCTAGATGTTCGACTAGGGCGCCAGATCTGTGGAGGCGCTGCGCTGGCAGTTCTGGGAGGGAAAAAAACATTTTGACCGTTGGGGCTCATCCTAATTTTCGGCCTTGATGTAACAATATTCATAATTAAGTAAATGTAACACCCTTTTCACCCCGATTACACGTTTCATTTGCCCTGTGCGATGGGCGCTGTAAGTGATGAAAATGGGGGATGTTGGCTTATCTGGCGCCCGCAGCTCACAGCCAAAATGCGAGTGAGCGTGGGAGAGAGGGAGGGTGCACCGGTACCAGCGCTGTTGTTATTAGAATCTGGTGCCGTGCTAGCTGCTCTAACGGATATAAGAAGAAGATGTTTCTACAATAATGTGGAGGGAGAGTCCTCTCCAGTCAGACTTAGAGGTTCTTAGTCTAAGTTCTAACGGTTTGGTCACAATTTATGTAAACACATATTTCCAAGGCACTCCTTTATAATTATTGGGATAAACAGGTTTGAAATCATTCCAATGTATACTATAGGACAGTAACCAAAAATATCCTTTAAAACTGGAGAGATAAAAAAATTAAAAATAAATAAATGTTAAGGTAAAATAAGATATGAATGAACAACACAAATAAAATAAGTTACATTAATTTGTTATTGGCTATGGTAAGCTATTGGTTATGTTCACATACTTATTTGATTACATCCACTTGTCTAAGATGACAACAGAGACTTTCGACCCAAACCCAGCTGTTGACTTGTGGATGCAAGCAGCTAATCGCAGACTCAACCAGAGAGAAAGTAGTAGGCCTACATCATCAGCTACCATGTCTGACAGAGAGGAAGACAGTGAGGAGAACAGTCAGGAGGGTAGTGATGACAGCTTGTAGGATTACTGGTCGTGCTAATGTTGTCTTGTGTTCGCCTCTGCATGTGTGTTCTGTGTTCACCTCTGCATGTGTGTTCAGTGCCGTGTGTCTGGCAAATAAAGTCAAGACCCCCTCAAAAGTTATGGTTTACAGTATTTCATTTTAAGGATGAGCACCAAGCAACATCTCCAGGTGCTCCTTTGAGAACCAGGGCAAAAAAGTTATGTGCACCCCTGGTTATATTCCTTGAAGAGATGCCAAACAATTCTCTAAAGCTTTTTTTTTCAAATGATGACTTTGTAAATAGATCTGTCAGGGAGCAGACAGTTAAGATCATTGAAAATTACTTTGATAATACGTTTATTGCATCAGTTTATTATCCTTTTAAAATATGTATAACCAATATTAGCTACTTCCTGCCTCTCTATTGTTAGATTGTCCGGCTTTTCTTGGTCTTATATCATCTTATTAGAATCAGCCTTGAATCCCAGTATACAGTAATATATCAATATGAATGCTTCCATATAATATTAGAGCTGAATAGTGAACGCTGTAGCTGTAAGGATTATAAAACTAAGGAACTGTTACCTTCCTGTAAATCAGTGGTTCTCAAAGTGGGGGGCGTGCCAATAAAAAATTATTGATTCGAAAACAATATGATGCAGTACAGTACTATTACGTCTTTCATTAAAGCTCGGCTGTGTGTGTGTGTGTGTGTGTGTGTGTGTGTGTGTGTGTGTGTGTGTGTGTGTGTGTGTGTGTGTGTGTGTGTGTGTGTGTGTGTGTGTGTGTGTGTGTGTGTGTGTGTGTGTGTGTGTGTGTGTGTGTGTGTGTGTGTGGAACGAGCCATTTTGTGTGCGCGAGAGAGAGAGAGAGAGCGCACCGGGACTGGAGATCGTTGTTGTTAGCTTCTGGTGCTAGTGAGCTACGCTAACATATAAGGAGTTTTTTCAACAACAAAGTGGAGGAGAGTCCTCTCCTGTCAGACTGAGAGACTCAGTGAGCTAAAGGACTCTGTCAGTGTTATCTCAGTGGGTCTCAAACGTGTTGGTCACCATTAATGTAAACAATTATTTCCGAGGCACACATTTATATGATCATAATAGTTATAAAAAAATAAGAGAATAAATGAAAAACAGCTATGAAATACTATATGACAGTAAAACAAGAATAAAGTTTAAAAGGGTGATTTGTAAAATATCCATAAAGAAAAAGTAAATCTGTTTACAGTTCTGTTTCAAATGGGTGTTGAGAGATGTATCCATAGATCTCTTCATGTTGTTCTCAAAGTGCACCAGATTGATGCTTTTAACTTCAAGATTGAAAAAAAGATCTTCCCGGGGGAGCATGGCCCCGGGGCCACTCCCCTATGTGAGGTCCACACACCACCTATAAAAATAGCACTTGACCCCTGCTTACACCTATATGCCTCGAGCCTTCATTGTAACAGTTGCGGGAACACTGTGTATTTGCGTGGGGAGTGTTGCAGTAGAAAATTCCACTGTAGCGCCCGGTACATTAATGGGAAACCCTAAATGTTTGAGCACCCTCTATGAAACGTCAAGCTACCCTACAGAACCCCCAAAATAAATCTCTGGCGCCGCCACTGAGCCTGACTATTTGTGTTGGGGGGGGCCCGACTTTTTTTTTTCTCCAAAGGGGGGGCCTGACAGAAAAAGTTTGAGAACCACTGCCATGTCACCATTCTCCCTCCACATTAATGAGAACAGTCAGCAGAAGTCTAAATCCTGTGTCTGACTCCTGGTTCAAAGCAAGTTTATTTCAAGTAAAGCTTTATAACTATTAGCACTGAACCATACTGTTGCAGCCTTACCTTTATTTAATATTGCACAAGTGGTTTGTTACTATGTGCAGGAGGTTATGGGTGTCAGCAGACAGACACTCTTCATAAAGCATCCACTACACTGAGGGAACTGATGTGGCTCCACGATGCTTAAATTCACATTCTGTGCACAGCCTGGGTGATGGATAAGAAAACCAGATTCCATTACGCTGTACTATATCGCAAGTAAATAATTTGTTTCTCTGGTTAAAAAAGAATGAATATAATTACAGTTTGATACAGTGCAAAATAGGAGAAACCAAACCAAGACTTCAGAACGAAGAAAACACTTTCTCATTACGGCTCAAAGAAAACTGAACATGGAGGGCTTTATAAAGAGGGCTTATTATGTTAAGTTGCTGTCGGTTATACACTCTGTAGGTGAAGATGCCCAGAGTCCTGATACAGCAAGAGCTGTGCTCTAGTAAATACTACTACTACTACTACTACTACTTTTATTTAATGTGTTACTTGAATTTGCAAGTAATTTTGTATCTTTATTTTGATAAGTACATTTAAATCATCGCACCAAGTAAATGCTAACTGAAGTAATGTGTTGACCTACTACCTGTGAAAAGCTAGAAGAGTTTGTGCACGGTACAGACATTTGAAAAAAAGCAAATGGACACTCGTCTAATATGAATACTCGTGGATTTTGAATCATGAAAGTATATTTTTGTACTTTATTAACTCTGTACATACCCGTTAGCTTGTCAGCTTAATGTGGATATCAAACAAACGTTAGCTAACGTCAGTGTTTCAGCTTAGCAATTTAGCTAGTTAGCGTGCTAGCTCATTTAGCCTGCTGTCATGGACGAGGCACACACCACATGTAATACTTAGTGGCTTAGTAGTTGCTTCAAATTAGTTAACAGCTGGCGAAATTCACCGTTTTGAATAAAACATGTGGCACTAGTAGTTCAGAAGAGTTTTTTTGTTGGTGGTGTTAGCGTAAGGTGACCAGATTTTCAAAATTAAAACCGGGGACATTTTGAGTTTTGCGGTCAAAATATCACTAACATATCCAATTTTCTTCATTGTTAAAGAAAAAAGGGAGACTATTCTGGTTCAACTTAATTTGAACATTTTAACTGTTGGATACAAACAGAAGGATGATAGCTCATATATGAGACATCCAAGGTCTTTTATTTTTAAACTGTAGGCCTACATCAGATTGTCCAGATTCTCTGAGTGATTAGATGGGGTGTCCTGCTATCACCCTGGAGTGAAATAAGTCTTTGATAATTTGACAGTTTTTTATGTATTCTTGTATAAAAACAGAAGGACGATAGCCATATGAGATTTCAAAAGTATTTTATTTTGAAACTCTACATCAGATGGTCCTGATTTTCTCTGATTGACTAGATGGGGTCTCTTGCTATCACCCTGAAGTGAAATAAGTATTTGATTGACTTCGAATGACTCTTTGATTATGGACCGTTTCCATTAAATAATAATAAAAATATAGATGGACAATAGATCTAATTTGAGATTTTAAATAGCATACATTTTAAATTGTGCTTCAGAAAGTAATGTTATTTTAGGAGTGTTGTGAGATGGTGTCAACATCAATTGAAATTAGTCACCCAGTGGAAATGTCAGATATGTCTTCATAACTGTATACTTACATTTTACATTCACTCAGTTATAATGTGGTAGTTATACGTAGTTTGTTTTAAATTGATGATTTTGCCTCCTTTTTCACTGACAAAATTCAGAAAATCAGACAAGCAGTCAGTGCCTCTGCATCAGGAACAGCAAATGTGTTGTCTCTGTGTCCACTTAACACCATGACACAATTCCATCAGATTAATGATAAAAACCTGGAGGACATTATACAACTTCTGAAATCCTCCTCCTGCGGCCTTGATATTATTCCAACAGGATTTTTCAAAGATGTTTTGCCTTGCATGGCCTCAGATCTACTTCATATAGTAAACACATCTCTTCACTCAGGTATTTTTCCACAGGCCCTGAAAACTGCAGTCATTTAACTGCTCTTAAAAAAGAATAATCTAGATGCTTCAGTAATGAACAATTACAGGCCCATATCAAACCTCCCATTTCTAGGTAAAATCATTGAAAAAGTTGTTTTTCAACAGTTGAGTAATTTCTTGCATTTAAATAACTGTTTCAATGTGTTCCAGTCAGGCTTTCGTCCAAACCACAGCACTGAGACTGCTCTTGTAAAGGTCTTCAATGACATCCACTTAAACACAGACAGTGGCAGAACTTCAGTGTTAGTATTATTAGATCTCAGTGCTGCGTTTGACACTGTTGACCACAGCATATTACTAGACCGACTGGAAAACTGGGTGGGACTTTTGGAAACAGTTCTAAATTGGTTTGAATCCTACTTAAAGGACAGAAACAACTTTGGTTCTATAGGTAAATACTAGGGCTGTCAAGTTAACGCGTTAATAACGCGTTAACGCAAAAAAAGATTAACGCCACTAATTATTTTAACGCGATTAACGCATGTGTATTTTTTTTCCTCGGCCGCCCCGTAGTTTCAGAGCGCATCGAGTTTAAAATACCATCTACAAGCTGATGCTGACAGCCCCGCTCCTGCCGCCCGCTTGTGGCAGACTACACTTCCACGCTCACCGGCAGGCACCGACTGGCTATTGGGAGGACCGGGAGGGTGTGTGTATGTGTGGCCCGAGCGAGCGAGAGAGAGACCTTACGTGCATTGTTGTTGTTAGCATCTGGTGCTAGCTAGCTGCGCTAACGGATATAAGGAGCTGTTTAAATGAAAACAGAGGAGCGACATTTCGCCACAACTGCGCCGAGCACTTGACTTTATGCAGGAAGCCAGACAGTGGGACATTGTACGAAAAGTCAGCACACTCAGCACGGATAGTGCGCGCAACATGATTGCAGCGTCCAGGCAGCTCCCGTTCGAGCATATGCCTTGAGTTGCACATAGCTCCAACGCGCACACACACACACACACACACACACACACACACACACACACACACACACACACACACACACACACACACACACACACACACACACACACACACACACACACACACACACACACACCATTTGTATTGTATTATTGTATGAGAGAGGTTCCAGATTGAATTGAGGCGAATATTTGTAATGTTCAGAGGTTGCTGTGTTTAATATTCATGAGAATATTTGTCATTGTTCAAATGATAATAAACATTAGCATAAAGCATATTTGTCCACTCATATGTTGATAAGAGTATTAAAAACTTGAAAAATATTCCTCTAAGGTACATTTAGAACAGATAAAAAAATGTGCGATTAATTTGCGATTAAATATTTTAATCGACTGACAGCCCTAGTAAATACACATCTGAGTTGACAAATATGACATGCGGGGTTCCTCAAGGCTCCATCTTGGGGCCTCTTCTCTTTAACATCTACATGCTACCACTGGCTCAGATAATGAAAAACAACTAAATAAGTTACCATAGCTATGCAGATGACACACAAATGTACGTAACAATTTCACCAGGAGACTATGCTCCAATTCAAACACTGAGTAAGTGCATTGAACAAATCAATGACTGGATGTGTCAGAACTTTCTCCAATTAAACAAAGATAAAACTGAGGTAATGGTTTTTGGAGCCAAGTCAGAACGTATAAAAGTTAGCGCTGAGCTTCAGTCTGCAATGTTCAAAACAACAGATAAAGCCAGAAATCTAGGTGTAGTCATGGACTCTGACCTGAGTTTCAACAGTCACATTAAAACAGTTACTAAATCAGCCTACTATCACCTACAGAATATATCTAGGATTAAAAGACTAATGTCACAGCAGGATTTGGAAAAACTTGTCCATGCTTTTATCTTCAGTAGACTCGACTACTGCAATGGTGTCTTCACAGGTCTCACTAAAAAATCTATTAGGAAGCTGCAGCTGATTCAGAACGCCGCTTCTCGAGTCCTCACTAACACTAAGAAAGTGGATCACATCACTCCTGTTCTGAAGTCTTTACACTGGCTTCCTGTGTGTCAAAGAATAGATTTCAAAATACTGCTGCTGGTTTATAAAGCACTGAATGGTTTAGGCCCACAATACATTTCTGACCTCCTGCTAAATTATGAACCATCCAGATCTCTCAGGTCTTCAGGGACTGGTCAGCTTTCTGTCCCCAGAGTCAGAACTAAACATGGTAAAGCAGCGTTCAGTTATGATGCTCCAAATATCTGGAACAAACTCCCAGAAACCTGCAGGTCCGCTGCAACTCTGACTACTTTTAAATCCAGGCTGAAGACTTTTCTTTTTGTCGCTGCTTTTAATTGAACTATTCATATCTTAGACTGCACTGTAACTTTTATCCATGTACTTTTTATTTTAATGTTTAATTGAACTATTCATATCTTAGACTGCACTCTAACTTTTATCCATGTATTTTTTCTTTTAATGTTTATTTTATTAGCTTTTCTTTTTAATGACTGATTTTAGATGCCATTTTCTTAATGTCTTTCATTTTTTGTAAAGCACTTTGAATTGCCTTGTGTTGAAAAGTGCAATATAAATAAACTTGCCTTGCCTTGCCTTAAATTATTATTGATCACATTATATAGTACATATTTCTTAATTTAAGCTCCAGTATATATGATTATGTTTGGTGTGTTTTTTAGGTATATTTGTTATTGATCGAGTAAGCGCTTTTATTTTGAAGGCAGTTTTTACAGGCCTCTACCGTAATGCATAGGATATTCGCGCACCGCAATACAATTTGTGGGCTGGCTTGACTGTTTTCCGAAGTGGGGAATAGCTTGACCACAGTCTGTTTCCCCATTGTTTCCTGACATGAAACGTTGGGTTACGTATTGTAACCCTTGTTATATTAGCACATGCGGAGCCCTCTACTGGACTCTATGGGTACTACCTTACCCTGCGAGCATTCTCCCACTGATAATTCTATAGACGTAGCCGGCCTTGGGCGGGCCTACCTGAATGTGCGCGCATCACACCGTATAAAAGGAGGCCTCGCCTCCTGACTATCATCCTACACCTCTCTTCAGCGAGCGGAATAGGACAGACAGTGCCCTGAGTAGAGGGCTCCGCCTGTGCTAATATAACAAGGGTTACAATACGTAACCCAACGTTATATCTCTCACAGGCTCCGCCCTCTACTGGACTCTAGGGTGGAGCCCCGATGTATACGCGCACTGTCGTCCAACAACATTCCACCCTACTGCCCCTGACCGTCTTTTCTGGTCAGCAGCTGCTGCCCCACATTCTCCTTTAACCCGGTTGTAACCGAGGAGAAATCTGGGCTGTGGCTGACAGAGCACATCCTGCTGCGCTTACCTCGCAGAAAGTGTGCTCAAAAAACAGTGCCGGGGGACCCCCCCCCCCCGCCCATAGACGGATGGGGAGAGCCCCCTCGGCCCCGAATGGGCTTACTACACGCCTGCATCCCTGAATCCCTAAGGATAACAGGGAGAGCGCCAGAGCCCATGCCCCACACTCAAACACTGACCCCGTGCAGAGTGTGTGGACTAAAGTGTGGAGAGCAGCCCTCCAGCCCTGTAAGGGCCCAGCGCGCCCCTCGCCCATCCCGGGACCCTCAGAGGGCCCGAGAACAGCGAAGGCACATTACGTCCGGGGAGGGGGTCAGATGCCAACTGACCCACAAATCCCCCCCCCCCCCCCCCCTACCAGTCCTGTGTTGCCCCCGCAAGCACAGACAAGGAGAAAGAGCCCGACATGTCCAAGAGATAAAACCTTATGAAGGGGCCTGGCATCGACCAAGACGCCGCTGTGCATATATCCTCCACACTCACACCGTTGAATAAGGCTGTTGACACAGCTACAGCCCGTGTGGAGTGCGCACGAGCCCCCGTGGGGCAGGCTCTCCCTGCCTGTCCATAGGCATGTGCAATGCACTCGCAGAGCCAGCCTGCCAGGCGTTTCTTGAACAGAGCTTTCCCGATCACCCCGCCCCCGAAGCACACGAACAGCTGTTCGGTGCGTCTAAGGGCAGCCGTGCGCTCCACATAACATGCTAGCGCACGCACCGGGTAGAGGAGGTGCAGTTTTATGGGCTCAGAACAGTCTCATAATACACACATGTGCACAGAAGGATTCACACTTGTATTTCATGATCCGCAAAAGGATTCACACTTGTATTTCCGGATCCACACTTGTGTTTTTCAATGCACACACAAATGTATTCCGTTTCATATACATGTAAATCAAAATCCAAATACAGAAAAAAGTTTTACATGTGTATTTTTGATCCTCACATATTTGTTTTCCGTTTAAAACCTCTGAACCTGCAAACACAAACAGCTTTCTGTGCATTCGTGTGTGGGTTTTTTGAGACTCCCCTGACGGTCAGCCGATTCGTACTTGTAATTTTTTCTATCTATAGCCAATCAGATGTCTCCTCAATTCTAAGCCAATCACATGAGCGCGCCCCCACGAGGGTAGATTTCTTGCGTTCATGACGTAGCGCTTCATGTACGCATTTTGCGCAGTCCGGAGCTGACAGATCTATGGAGCCTGCCTAAAGGCGCTAATCTCAGGACACCCTCCACTCTCAGTACAGCGCCACTTTCCGAACAGGAAAAGCACGCAAATACAAGCCTTTATATTATTAAGGTACAGCGCCACTTTCCAAACCATTGATGAATGCTTGTGTACACAAAAACGGCAGGCAAACCCGTTTTAAATGTGTGTTTCCTGTATGGTGAATACAGCTGCTTTATTTATGTCTGTATGAAGTTGTTGTGAGTGTGGAGGGAGCAGCTACAGGTTAGCTTAGCCTAATCGATCAGTGCACTACGAAGCCAGTGCTAGACAGTGACCTGTTAACCGGGGGAGCACCGCCGGTCATTATCGGCCGATATTCACTCTTAATAGTTTGATCGGTGCTCTCTATAAAGGCCGATCAGGAAAGCTGGATCTGATCGATATGGACATAAACGCGAATGAAGTATAACCGGACGCAAGAGAGAGATCAGATCAGCTGCTGAGTCTGATGGAGACACGCTGCTCTGCATGATCACCTGATGCTCCGCCCTCTGTTTAGCGAGCTGACCGGACTGCGCAAAATGCGTATATGAAGTAATCTTACCCTCGTGGGGGCGCGCTCATGTGATTGGCTTAGAATGAAGGAGACATCTGATTGGCTATAGATAGAAAAAATTACAAGTACGAATCGGCTGACCGTCAGGGGAGTCTCAAAAAACCCACACACGAATGCAAAGCGATCCGTGCACAGAAAGCTGTTTGTGTTTGCAGGTTCAGGGGATTTAAACGGGAAACTAATAAGTGAGGATCAAAAATACATATGTAAAACTTTTTTCTGTATTTGGATTTTATTTACATGTATATGAAACGGAATACATTTGTGTGTGCATTGAAAAACACAAGTATGGATCCGGAAATACAAGTTTGAATCCTTCTGTGTGCATGTGTGTATTATGAGACTGTTCTGAGCCCATACAGTTTAGCTTCCCTGTCCCCACCATGGGGGGGAAGACTAAAACCCACTAACTGAATATCCCTCGACCTGAACGCACTCCTTAGGCTCTTGGGCACAAAGGAGGGGTTCGGTCTGAGTGTCACGCTGCTCCGGTCACCCCGAATCAGTAAACAGCTCGGGTGCACCGACAGAGCAGTTAACTCGGACACTCTTTTGGCTGACGTTAAGGTAAGAAGCAAAGCTGTCTTCCACAACAGTGCTTTTAGGGAGGAGAGCTCCAGAGGCTCAAATGGTTCTCAGACCAGAGCTCCGAGCACTAGGGGCAGGTCCCACTGCGGGGTAGAGGCGTGCACTACTGGGCGCAGCCACCTGACCCCCTGTAAAAACCGCAACATCAGTGGTTGACTAAAGGCTGACCTGCCGCCAAATCCCTCATTCAAAACCTTTATTTATCCAGGTAAAATCCCATTGAGATCAATGATCTCTTTTTCAAGGGAGACCTGCAGCAGTAGGTTCCACAAGAAGACATAAACAACAGAACAACAAAAGGACATCATACAGCAAAATGTACAGGGATTACAATTTACATATTTAACCACAAGTACAGGTACCAACAGCATCTGATTTTGTAGCATCCAACCGAGCTTTAAAACATGTAGTGGTACTAGCTTGGTAATTTTCCATTCTTTTTGCAGACTGTTCCATGTTAGTGGAGCTGCACATCTAAAAGCTTTCTTCCCTAAGACAGTCCTAGCACTTGGCACATTTAATAAAACCACAGCATGCGATCTCAGGCAATAAGTACTTTCAATTCGCAGAGAGATCAGGGAGCAGATATAAGATGGTAGTTTATCCAACATGGCTTTGTAAATGAAAAAGTACCAGTGACTGAGCCTCCGTACAGTTAGTGATGGCATAACCGCCTTGGTATACAGGGTACAGTGATGCGTAAGTGCTTTACAATTTGTTAAAAATCTCAGTGCACTGTGATACGCAGCATCTAACTTGCTCAGGTAATTGGCAGGTGCATTCATATATAACAAATCACCATAATCCAGCACAGGTAAAAAGGTCACAGTGACTAGCCTTTTCCTGGCCTCAAGCGAGAAACAGGACTTATTTCTGTAAAAGAAACCTAGCCTAACCCTCAGCTTTTTAAGCAGGTTATTGACATGAAGTTTAAAAGTGAGACAGTCATCAAGCCAGATACCCAAGTATTTGTAACAGGTAACCACTTCAAGTTGTATTTCTTGCGTAGTTACAATATCCAAGCAGTCTCTGGTGTATTTTTAGCTTTAGCTTTAGAAAAGAGCATTACCTTGGTTTTATCCACATTTAAAAGAAGCTTAAACTCAGAGAGCTGAGCCTGAATAATGTTAAAAACAGCCTGTAATTTAACAACAGCCTCGTTAATCGAGGGACCTGCACAGTACATAACGGTATCGTCCGCATAAAAATGTAAGGTTGCTCCTCCGACATTTTCACCTAAACTATTAATATAGATAGAGAATAATAGCGGACCTAAAACTGAACCTTGTGGTATACCATTAGTGATGTTTAACCACTCAGAAGACAGCCCATCAAACTGAACACATTGGGATCTTTCAGAGAGGTAGTTTACAAACCACCCTACTGCATGGCTGGACATGCCTATACTGACCAGCCTTTGCTTCAAAATGCAATGATCGACAGTATCAAAAGCTTTGGATAGGTCAACAAATAGAGCTGCACAACTCTGCTTATTATCTAAAATACTCGTAATAACATTTACCACTTTCATTGTGGCAGTGATGGTGCTATGTTGCTTTCTGAAGCCTGACTGATGTTTAGACAGGATGTCATTGTTACATAAAAACTCCTTTACCTGTTCACTCACTAAGCGTTCAAGAACCTTGGCCAGAACTGACAACTTAGAGATGGGTCTATAATTGTTTAATAAGGTGGCCTTAGTAGTGGCAGGACATAAGCTGACTTCCATACTTTTGGGATTTTGTTCGTGCTGAGGGAGAGGTTAAAAAGAGTAGTAAGAGGTGGAGCAATAAAATCTGCAGCTATCTTTAAAAAGAAAGGTTCTACGTTGTCCGGACCAGCTGGCTTTTTAGGATCTAGCTTGGTTAAGACTTCACGAACAACATCAACAGTAAAAGGAGTAAACTGAAAGGGTTTTCCAGAACACATTGTTCTGAGTCACCGACTGTGGTGTTCACAGAAGCAGAATTAGAAACAGAATGAAACAGAGAGCCACAGGACACAAAATGCTCATTAAAACAATTTAGTATAGTAGCCCTGTCCGATATAGAGCCAGATACTGTGGTAAGGCACGGAGGTAGCTCATTACGGATATCACCGGTGGATATCGATTTTATGGCTTTCCAGAATTTTCTAGGGTTGTTCAGGTTATTTGTGGTAACTGACAGATAATACTTAGATTTAGCACTTTTGACATGTGAAGTGAAGATATTTCTTAGCTGCTTAAAACGCAGCCATTCTACCTCTGAGCCTGAATTCCTAGCCTTTGCCCAGGCCTTGTTTCTCTCATGTAGGAGAATAGATAATTCAGCAGAAAACCAAGGATTGTCTCGTCCCTTCACTCTAAATTTACGCAGGGGTGCATGTCTATCTATAATTTCCATAAAACCAAGATAAAAATAAGACCATGCGGTTTCTACATCAGCACACAGATCGATTTTTCCCCAATCAAACCCAAACAGATCATGCACAAAACCCTACTCCACAAAATGTTTGATGTCTCTCTTGATGATAATACGAGGTTTAACCTTTTGGACCTTAGTGTCCCTAATTGTGGCTACAACACAGTGGTCACTCAGATCATTCGCAAATACTCCCACAGCTGAGTATTTATAGGGAACATTAGTTAAAATGAGATCAATTAGGGAGGATTTATTTGGGGACTTAATATTAGGGCGAGTAGGACTGTCAACAATCTGAGTAACATTTAAAGAGATACAAAGGTTTTTTAAATCCTCTGACACTGCAGTTAACCAGTCCCAGTTAAAATCTCCAAGTAGCACTATTTCCTTGTAGTCTAGTTGCGATAAAATATTTGCTAGTGAAGACAAGGAGTCTTTGACAGCTGAGGGGGGTCTGTAACAGCCCACGACCATGACCTGTTGACCCTTTGCCACTTCTATATTTAAGGCTAAAAATTCAAATTGCTTACTGATAGATTTGGAAACTACAGCGGTTACACTGAACTTATTCTTAACATAAATGGCAACGCCGCCACCTTTATTAGGCCGGTTGGTACGATACACATTAAAACCATTTAAGGCAATGTCAGAGGCCAAAATAGATTTATTTAGCCACGTCTCTGATAAGACAATGACGTCAGCGTCAGTCGAGCTCGCCCAGATACGGACAAAATCTAGTTTACCTAACAGACTGCGCACATTCAAGTGGATGAAACCCAACCCAGATCTAGCTTTAAAATCAGCAGGAGTAGCGATCTGACTACTACTACTGGGCGGACCAGGGTTAGGTTGTACATTTCCTGACAGTAATAACAACAAAAAAACCAGGCATCTTTTCCTCTTAAGCGACACACATACATTGTCATCTACTTTAGAATCACCGGAAAAGTCTGCGAGAGTGTGATTAGAGCTTAAGAAGCAGTCCTGAAGAACCATCATCGCAGGAAAACAAAAAAGACAAACATATTTTGTTGAGCAGATTGACTGTGACAAGGCAACCGGTAATTGTTTGTGTAACACATCCGAACCTTTGCAGGGGATGCCCACTGCGGGTGGCAGAACAGACCTGAATCCAGTAGACTCCTCAGAATGATTAGAGATCTTCTCATAGTCCAAAATAGTTAACAGGCACAGCAGAATCCCGATATGGGCCATTTTCCCAGACCAGGGAACCGCGATGTTCCTGGAGCAAAATCAGCACAGCAGCAAAGGACAGGCGAAAGCAGCAGCGTGGTATCCCCGGGTTGAAAGCAGGCCTCTGCTACAGCAGAACCAGGACAGGTGGGAAGCAGGCCCCAGCCGTGGTAAAATCCTCCTCCGTACAGCAGCACACGCCCGGTGGAAGCAGGCCAAGCCCGAAGCGTGGATCCACTCCGTCTCTCCGCGACGACTCCGGGGTAAAAACCTCTCCAGTGCAGCCGTGCAGGTGGGAGCAGGCCTCCGTAGATCGCAGATCGCAGACAGCAAACAGGTGGAGCCGCTCCGTCTCTTCGCGACGAGCAGGCCTCCGTAGATCGCAGATCGCAGGCAGCAACAGGTAGAGCTGCTCCGTCTCTCCGCGACGTCTCCGGGGTAAAAACCTCTCCAGTACAGCCGAACTTAACAGGTGGGAGCAGGCCTCCGTAGATCGCAGATCCCAGATCGCAGGCAGCAACAGGTGGAGCCGCTCCGTCTATTCGCGACGAGCAGGCCTCCGTAAATCGCAGATCGCATGCAGCAACAGGTGGAGCCGCTCCGTCTCTTCGCGACGTCTCCGGAGGAAAAACACCTCAGTACAGCCGTACTCACAGGTAGGCCTCCGCAGATCGCAGATAACTAAAACTACTACTTGTATAAGCAGGGATGGCTAAAAGTTTGTAAGCAGGAGAGCTAGATGCTAACAGGTAGTGCGAGCCAGTAGAAATTGCGACTGCCTCCAATGACTGTTGACGTGTAAATTCAAATTCATCTTTTGGTATATCTGACTGAATAGGACGACTTTGATGCACGTTCAGTCTGCCTCTTTGTTTTCCCTTTTGTGCTCTGAGAATTGCTCAGGCAGGACGAGATGGCTGCTTCATACACTTTCACTGTTGAATGCAAGCCCTCTGTCCACCAGTAACTGTAAGAAGGAAAAAAATAGAGCCTAACTCACAAGATAGGAGCTCTATTCTCCTCTCCTCACACCATCGCTGGAATCCTAGCCACCTCGGCCTGTAACAGGCTGTGGTGGATCCAAATCTAGCTGCCTGGATAGACTGAATAACGCTGTCAGATAATCCACCCTGTCTCAGCCTGTCCCTCTCAGGAGCCAAGCCTGGAGAGGTTGGCCGAGAGTGGGTAACGCCCCGATTGCACCTGCCTCTTGAGACATCGCCCCCCAGAACTGGGGAACCGCCCAGGGCTGGCCCACCTTCATCTGTGTCATCTCTGAGTACCACGGCGGTCCGGAGCCACTAGGATGACTGACAGACGTTCTCGCCTCACTCTCCCCAGGAGCTTCCTTGGCCATGGCATGTGTACAAACGCGTCCACCCCCAAGGGCGGGTCGTCGCCCAGGGCCATGGAGAACCACAGGGCACAGTGGTTGTTGCGCCGGCTGGCGAACAGATCCACTTCCGCTCTCCCGAACTGGGCCCAGATCTGCTTCACCACCTCCGGGTGAAGCGTCCATTCGCCTGGCAGGGGACAGCCCCTCGACATGAGGTCGGCCCCCCTGTTCTCCAGTCCCGGGATATGGAGGGCTCTCAGGGCTAACACCGCCTCTGATGCCCATAACCACAGCCTCTCCGCTGTGGTCAACAAGGCGGCGGAGCGGACTCCGCCCTGCCTGTTGATATAAGCCACTGTGGTGCTGTTGTCGCTCCTGACCATTACATGTCTCCCTTGAATTAGGGGCATGAAATGCTGGAGGACTAACACTACCGCCCGTAGCTCTAGGAGGTTGCTGTGTCGAAACTCTGTTAGAGCCCAGCGCCCACCTATAGCCCTCTTCAGGCAGGTCCCTCCCCATCCTGTTCTGGATGCGTCCGTGAACACTGTGATGTAGGAGGTCATCCGTCCCAGTGGAGACCCCTCCGGAGGTGATCCGGGGACCCCCAAAACCGGAGGTTGCCCTCCACTGAGGGGGGGATGGTCACCAGCCGCCGTTTGTGCCTCTTGGGATCCAAACGCAGGCTGGAGAACCACCTCTGCAGGCGGCGCATATGCAGTAACCCCAGCGGGACCACAATGTGAGCAGCCGCCATGAGACTCAAAGTCTGCATGACAGTTAAAGCTGTCACTGTCGCAGCCTGTGAATCGCCCGGAGAAGGGACGCACTTCCGCTCTCTGACAGGGTGGCGCGTAGTGTAGAGTTATATTTGTATTTATTCATGTTAGCAAACTATGGATAAGCTTAAAATGAGAATCATTTGGGTAAAACTGTGAGCTGGATATGGGGCCTGTTGACATGTGTTTTTGAGGACAAAGGAAGATGGGGGAAGGTGAGAGCATGTCCTGATTTGCATTCAACTTAGATCTAGCTACAGTGGTTTGTGATATTAAGAGAGGTCCCTTGGGTTTCTCTGGTGGTTATCAACAGTAGCAGTTAAGTGAATACTGTTCAAACAATACCTGTGTTTGTGTTTTGTATTGATTTCTCTGTTTTATCCTTTCATAAATGTAAGGACTACAAATGGCTATAAACATTCTGGGCTGGTTGGAGTAAACAGGGTTTTATTGCTCTGTGGGGGAGGTGTAGGTATGCAGGCCTTGAGACCTTTTGTTGGAAAGTGAGCCTGTTTGGTTTCCTGCTGCGTTTCCTGCAGCGTTGCGTCTCCCAATGAGATGACCTGAAAAGATGACCAGCTGACCTAACACCAAACCCCTCCTTCTTACTCTGGTATATATCCGGTGGATCCCTGGCGTTCGCTCTCTTCTTCACATGCTGCCCTCGGGTGAAAGTAGCTCTGCAGTATGCGAACCAGGGCAGGAGTAAGCCGGCATTACTCTTTAAGCATTACAATATAACTGTAATATATCATGTTGTATTGTAATGATTGTATTGCATTGTCATATTGCCATTAAAGTAGATTATTGTTAACTGTTACTTTGTAGATATGGATTCCTTCCTGTATTATAACCAGCTTCATAGGAACGCGCGGAGATTTGAAAAGCGGACCAGTTATCCCTCCAAATCTCCAACAGTAGCGCGCCTGCATCGAGCACCACTCTCAACTACAACGCCTGTTCGTGAGGTATGGGGGTGCTCTTTTTTCAATTGATCGCAAAGCCTAATTTGGTTAGGTGTGTGATCAATTGTGCTGTGCAAAACATTGCCTGTTCCCGGGACCCAGCCATGACTATGAGGTCGTCTAGTAAAAGGAAACTCTCATGCCGTGGGCGCGCAGCGGTTGAAGCGCTGTGGCCACACATTTACTGAACGTGCGTGGGGATAGGGAATAGCCCAACAGTAGTCTGTTGTACTCGTAGGCTATCCCCTGGAAGGCAAAACGCAGACACTTTCTGTGCTCTGGAGCAATCTCTACATGAAAGTACGCGTCTTTCAGGTCGATGGTGGTGAACCAATCGCCTGGCTGCACAAGCCCCAGTAACTGTTTCATAGTTAACATGCGGAATTTCCTGCAGGAAATGTGGCGATTCAGGCCGCGGAGATCTAGAATAGGTCTGAATTCTCCTGTCTTCCTGAGAACCAGGAAGTACATGGAATAAAGATCATTTTCTCTGTGCTGAGGGTGCACAACAGACACAGCCTGTTTCGGCACCAGAGCCTGAATCTCTGCTGAGAGGAAACACATCTCCTCCTGGGTGGACAGATTTACCTCTTGCATGCCCATAAAAGAGGTGGGTGTGGGACACCCACAAGACAGTGGTCCATGTGATACAGTGGTACAGTGTATAGACATGTGGTACAGTGGGACGCTGCAAAACTGGAGTGAATGGCCCCGTTTCAGCGTCCTGTCCCTCCACCTTGTTAGCACACCGCTGAGTTTCCATTCCCCAGAACATTGTGTTAATGGACAAGCCCTCAGCCGTGGGGCCGCAACTATAAAGCTGTGGTACTCTCTGGTGACCCGTTCCGCCGCAAAACTACCCGCGAAGGGAAGATTTGCCCATGGAGGGTTGACACAGAAAGGGCCGATTATTTACTGAGGACCCTGAACGCACCGCCGCGCGCTCTTGTGTGAGCGCGCTCCACCCTAATGCTGTTCTCACCACTACGGTAAACAGCATTCATCGGAGTCTTTATAGGCGTAGTGTGTTTTACTAAGGTCCCTGAATGTACCGCCACGTGCTCTTGTGAGTGCGGGCTCCGCCATAATGCAGCCTTTACCACTACGGTAAACTGCATTGGAGTCTTTGTTCTAGGCGTAGTGTGTTCCCTGACAGTAATACGCTGGCCATAATGTCTCTGTACCCGCATAGTGCTCTCCTTTAGATAGCACTCCCTGCGGTTCATCCCTCTCATCTGCGCATGCCCACTAGCCACCTCCTTTACAGGAGCTACAGCTGGGGCAGCGAATGGGGAATTTGTACGGTTAACATTGTGTGTAAGTGTAGCCTTTGTGGAAACAAAAGACACTTAGATTTGGATACAGATCAACCTCATTCTTATTAGAAAACGTAGTGATCTGTGCATTATACAGGGAGGAGGCGGGATTCGCCCCCTCGTCCCGGGCGGAGAGATTTTCTCCCCCCGCCAGCCAGATCCGTAAAGACGGAAAGCCCGTCCCCGTGAGTGCCGGCACGCCGGTTCCACGGTGTGGGCCAAAGAGGTGGAGGGCGCCGCGGGCACGGGATCTCCGTGCCGGCACCTCTCCCTTCGTCTCACCTCTCTACTGAGGTCTTTGAACGCACCGTGGCCCGCCCTCGGGGGAGGGGGGCCGCGCGCGCCGTCACAATGCCGTCTCTTTGAAACGGACATTATGGGGAAAAGTGGAATTGTGGAGAGAAATGACTCTTACTCTGGGATAAATGCAATAGTCTTTACTGAATGCATTTTTCCCACACACACACCTCACTCCAGAACTAGAGTTTACAAACCTAAACCACCGCGCGCCCACGTATTAACGCTGTATTACCCATTGCAACGGTGAAATGCATTAATCGGAGCTATTATACCAGGCAAGGTGTGTTTTCTGACAACAGCACGCCGGCAATAGCGTCTCTTGAACCCGCACAGTGCTTTGACAGCACTCGGTTTATTCCACTCATGTGCACACGCCCACCTGCTGGCTCCCTATACTGGGGTTTACAGCAGGGGCGGGGAGTGTAGGACAGTGTTTCTTCCTCTGGGAATGGGCAAGAAGCAGCCACGCTGCGACTACTCCTCATCCCGTGAGCAAGGAGATCGATCCAAAGAGCCCTTCCGTAAACACGGGGGCTCCCAGGAGATCAACACGATCCTCTTTGGAAAGTGCCACGCGGCGTGATATCCCAGGGACATCACACGGCGGGCAGCGGCGGCGGCCTGTGATGAAGTAGGGTCGACCCTATATCATGTGAAGCCACCGAGCACCGGTCCCCGGGGGAACCGGGCCTGGGGCAAGGCCCGTGGACCAAGCTACTTATTCGGCCTTGCGGCCCAATAATCGCTCTGACCTGGTGAGGCGGGGGCATCTCTCGCAATGAGTGAGAAGCCCACACACCCGCCGCCATGATCATCATCCAGGGAGAGTACAGCCCTGGGCGGTGGACTTCCATGGACGCCAGACCCGGAAGGAATGGCGAACGTGAATGGCACCGCCTCGGCCATATCCTGGTCCCCCAAACACTCGAAGCAAAGGTGGTGGGGATCGGCGCCCGCTATTTCAGCCAGGGCACGAAGGACAGGCCCGAGAAAAGGATGATAGTCAGGAGGCGAGGCCTCCTTTTATACGGTGTGATGCGCGCGCATTCAGGTAGGCTACGTCTATAGAAGTCTCAGTGGGAGAATGCTCGCAGGGTAAGGTAGTACCCATAGAGTCCAGTAGAGGGCGGAGCCTGTAAGAGATATAACGTTTTATTTCACCTTGCTATGTGTTTTTAACGTATATTAAAAAACGGGGACATTTCCGGGGACAGTTTCAACACAAACGGGGACTGTCCCCGGAAATAGGGGACGTCTGGTCACCCAGTTAGTGCTACATTTTCAAATGCTGCTCGGTAGTAAAGCAGTGTGTCACCAAACTGAGTTTTCCTTTACTGTGGGAGTCAAGTCAGTTCACTCACATGCATCCGACTGTGTGTGATGCACATGTGTGCTTTTATTTCTTGTGTACACTGAGACAGATAGCGGCACCAGATTCCTAAAAAAAGGGTCACATTCACTGCCTAAAGAATGCGAGGGGTGATCCAGGAAGACTACCGTTGAACTGTTGGTGCCTCCTCTGTAGCGCGTTAAATTGAAGTTAAAGGTGGGGTAGGTACTGTAAGTTTGAGAAACCGGCTCTAGATACACTTTTTGTTATATTCCATGGAATGCTCTTAATATCCATAGTGCTTTGACAAAAAATCCATAAAAAATCTCATCAGTGAAAGCCGTAGTACTGTAAAAAGCACGACCAATTATTTTAGCTGGCCCGGCTAAAATAACTGGATGGCCTACCTGCCTGTCAGCCTTCCATCTGTGCACAAACCTATCTCGTGCCCTCATTGGTCATGTGCACGTTCGTGTGTGTTGGAGGAGGGGCTCTGTAAGGAAGTGGCTCATTTTTTCCGGTTGTGTATTTTCAAATTCTAGCGCATTTTGGAGCTGGTTTCTCCAAAATGACCTACCCAGGGGCGGACTGGCCATCGGGACGTTCGGGACGAATCCCGGTGGGCCGGTACTGAAGTGGGACGGTCGGACGATGAGGGCCGGCCGGTAACCAGCAGGGCTCGACATTAAATGGCCCGCTGGCCCGGGCCAGCATAACGTACTTTCCACTTGCCTGCTCGGGCCACTAAAAATATTGCTTTAAAAAAAATTGTCCTGTGGTATTGGTATTTTGACAAGCAATTTAGTTAAATTGTTTTGTTTATTAACGCTACAACATAGCGTTCCGTGAGTCGGTTGTCATTGTTGGGTGAAAAGCAAACAGCTGTTTGCTGAGGAGCGCATGTATGTTGTAGTCATACTTTGACCGTAACAAATAAGAGTTCATATAAATTCCCATATCCACACTGTAGCTACTGCATATGATATCAAAGCGCTTTACAATGACATATTACACATATTAGACATGTAATGCTGTGGACATTACCCACAGGAGCAAATGTGGGTAGAGTGTCTTGCCCCTTGATCTGATGATCAACGCTCTAACCACTGCGCCAAAACCACCCAAATAATAATAACGCCCTTTGAACCATTTGAAGCTTACCCCTCTGCTTAAAACGAACATGTAAAATCAATGGCTACTTAAATACTAAATTAAATAGCTAACCCAACCCAATCAGTCTTAGTACATTCACAGAAAAGTGAGTACTGTATGTTAACACTGATTTACATGTTTTGACAGAATGGAGGCAAAGATATCGTGGAAAAAGTACTATGCTGAGTGTTGTGAAGCTCCATGTCCCCCATGAAGTGCAGCAAAAGAAGACACCACACCTCCAATCGAGGGGTCGGCAGGGCTTGATGAGGGTGAACGCCTGCCTTCTGCTCACGGACATCATCCATGCAATGAACTTAAGTAACACACCAAAGTTGAAATACGCTTCTGTCGTTTGCAAAAATCTTTCTTGAACTTAATTTCCTCAAGATTTCTCTTGAAAGTCCACATGTTTGCAGAAGCAGAGGTGGAATGTTGAGGTACTTGAGAATGTTCTTTTCATTGCACTTTATACTCCACTACAAATCAAAGGGAAATATTGTACCCCGTCAGAACTACACCCTTGTCAGACGAGACATATACCACGTGATGACACGTTAGGCTTGTGTTGTGTTCAAGGACCCTGACCTTGGCCAGGAAAAACAGGCACTCACTTGTTTAATTATTTTGCGGTCTAGATTTCTTTAATTTTTTTCTTTTTTGCGTGTGTTTATAAATTACCTCGAGGGCCACACCAAATGGTCTCGCGGGCCGTATACGGCCCGGGGGCCGGAGGTTCCCCACCCCTGGGCTAGAGCTTGTACTGGCATATGATTCGATTGGCTGACGCTTCCGCCGAAGCTTCAAAAGTTGAACATTGCTCAACTTTCATCGCGAGCAAATCTACGCTTCGCTCCCACAATGCAGTTCGGGAAAAAAGGTGTGGTCACCCCATTCAAAGTGAATGGGCAGAAGCGTTGAATCTTCAACGCACGCCGCCGTGTGGACGGGCCGTTACATTAGGGGTGGGCGATACCACAACATCTGGATTCGATCCGATACCAAATATTTCAGGGCCAGTATCGCCGATACCGATTTAAAATTAAAAGCGTCTTATGTACTTTCATATAGGGGAGAGCTGCATGACATGATTTTTGAGCTGAAAGCATCATAACTAGACTAAATCTGAATTCATTTTCATGATTAAAGACAGGGCAGTTTTTATAGACAAATAAACGTTTTACTTTTGCAAATGTATAGTGCAAACATGAAAAATACCAATACAAAGTGGGCTGCTTGTGTTCCTGTTCCTCAGAACATCATATGACCAGCAGATCCTGTGTGAACGCTCTACGTTAGTCAGTGGACGTCCGACAACATGCACACTATCTTATATTGCAGCTATAGGCTAAACTTTGGTTTAAATTGAGTGAATAAACTATAGAGAGCTACAGTTAATTACATTCATCCAATGTCAGAAGGGTTACCTGTTTGAAATGAATGTTGACAATATTTTGTGATCATTTTAGCCTCTTCTGCATGTCCAGATAGTAGTAGCAATCAACTGATTCTTATGTATTACACTTTCAAAAATAATGTATGCTGCAGCCCACTGACATGGTTTGAAATCAATATATTATCCAATATGTGACCCCCCACAGGACTTAAAAAGCACCTAACTAGATCATGAAAATCCCAAAAATCTTGGGGGTATACCCCCGAACCCCCCTAGCATGTTTGGACCTCGGTATTTAGGAAATCCTCGATACGGCCCTGTTGGGAACCTGTTGTCTGTCTGCGCAGCCAAGGGAGCGGGGGCAGAATAGTGTTGTTTAAAAGTGTCTACTGTCTCATGTTTTGTAGTAGCCTTAGTGTAAAACAGTTTTATTGAATAAGAATTGCATTTGATGATACTTAATAATTATATTTAAATATTGCCTACATATTTATTAAATAAAAGATAAAAATAGCAAGTAAAAACAACCTGAAAAGCCAAATATTTTGTACTGGAGATTTGTAATAAGATGCAAATGTAGTCTTCAAAACATGTACTTACAAAAACTGAGTGTGACAGTAAAGTTTACTTAAGTGCCTTTAGTAACAAACACTTCTTAACTGTAAGTAGAAGCTACTTGAAATATACGTTGTTCAATTTACTAAGGTTTTCTGAATGCGTTTTCTTACCTCGATTTTCCTCAGTAAATCTTAGGGTAAAGGGTTAAAAACAATGGCTTCATATGGAGCTATAGTCCCCTCCAAAACTATTGGAACAGCGAGGCCAATTGTTTTATTTTTGCTGTATACTGAAAACAATTAGGTTGGACATTAGAAGATGAATATGAGACAAAAAGGTCAGTATTTCAGCTTTTCATTCCAGGTATTTACACCTAGATCTGTTAAACAACTGAGAAGATAGCACCTTTTGTTTAAACCCACCCATTTTTCCAGCTCCCTCAAGTGGGTGAAGTAGCAGAAAGTGGAGGTGGCCACGTCATCTGAAAAAACTGCCAGCTTTCCAACAAAAGCCTTCCATGTGTCAAACATGTCCAAAACAGTTTGACCTGCGCCTTGCAGTTTAAAATTGAGCTTGTTGAGGCGTCCAGTAATATCTGTGAGAAACATAAGTTTCACGACCCATTTCTCGTCCTCGAGCTCGGGAAAGTCTTGGCTTTTTTCGGCCAGGAAGGCCTTTATGGCATCAAAGCAGCCAACAAACCGCTCCAAAACCTTTCCACAGCTTAGCCACCTAACTGCCGAGTGGAGAGGGAGACCTTTGTATGAGCTGTCCATTTCCTCCAGCAGGGATTGGAACTGTCGGTGTGTCAGAGCAGATCGCTTAACTATGAAGTTAACAATCTTCACCACTGTGGCCACGACCTCGTTAAGATCTGAATTTGACATCTTTGCACAGAGGTTTTCTTGGTGTATTATGCAGTGGAGTCTCATGATGGGGTGACCGACTTGTTTTTCAATTAATGTGACCGCTCCCTTGTTTCACCCGACCAGCGCCATCTGTTGCCACAAAAATCTCGCTTATTTCAATCCCTCGCTCCTCAAAATGCTCCATAAAAACTTTGGCTATGTCCTCACCTTTTGTTGTTTCAGGCATTGGTTTTAAGCAGCAGAGCTCTTTTCTTACAGTCGAATCACAGTATCTTACCATGACTGCCAGCGTGGTATGTCGTTCACGTCCACGCTCTCATCCAGTGCAACGCTGAATACCGTGGGTTCTTTCAAACCAGCTGTCTGCTGCGCGCAAATGTTTTAAGCCAGTTCCTCTATGAGTTGTTCAACAGATCTGGCTGACACTGGAATTGCTTTTATTCTTGATTTTATTGTCTCTTTGTTTGGTAAGGAATTAAACAAAACCTCTGAGCTACAGAGGAAAGCCTCCTTAATATATTCACCGTCAGTGAATGGCTTTCCATGTTTCGCGATGCAATGAGCAATGCGATAGCTTGCTTCGGTAGAATCATTGTTAGCAGTGGCAAAGGCTTTGAGAGTGTTTGCCTGTTTCCCATAACCAGACACGGCACGTTTGATGGATTCAGCCTTGGCTGCCTCATCTTGTGTTTGGTCTTGTTAGTGTATTATATAACCCCGAAGGCAGGAGAGACTGAAAAGAGTCAAGGGAAGCTTATAAAAGTTAACAGCATTTAATTACACAAAAGATGCGGTGGTGTACAAAATGAAATGTGCGATTGGAGGCGCTCTCCTCATCCGCCCGGTCAGTCCAGGTCAGCCGGTGGAAGGGGTCAATTCTTGGCTTGCTCTTCCTGTTGTCATCTGAGTTCTTCTCCTATTGGCCGGCGTCGTCGGGGAGCGGGTCCAATGCAATTTCTGCCTTTTTCTGTTGTTAAATTATATCATTCTGGTGTCTGTGGTTATTTAAACATTCCCTAATAAACGTTATTCAGCGGTAATAAATGATTGCTAAACCCAGTGTGCTCAGTGTACAACATCACATGTCATTTCACCTTTGATTCACAGTTTGAAATGCAGCATTTCGCCACATGCTAATGCTAACCGGAAAAGAATAATTTTCAGAATAAAAGTATTAAGTTAATAGTTAGTGAACTTCCGGTTTTTCAGAATAAAACTGATTTAAATTAAATAGTGTATTTAATTCAAATTACGCCATACCAACATTGATTTTAATTTCTAACAGTCTCAAAATGCCGTTTTACACTTGACGTCCGGCAAACAACATTTTCCAGACATAAAGTACACACAGCACGGTCCTTCTGAAACACAAAACCCCACTCTTCTGTCCACGAGGGCTGGAATGTCCGAACATTTATTTTAGATTTCTTAGGTAGCGGACCTGCCATTGTCTACCGGGCCTGCTCCGTCACTGAATAAAACAATCTTTAGGCGGGAGTCGTAAATCAATTTACCGTAAATAACACGTCGCGCATATCTGTCATGGGGAGAAATCTGAGGCATGAACTCAAACGCACGACTCAAACTCAGACTCAGATAGTGTTAAAAAATAAAGACTTTACTGGAATTGGCACAGTAGTAAAACAGGGAAAACAAAAACACTCTTTCGAGGAAAAAACAAGAACTAAGATCAAGAGCTTTAAAGGTCCGTGAGAACTGGCAATGGAAAGGAGGGAGCAAGCACAATATATACACCGGGTAAGGTGGAAACAATCAGGGCGGGAAAAACAATCACAGACGCAGGAGACAGATAGGGGCGGGGAGCATGGAGGCCTGCAATGAGAGGGAGAATAAATTAACGAGCAAAACATAAGGCACAGAACAAAAGGTCATGACAAGACTAACATACATAATAAACTTTCACAATAAGTTTCTTAGACATGACAATATCTGCCAATTGCTGTGAAAGAGGTAATTTGGCATGCAGATGAGAAAGCACTTCAACATTTCCACCAAAACAGCTCATTATGGGTACTGCAATTTGTGAAGTGCCGGCGCGGCAGCAGTGCGTTCCTCCGTGGTGAAACGATCAGCACTACACCACAGTGGAAAGCAGCAGCAAATCGCCTGGAGTTAAAGAGAGCGGGGCTGCGTTGCGTGCATGGCTTCCTTCTGCACGTAACGGGGTGACGCGCTCTGGCGGCGGTCTCGTTCAGGATCCTACATTTAAATATTTTGCACACTTATTCCACTTATTCCTAGCGTGCCAGGGGTTGCCGACCCCTGGGATAGAGGCTCTAGACTCCTTCCTTCACACCACCGCTGCAGCGCCATATAGATAGAAGAGTTACGACAACGGAAGTCCAAAAATGGTTATCGTCACGTGGTTCATGTAGACGAGGATCGTTCCCCGGAAGTTCATGGCGGGCAATGTGAATGAATTGATAACAGGAGATAGAACTACGATTCTTGGTAATTATTAGTGAATAAAGGTTTTGATTTGCAATATTTATACAACAAATCGATATGTGTATGTATTTACATCAATATGTTTTAAAAAATAAAATAGAATTTGCTAATATTAAGTGATAATATTAGGATTAGTGTGAACAACTAGTTTACATGTTAGGCTAACAGTGCCTTGGTTAAAGAGCCTGTTGCTGTTTATTTATAGCTTTGAATTCTTTAAAACCAATATTATCTTCTTAAACTTGTATGGTAGTCAGGAGCATCACTTTCTAATGTTTATTGATATATTTAGAGGGAGGGGATCTAAAGTAATGCTTTAAAATTCAGATTAGATTAATGTCTACCATTTTCTTAAATTCATGGTAGTTTCAGTAATCCCATGGTAATTGAGGACACAAGTTATCTAAATGACTAATGTCATCTTTATGGCTTTCAGAAAGGACAGGAGACTGACAGGTGACTATCAAAGGACTAGCAGCAGCAGCAGCATGATGATGATGATGTTAAATGTGTTGTTTTAGGAACATCCATTGCAAATACATGGAATTCAATAAACATTGAATAGCATATCATGCAGTTTGTCTGTGCCTTTTCCTCCGTGTTGTCCTGGTTTGCTGTGCTGCCTCCTAGTCGCCACCATGGTTTGCTGTGCTGCCTGGGGATGCTCCAATCGCTCAGAGAAAGGAGTACGAATGTACGGCTTCCCCACTGACACAGAGCGGAGGAAAAAATGGCTGGCTCAAGTCAGCAGGAGCAATTTCACGACCAACAGCAACAAAATATGTGATGTCATTATATACAAACACTGCATTTGCACTTTTTCACAAAACGAAAACCACACCATTGGGAAAGCTTAATGTTTTGTTTAATACAAAAAACAGGGAAAGCTTGAAAAACACAGAGTTGAGACTCAGGGTGCAGGGTGAGGGTCTCAGTGCAGGTATTCAGGCTCCATTGAATCCCCCTCTGGTTCTTGTGCTGAAAGAGGGAGTAACAGACAGGAGAAAGGGTTATACACACCTATATAGCACACCTATTGGATGGGAAATTGCCTTGGGGAGATAAGGTGTTTACTTATATAAAACAGTAGTATTAAACTTACCTTGTGTTTTCACTCTCACTTAAGTCCCTCTCCCTTTGCCATCAATCCAAAATCAGCTGAGCTGCAACATAATACAGACAGGTAATAATCAACATAATCACAAGGACACAATATGGCTCTGCTAAAAACACTCTCTCTTACACGCACCAAAGTTAAATGTATCTAATATTTAACTCCCTCCACCCCCGCATACAATCCCGTTTAGAAGCCCCTCTTCTCTAATTCAACAACGTTGGACCAAATGACATTAAGAGAACGGAATTTACAATTAAAAGGCTGTTCAACGTGTGTTGCTAACTTGCTTCGGTATGCTAGCTTGATCTGTTATCTGTAAACGTTCCCTAAATCTACTAATTTAGGGATAATCCACTGACATCCTTTAATACACATGTTAATTTGAATCAGATGTACTGATAATATCCGCAATATAAATCTTTAAACTTCTTCTTACCTTTAAAAGTCGGTCACGAACGGTCTATTATGCTGCAACTCTATAGCTTGGCTAGCCTTGGCGCTAACTTCCGGGGAACGATTGAGAGGCTCCACGATCCGCCATTGCTGTAAAAAAGTGGTCCATTGGAGTGAACGGAGATGACATAACTCTCAGTCTATATGGCGCTGCACCGCTGGAATCCCAACCATTTCGCACTGTAAAAGGCTGTGGTGGATCCTGCTCTTCAGGGGCGGACTGGCGCTAAAATTCAGCCCTGGAAACTGACCCAGACCGGCCACATCCGGTGGGGGGGGGCGCGGTGAGTCCCAGCCACACATGCGTGACCCCACTGTGGCCAGGGACATTACACGGCCAGCTGCGGTAGCCACACCATGGATCAGCGACACGCCCAACACACCCAGATTATTTGCTGCTACTGCCATCTGTGCTCAGAGACGGAATATTTTGTCAAAATACTTAAAACCCTAGGACACAGAGCCTTCGCAGCAGCTGGCCCCAGGCTCTGGAATACTCTGCCCCTCCATGTGACGTCGGCCGAGACACTAGGGGTTTTTAAATCCTCACTAAAAACACACTTCTTCTCCCTGGCCTTCTATTCAGAGCGAAGCATGACACCTGACTATTCCCTGTGTTTTTTATATTTCTGTTGTAAATTATTGTTTTTTATTACATGTACAGCACTTTGGCTTGACCAAAAATCGCTTTTAAATGTGCTATATAAATAAAACTTGATTTAATAATTCATCACATTTTTAACATGGAAGTCAATGGAGAAATCTTCAGACTTCAACAATCTTCATGCAACTTCAACTGCAAACTGCTCCTTCTTCAACTGCTAACGGCTCCTTCACACTTTCACTCAGAAACCTCATTCCAACTTTAAAATGTTACACATCTTTCTGACATCATTCGTGTATCACAACTTTTAAATCTGATTCTTACTTTTAGAGATATTAAACATTGTTCAGACCTTGGTAAAGAGGCCTTCTTCAGATTTTAGAGTGCGTGATGTCACAGCTAGAGTAGACGACCGATTTAATTGTGCCTTCATATTTTCTTTTAAACCTGCCATAATTCCCAAACTCTACATTCCTGAGACGTAATTTTTCATGACAAACGTAGGAAAACATCTCGTGACTTGAAAGATAAAAAAAGAATTAAACAAAATGCCTCTTGAGGGCAACAACTTTCAACATGTCTCCATTAAACCCCATTGTAAATTCAGCCTCACCTTTCCCCACCACAGCAGCCGCACACCTTTAGTTAATCTGCCAAAAAGGCCACATTATTAACCCCAAAGTACACAAACAGTACACTTCAGATGCTCAAGTTCCTTGACATGCTTCACACTTTGAAATTTCACCGATATCTGTTACGGTTCTTCAACAAAACGTTCACATGTTAATCTCTTATTCAGAACAATGAACATGCTCTCCTCTCACTGATCACCATGGAAACCTTTGATCTCTGGACACATCGTTAGCTCAAATATAAACACCTGTGTCATGGAACACGATGATGTCATCACTCCAACTGACATCATTAGAGCAGCAGACTAATGACGTGGTCACTGGAGTTTAACAGACTGTCTCAGCCTATTCTTTTCTGTCTGATGGAGACTTCATACTGACTTCAACATGTTCCACATATTTTAGACATTATTGGTGACGTATGCTTTTAGTTCTAAAGTTTTCAGTTCAAATATTCTGCTGCTTTTTCATGCATTTAGACTTTTATTTTCTTGTTCTTATTTAGTTGGATTGCTGATACAGCATTCCAACTATCTGCTATGCTACGCACACAATTATTTATTATTACGCTGGGTTATTTTGCGCCTCTTCTTCTCCCACATTCCACATCACAGAAACTCCGTTCAAACATCAAAACGTTCAGCTCGGTCGGGAATCGATGGCTATTACTTTTCTTATTCATAACTTTCATAATTCCAGAGATACATCCCATAATACATCACATTTTTAACATGAAAGTCAATGGAGAAACTCTTGTGACGACCCCTCCACACCACGTGGTTGTGTGTGTGTGATTGCAGGTGCCTGATGAGCTACACCTGCCTGACGAGCTGCACCTGCCTGACGAGCTGCACCTGCTTGAAGCATTTAAGAGGAGTCCAGCCGGTTACGTCGCTCTCTCACTCTTCTGGGCACTCACTCCGGGCCAGCTTCGGGGATCTGTTGCTGGTGCCGCTTGATCATTTTTGTTATGGAAATAAAACATCTTCATTATTCACAACCCTTGTCTCGTCTCCCAGCTTTATGTTAGCCCACGAGCCGGGTTGTAATACTCTTCAGACTTGCAAATTCTTCATGCGACTTCAACTGCTCCTTCATACTTTCACTCAGAAACCTCATTCCAACTTTAAAATGTTACACATCTTTCTGACATTATTCGTGTAACACAACTTTTAAATCTGATTCTTACTTTTAGAGATATTAACCATTGTTCAGACCTTGGTAAAGAGGCCTTCTTCTGATTTTAGAGTGCGTGATGTCACAGCTTGAGAAGAGGACAGATTTAATTTTGCCTTCATATTTTCTTTTAAACCTGCCATAATTTCCAAACCCTACATTCCTGAGACGTAATTTTTCATGACAAACGTAGGAAAACATCTTGTACTGTTGACAGTTCTGCCGTGTAAGTGGCCGTGCCATACCTGACCTTTACCTCACCTACCTCTATTAAGCTTACCATTGATAAAAAGATGCTAAATTGGCTGTGAATGGAAAGGATGTATGTTTCCTTCTTTGTTGTTTCAGGCATATGAAACCAGCCATGTGAAACTAGATGGAACATTCTGAACTTTTGACGTATACACACAAACATTTTAGACATTTAGACACCTGGGGAGGGACGCCCCCCCCCCCCACCGAGCCCAACACCAGCAGTGGGCTGACTGACAGCTCTCTGCAGCCCAACCCTGAGCCGGAACACTCCATGGAGGGAGGAGGACAAGAAGAGGAGGGAGAAAGCAGTAACTAAGTACATGATGTACTTTTCCTCCACTACATGTATTTAATCCCTTCAGTTACTTCACAGATGTGGATGAATGATGTGAAATCTAATCAAGTGTTAAATCAGACTTTAGTTCCACCTGGAGTAAATCCACAAGCTACCCTGCAGTATACAAAGTCATTCAAACTAGCTGCACCTTTACCAGCTTTGAGAACACTTTCATGATCAATCATTATAAACCATATCATGTATATTACTCTGAAATGGACCAATCTGCACAACGACTACTTTTACTTTTGGTACTTTAACTATATTTTGATGAAAACACTTTTATACTTGAGTAACATTTACTGTACATTTGACTTTACTGTAGCAGAGTTTTCCTACTCTCTGGTACACACTCATATCATTTTTCGTTGGTTTCTAGGAACAAACATAACCCAGCACTTTGCTGATGGTCAGACAGGAGCAGGCTTGTGTTGCTCAATATGAATGGATGTTGCTATTCTTAGCAAATCTTAAACTGCAATTATAACATCTCCGTCTGGTCTGGCCCAGAGGAAAGTAAGCTAGAGAAGAAGAGGAAATAACCTGTTTATTCTGCTAACAACGACATAATGTAATATATTTTGTGATTTAAGCCAGGCTGGGCTGCAGCCACCCATGGCGAAAAGATGGATGAATAAATACAAAATAAAATTATAAATTAAAACATCATCTGAAGGCGTCTGCCTTCACAGCACTCGCCTGAGTCTGGTGACGCTGAATTGATTTCTAAAAGGAAGGGTCAGAAGGAAAGCACAGTAGTAAACACTGCTTTGGAACATTTAATTGAAAATCTCCCCGAGCTGTCCCCTGTAGTTTGAGCACGCTGTGATGAACACAGACTGTTCAAGCTTTAGTGTTCTTCATTGTTGGTGTAAGACAAGGGTTTACTTTCATCGCACAGAGTTCAAGTACTAAGACAACAAATGTGGTTAGCATCTTACCAGAAGTAGTGCAGAGTTATTCATGGTATAATATAATTATATACATCTGATAGTATATACACTATGAACAGTATAAGGCAGTACTATGAATAAATATGAGTATGCCATAGAACATATAGTTGTTAGGACAGTTTTATTTATGTGTATATATATATATATATATTAGGGCTGTCAGTCGATTAAAATATTTAATCGCGATTAATCGCATGATTGTCCATAGTTAATCGCGCTTAATCGCAAATTAATCGCACATTTTGTATCTGTTCTAAATGTACCTTAGAGGAATATTTTTCAAGTTTGTAATACTCTTATCAACATATGAGTGGACAAATATGCTTTATGCTAATGTTTATTATCATTAGAACAATGACAAATATTCTCATGAATATTAAACACAACAACCTCTGAACATTACAAATATTCGCCTCAATTCAACCTTATCTCTCATTCAATAATTGTGTGTGTGTGTGTGTGTGTGTGTGTGTGTGTGTGTGTGTGTGTGTGTGTGTGTGTGTGTGTGTTGGATCGTTGGAGCTATGTGCAACTCAAGGCATATGCTCGAACGGGAGCTGCCTGGACGCTGCAATCATGTTGCGCGCACTATCCATGCTGAGTGTGTTGACTTTTCGTACAATGTCTGGCTTCCTGCATAAAGTCAAGTGCTCGGCGCAGTTGTGGCGAAATGTCGCTCCTCTGTTTTCATTTAAACAGCTCCTTATATCCGTTAGCGCAGCTAGCTAGCACCAGATGCTAACAACAACAATGCACGCAAGGTCTCTCTCTCGCTCGCTCGGGCCACACATACACACACCCTCCCGGTCCTCCCAATAGCCAGTCGGTGCCTGCCGGTGAGCGTGGAAGTGTGGTCTGCCACAAGCGGGCGGCAGGAGCGGGGCTGTCAGCATCAGCTTGTAGACGGTATTTTAAACTCGATGCGCTCTGAAACTACGGGGCGGCCGAGGAAAAAAAATACACATGCGTTAATCGCGTTATTAACGCGTTATTAACGCGTTAACTTGACAGCCCTTATATATATATATATAATCAATCATTATAAAACATATCATATATTATTCTGAAACGGATCAATCTGCACAACGACTATACTTTTACTGTCTTTCACTATATTTTGATGAGAATACTTTTCTACTTTCACTTGAGGAACATTTTGAATGCAGGACTTTTATTGTGACAGAGTATTCCTACACTCTGGTACTTCTACTTTTACTCAAGTACAAGATCTGAGTACTTCTACTTTTACTCAAGTACAAGATCTGAGTATTTCTGCTTTTAATCAAGTACAAGATCTGAGTACTTCTACTTTTACTCTAGTACAAGATCTGAGTATTTCTGCTTTTAATCAAGTACAAGATCTGAGTATTTCTGCTTTTAATCAAGTACAAGATCTGAGTATTTCTGCTTTTACTCAAGTACAAGATCTGAGTGTTTCTGCTTTTAATCAAGTACAAGATCTGAGTACTTCTACTTTTACTCAAGTACAAGATCTGAGTATTTCTGCTTTTACTCAAGTACAAGATCTATACTTATACCACCTCCGTTTATATATATATATATATATATATATATATATATATATATATTAGGGCCGGGACTCGATTAAAAAAATTAATCTAATTAATTAGATGCTTTGTAATTAATTAATCGAAATTAATCGCATTTTTAATCACATATAAATATTTGACCTAAGAACAGTGAGAAGCAATTTTTTTCCCATGGATTTTAGTATACCATTAGGCGCATTCACACCGCAGTACTTTTCCCACAAAGGTTCATGAGAACTTAGTTCATGAGAACTCTTTGAACCTGGGGGAGGATTAGGCAAATGAAGCCGCTGACGTCACTTCTTCTTCTTCTGCTTTGGGTTTACTGGCAGGCCGCAAACCACTTCACGGCGTATACTGCCACCCGGAGTCCCCGGCCGGAAGTCCCCGGAGTTGGGGACTGGCTTCAGTAGAAGCTGCTGGGAGTCCCAGCAGCCTTCCGAGTAAATCGCCAGAACGCTGACACCTCCTCATCTCCACCGCTCCCATGTTTTATTTTGTGTTGCCATAAGTTAGTCTCTCTGCGTTTCTGCGCTGGGCTAATGCTAATAATGCTAATGCGAGGATAATAAAATGGCGGCTTCACAACACTTTTTGGGAGTTTTACGGGGCGTGGTTTGCAATCCGCCCAGCCAATCAGAAATATAGCTCTTTTCTCACAAGAGAGCCGTACGAAAGTCCCTGCTCTCTAGCAGCTCTCTGCTCTCTAGCAGGGACTTTCGTGGGGGTAAAAAGGTTCTCATGAACTAATTTTAGTACCGGCTCTTTTTGGTGTGAACGCGATAAAAGAGGCTAACGTCCACGCTAGCTGCTATATGTTTTGCATTGAGGTGATACTTGAGGCTTGATGTGCTGCGGTGGTATGCAAATTCCTTTTTGCATAATTTGCACACAACCGTGCTCTTATCGACGCTTCCATCCGTCCGTTTTTTAAAATAACATTTCCCACTGTTGTTCACTGTGGTTTGTTGTTGTCTGAAGTCATGAACGTTAGTTGATGCTCCAGTATAATCGGTACGCCTGAAACTCATCCAGTGAGAAACGTTCCGCGGTGCAAAAATAAGTGCGATTAAAATGCGTTAATTTTTTTAACGCGTTAATTTTTGTGTAATTAATTAATCTTAATTAACGCGTTAAAGTCCCGGCCCTAATATATATATATATATTATTGTTACATGCTTGGTCAAGATCCATTGGCCTCCCTTTTGAATGCTCTGTGTTCCCTTCTTTAGGTCTATCTGCGCACACACAGTAGCTATGTTTAGTGAGTCTGGGGGTTGGGGGTGTGGCAAAGTGGGGGTGTATGAAGGCTCCAGGGTGGAGTTCTGGCTGTTTTTTGCTTTACCCAGACACTGACAACAACACATATGATATCCCTCTGAATGTCCCTCCTTACCTTTGATTGTCATATTTTAGGCGTTTTTGTTGATGGCAACAACAGCCTGAGTTTCCTTCCTGCACAGAGCAGTCAGATCCTGAACTCGTTTTTCTATCATCGACACTCGTTTAGATATTTTTGGGGGATGGCAGAGTGGTGCAGCGTTTTCAGAGAAGCGGAAAATATTTTCCAGTTCGGTAACACTTTATATTAAGGTACACAAATTAACCATCAACTAGTTGTTAACCTGTTATGCCCGAAGGTCCCCGCCGGCGGGGACCCTGGTTTTTTTTTTCACGACACTGTGTCTCAGGGTATCTTAATATTTAAAAACCTATTAATGTGTTATACCAGATTAACGAGAAGAATCTCAGCTAACTGACTATATGAACCATTTTTACCGAAACAAAACACAAGTCTCACAAGAAGCGTTAGCATTAGCTAAAACGGGCAGATGCTACTTCCGGTGCTAACTAGCAAAAACGATCTTTAAAACTTAATATTTTCTGCACAAACTACATATTATCTGAAAGCTGATACTCCACAGATTATTTTGTTATAAGTATCATCACTGTAGGACACAAACTCACTGAGATATCAGCCAGAACAGAGAAGAAAAAAAACAACTGTTTTCAAAACCATAACAATAATGATGTCTTACCGTTGCTGTTTTGTGATCAAAGCTCGTGTTCAAGGGAATAACAACGCTGCTTAATCCAATGTCTATTAGTCACTTTAGAATTGTTCCTGATAATCTATCATTACATTCATGGCAGCAGAGTAGGTAAAAAGTTTCGCAGTCCCGAGCTAATGCTGTCTCACGTGCTGTTTACGCAAACCTCTCTCTACTTGACGTAAGTGTTTAGCGGGACTTACTAACTGTCACTCGATTATATTGGCTCTAACGGTTCAGAAAAGGTGTCAATCACCCAAATCGACCAATGGGTTCCAAAGATATGATCCTGCGTAGTATAAACTATGCCCGCTCCGGCTTCATTACGCATTACGCAGCCAGAAGGGAGAGCTTCACCACCGAGCAGGTGCTAGAGATGCTAGCTGACGATAGCTCATACCAGATGACTCGTCGTCGGATGATGAAGATCTCCTCCAGCCAGACCTGGATCCGGACAGTAGTGACTCGGATGTTGAACTTCCACCACGGGAAAGGAATGTAATCTCTCTGTTTTTATATATTACTTATGTGTTTGGTGGAACTGCGTCACAGTGCTAGCTTAGCCAAGAAGCTACAGGAATGATTAGGCAAAATGCTAAATAGTGTTACATTTTCTAAATGAATGGCCAGTGAATGAATATATATATATATATATATATATATATTCATTCACTGGCCATTCATTTAGAAAATGTATATAAAAAAAAATATATATATATATATGTATATATATATATATATATATATATATATATATATATGTATATATATATGTGTTTACTTATTTATTTGGTGTAATATTATTCATTTATAGTCCAATATTATCCTATAAGTATAAGCCAGTGAATTAATCTAATCTCTTTGTTTTTCCACATTTGTTAGATGAGGAGTGACCCCAGCAGGACAAAGCCACACACCCAGAAGACTTTCAGGGAGCAGCTTGCTGCAGAATTGTTGGAGTTTGCTGAAGGCCCTGCTGAAGGCCCTGCACCTCCACCACCCCCACCCCCTCCTCCACCACTCACATGCATGTCCAAGTATTATGTGGAAGATGCCACCAAGGTCAGGAAGAACAGCAGGTGCCTAGATGCTGGACTCAAAAGGGTGAAGACACCTGTGTACTGCAGGAAGTGCCAGGTCCCTCTGTGCTTCACTGTCAAAAAGAACTGTTTCAGGGAGTGGCATGACCTAAATACTGGAACATTCAGGTAGGTATAAAGTTCAGGTAGGTATAACGTTTTGCGAGTGTTTATTTTAAAAAAAATACTTATACTTAAATATTTGTTGTTTTTACAAACCTACAGTGTGGTTTTATTGTATAGTACATTGGTAAAATGTTTGTTTTTACATGCCTATAGTGTGTTGGTAAAATGTTTGAAATAAATCTGCCCCAGTTGGAGTCAAATGTTACCTATGTTTCTGTTTTTTTTTATTGTGCAAGTACACCTACACACACTGACCTACAGTGTGGTTTTATTGTATAGTGCGTTGGTACAGTTACATACACACAGCTACACTTACACATACACACCTACACATACCCACACAGCTACACACAGCTACACATACAGTACCCACACAGCTACACACACACACACACACACACACACACACACACACACACACACACACACACACACACACACACACACACACACACACACACACACACACACACACACACACACACACACACACAAATATATTTAAAAAACAATTATTTAAAAAACTATATATATATATATTTTATTTTATTTTTTTGGGTGGAATGAATACCTATAGTGATTATTCAATGTAATACAATAATTTGTATAGTCTGGTACCTGAAAAAGGTCAAATGGCACTGATGGAACCAAATGTGCCCAAATGTGCCCAAAGCTTATTTCCGCCTGGACTTTATTTTCATAAATCTCTCTTAAAAAGGGCAAATGTCACTTGTTTTGCCTCAATCTTGATACAGGGTACTTATTATAATTTATACTTTGGATTCCTAAAGCTTTTAGGCTACTAACCCATCATTCAAGGTTGGTCTTCACTAAAAGTAATGGGTTTTCTTTAGGCGGAGACAGGAATTTACATTTTTTTGCTATGTTCCATCTGAATTTACTCTGACACAGAAAAATCTATATTGATTCTGACACTTCTACATCCAACTCACAGATGTAACCTTGCTTTGATAACAACAATTATTCATATAAACCTTTTAGAAGTGAAGTTATAGTCATTTGATCTGGGAATGTTATTTTCGAGCCTGAAACCTGAAAAACAGGCTCGGGGTTTAACAGGTTAATTAGCATGCATATTAGCTCTTTATTAGTCATTATAAAACACTTATTAATGCCTTATTCTACATGACCATATTCTACAAGTAATAAGCCATTAGTTTCCTCAATAACCCTCTAATTCAGCCTTTCCCAAACTCAGGGTCGGTCGCGGACCCGTTTTAATTGGGTCGCCAGCATTGCTACACACAGTCAGAGCTGATGGCTGCGTTGCAAATACAATTTTTTTATTATGAATTTTCCTGTTCACACCGCAGCGGAGCAGCCTCTTAGCTCCGGAATCCGGTTCGTTTCAAGCACCACATTTTTTTCCTGCTAGAGCAAAAGCACCGCATACGTCACACTTAAGTCGAGGCGGGGGCAGGGGCGGGATCAACTCTTTGTTTGTACACAACGATGGAGAAACTTAACAAGCAGCAGTGGTCCACTGAAGAGACCAGCTACCTACTGGGAATCTGGTCTTCCGAAGAGGTACAGAGGAAGCTGGAGCACAATCAGCCATTGTTGTTGTTGTCGATGTGAGCTGTGAGGGGTTTCCGCGCGGTTTGGCTTTATGAAGCAGGCACGCAAACGGTTACCTCATGACGCAAACGATGACGCGATGACGCAATGACGCAGCATCAGTCGGACTCTGGGCGGTGTGAAAAGAGCCGGAGTTAAACCGAAGAACCGGTTCTGAACCTGAAAAGCTCTAGCACGGAGCTTGAACCGGAGTTGCGTTGGTGTGAATGAGGTATCTGAGGAGAGAAGTAGCAATGTCCAGCCTCAGCTCGTGCACTGCCTTCTGTGAGGTTTCAAACTCAATTGCCTCCCCCAGTAAAGTCTTCTCTGCAAACTGAAGAGAACTCTGATTAGTATAGAATGGACTGCATGGTCTATGATTTTACCCTCAAATGGAATACAGACAAATTACCCAACAGATTTAAAGAATGACATGTTGTATATGTGTAGTTTTACACAATTCAATACATCTTTGATCAAGATGTATAAAAGCAAGTCAAGATAGTCAGTCTAATTGCTACTGAGTTTGAGAGTAATGTTTGGGTAAATGCATTTCACACTCACTTTTAAGGCCAGGACACCACAGGATGTGCTGTCTTGTTGGCGATTATGGGGGAGGGTGCTGCATGTCCACCTTGACACCTTGCAGCCTTTCATCCTCATAAAGGCTCTACAGTATGTAGATAGTACATGTGTCAAGATGCAGCACATCATTGTCAAAAAACTCATACAACACCGGAACTAGTACACTGTATCAAATGTACCTTGAAGACTGCAGGCACACCTTCGTTTTGCCTTTCCCTTCTCCAAGTGGATCCAAGAAGAGGGTTTTCTTCTCATGGGGGTACATTACCTTTTATTATTCACTTGGAAACACAACATGCATTAGGCAGGTACGATGTAGGGTATTGTTTAGATGTTATTAATAATAAATGACAGCATGTATGTGTGGCCCAGTTATCTTGCAAATCACAAATTATATATGGTGTATACAGCACTATAAATACAGATTGGAGCTTAAAATATGCTCCTATTCTCACCACCAACATTCAGTGATGGTTCTCGTTCACAATTCCCATGATGACTGTGTGCCATTGGATCAACCTGAGAGTAGTTGCAAAAGTATTACATTCCTGTTGAAAAATGTACAAATGCAAAGTCATTCCAATCATGTACATACCCGGATTCTTCCAAATTTGTTTTTCCAGATGGCGGTCATAGCGTAGCTGTCAATAACAGCTGCTTGACCGTCATTGCACTGGTTGAATCTTCTTACAATGAGTGTAAGGTAGGCATTGATCACCTATGAGAAAAATGATCACAATGTATTAAAAAGAGGCATGTTTACTGTAATACTATCAACTACATTGTTGTGACGTCACTGAATTTCCTTTTACGATTTAAGTCAATAAAACTGTAATACAATGTTTTGTGACTTTCATTAAAACAAATATTGCCCATTAGGGAACGGAATTCAATCCAATCCAATCCACTTTATTTATATAGCACAGTTTAAAAACAGAGGGTTTGCCAAAGTGCTTCACAATGAACATAACATTATAATAAAATATAATATTACACGAATAGATAAAAAGCACACATAAGAAAAGATAAAAAAGCACACATAAGAATAAATACAAGGCACATAAAGGCTATGGACAGACAGTAAAAGCATACAAATAGGTAAGACATAGCTCAGACTGACTGGTAAGCGAGGGAAAAGAGGTGGGTTTTTAGGCGGGACTTAAAAACTTCAAGAGTGGGCGACAATTTAACCTGAGGGGGCAGGTCGTTCCAGAGCCTGGGGGCTACCGATGAGAACGCTCGGTCTCCCCTGGTCTTTTGTTTTGTTTTTGGGACTACAAGCAGCAGCTGATCAACCGACCTCAAAGCCCTTGAGGGGGTGTACACCTGTAAGAGGTCGGAGATGTACTCTGGGGCCAGCCCATTAAGAGATTTAAAAACAAACAATAAAATCTTAAAATGGACTCTAAAATGGACAGGAAGCCAGTGGAGCGAAGCCAGAACTGGTGTGATGTGGTCAAACTTGCGGGTTCCTGTAAGCAGCCGCGCCGCAGCGTTTTGTACAAGCTGCAGGCGGGCCAGCGAAGTCTTATTTAGGCCGGCATAAAGTGCATTACAATAATCTAAACGAGTTGAAACAAAGGCATGAATTACACGCTCAAAGTTTAAAAAGGATAAAACCAGTTTAATTTTGGACAGGAGCCTCAAGTGATAAAAACTGGATTTAACCACAGAGTTGATCTGTTTATCTAATTTAAAAGCACTGTCGATTTTGACACCCAGATTTGTGACCATGGGTTTTGCAAACTGTTGCAGGGAACCCAGGTCAATGGAAGGGACATCACCATTTGGTCCAAACATAATTACCTCCGTTTTGCTCTCATTTATATTTAAAAAGTTTAGCGCCATCCAGGCCTTTATGTCCTTAAGACAGTCAACCAGGGGCATCAGAGAGCTAGTGTTTTTTCTTAGGGGTAGATATAATTGGGAGTCGTCCGCATAAAGGTGGTAGGAGACGCCATATTTTCTAAAAATCAGTCCAAGGGGGAGAAGGTATAAGGAAAATAAAATAGGCCCCAAAATAGAACCTTGGGGAACTCCACAGGATAAGGGGGCAGAAGAGGATGTAAAGTCACCAAGCGTAACAGAGAAAGATCTCTTGGACAGATAGGACCTGAACCACTCTAAGGCAGCGCCCCTGATACCCACACAGTGCTCTAGACGAGAGATAAGGATGGAGTGGTCAATCGTATCAAAAGCAGCTGTGAGGTCTAAGAGCATAAGGATGGCAGAGTCACCAGAGTCTGTAGTGACCAGGAGGTCATTGAATACTCTTAGAAGGGCAGACTCAGTACTGTGGAGCGCTTTAAAACCGGATTGAAAAATATCGAAAATATTGTGTGCATATATAAAAGACTGCAGCTGTAAGAGTACGGTTTCCTCCAATATAAAAGGAAGCTTCGAGATGGGTCTGTAATTTGAGAAGACAGAAGTGTCCATATTAGTTTTCTTTATCAGGGGTGCCACAACCGCTTGTTTGAAATAAACTGGCACAGAACTGGACTCTAGGCTGCTATTTATAATGTTATGGACATTAGGTCCAATAGTGTCCCATACCTCTTTAAAAAGTCGAGGAGGGACTGGGTCTGTGGGACAAGATGAGGGTTTTAATTTAGCAACAATGTCACAGAGATGACAACGACACAGGTCCAAACTGCTGGAAGACAGCAGTGCATGTGAAGTCAATGGAGGGGTCAAAAGAGGGTGGTGAGATACTGGCTCTAATAGTGGAGATCTTGTCTATAAAATAGCAGAGGAATTTTTCACACATCTCAGTTGAAGCATCAATACAAGTGGATAAAGGAGAGTTTAACATAGCATCGATTATTTTAAAGAAAACACGAGGTTTGTTTAAATTACTAGAAATAATATCAGAAAAGTAACTCGTCTTTTCAGCTTTTACAGTGCTCTGATACTTTCTCCAACTCTCTTTCAAAATGTCACGAGTTACATGAAGCTTGTCCTTCTTCCACCTGCGTTCAGCCTGCCGGCACTCACGCCTGGCAGCACGAGTGACGTCATTGAGCCAGGGTTCAGATTTAACTTTGGGGCGCATGAGTTTCAGGGGAGCAACAATGTCAAGAGCTCCAGTGCAGGAAGAGAGAAAGGCTGAGGTTAATAGCTCAGTGTCCATGGAGTCAGCGGACATATTATCAGACTGTGTTAATTTAACAAAGGCAGGGGAGAAACTAGCAGCAGTGGAAGGTTTCATCATACGACCGTGACGGACAGGAGCGCATGATTTAAGACTATGACAGGGCAGAATAAAATCAAATAGCACAGGCAGGTGATCCGATAAAGCTGCCTCACACACATTGACATTTGAAATGGGCAGACCATGGGATAAGACAAGGTCTAATGTGTGCCCATGCTCTTGCGTGGGGCCAGAGACATGTTGTATGAAGTCAAAAGCATATAAAACATCAAGAAAGTCTTTAGCTAGTGGTTTCGAGATACAACAGACATGCACATTAAAATCCCCGACAATTAAAACGCTGTCATAGTTTGTCACGATACCGGCCAATAGTTCAGAGAACTCCTTTATAAAGTATTTGTTGTACTTGGGCGGTCGGTAGGCTCTGGGTGTTGAGGGACTGTCATGGTTGACACGTCTCATCAACGTTGCGTGGAAGTCGGAAACAGTACCGAAGGAGTGGCAGACCGGGGTGGTGGTTCCCCTTTTTAAAAAGGGGGATCAGAGGGTGTGTGCCAATTACAGAGGCATCACACTACTCAGCCTCCCCGGGAAAGTTTACTCTAAGGTACTCGAAAGGAGGGTCAGGCCGATTGTCGAACCTCAGATTGAGGAGGAACAATGCGGATTCCGTCCTGGTCGTGGAACGACGGATCAGCTTTTTACTCTCGCAAGGATCCTGGAGGGGGCCTGGGAGTACGCTTATCCGGTCTACATGTGTTTTGTAGACTTGGAGAAGGCGTATGACCGAGTTCCCAGGGAGTTACTGTGGGAGGTGCTGCGGGAGTATGGGGTGAGGGGGTCTCTACTCAGGGCCATCCAATCTCTGTACTCCCAAAGCGAGAGCTGTGTCCGGGTCCTCGGCAGTAAGTCGGACACATTTCCGGTGAGGGTTGGCCTCCGCCAGTGCTGCGCTTTGTCACCAATCCTGTTTGTAATATATATGGATCGGATTTCGAGGCGTAGTCGTGGGGGAGGGGGTCTGCAGTTCGGTGGACTAAGGATTCCACCACTGCTTTTTGCAGATGATGTGGTTCTAATGGCTTCATCGGTCTGCGACCTTCAGCACTCACTGGATCGGTTCGCAACCGAGTGTGAAGCGGCTGGGATGAGGATCAGCACCTCCAAATCTGAGGCCATGGTTCTCAGCAGGAAACCGATGGACTGTCCACTTCAAGTAGGGAATGAGTCCTTACCCCAAGTGAAGGAGTTCAAGTATCTCGGGGTCTTGTTCTCGAGTGAGGGAACAATGGAGCGTGAGATGGGCCGGAGAATCGGAGCAGCGGGAGCGGTACTGCAGTCGCTTTACCGCACCGTTGTGACGAAAAGGGAGCTGAGCCAGAAGGCAAAGCTCTCTGTCTACCGGGCCATTTTCGTTCCTACCCTCACCTATGGTCATGAAGGATGGGTCATGACCGAAAGAACGAGATCGCGGATACAAGCGGCCGAGATGGGTTTTCTCCGCAGGGTGGCTGGTGTCTCCCTTAGGGATAAGGTGAGAAGTTCGGTCATCAGGGAGGGACTCGGAGTTGAGCCGCTCCTCCTTCGCGTCGAAAGGAGCCAGTTGAGGTGGTTCGGGCACCTAGTTAGGATGCCACCTGGGCGCCTCCCTAGGGAGGTGTTCCAGGCACGTCCAGCTGGGAAGAGACCAAGGGGTAGACCTAGGACCAGGTGGAGGGATTATATCTCTTCGCTGGCCTGGGAGCGCCTTGGGATCCCCCAGTCAGAGCTGGTTGATGTCGCCAGGGAAAATAAAGTTTGGGGCTCTCTGCTGGAACTGCTACCCCCGCGACCCGACCACGGATAAGCGGGAGAAGATGGATGGATGGATGGGCGGTCGGTAGACCACCGCACACAGTACAGGATTAATCCGTCCCAGCTCAAACAGGCTCAGTTCAAAGGAGGAGAATGAGATAGACGGCGTGGGTTTGCAGTATAAACTGCTCCTAAAGACAGTCGCTATACCTCCTCCACGACCCGTGGTCCGTGGAGAATTAATGAAACTGCACTTCGGAGGCAATAGCTCTGTAAAAGCAGCAGACTCACCCGCAGACATCCAGGTTTCTGTTATAAAAAGCACATCCACAGCATGTGACGTGAAGAAGTCCTGGATGATGAAAGTTTTGTTTGCGATCGATCTCGTATTTACCAGCGAGCCTTTGGTTGGAACCGGGGCAACAGTCGCGTGAGTTTCACGGCCCAGCAACCGAAGGTTGCGGTGGTTCACTCCATCAGGGGGGGAGGCGAGACCACTGGGGGCGCAGGATATGCAGATCTTGAGTCGGGTCAGCGACAGGTACCAGCCAGGTGCCGACCATGGCAAGGGGGCGTCGGGAGTGCTGAGCCAGCTCAGGAGACCACGCTAGCCACTCTTTCACCCTAACCAGCCGGCCACTGCGTGTGCCTCGGCGTCTGCGTCTCCGGGGTAACGAGGGCCCGGCCCGCAGTAGGTGTGCAGGTACATCCGATAGAAGGGGGGAGGGGAGTTTGTGTGTCCACCCTGGCAAAAAAGCCCACATTTTCATCGATCTTAAGCAGCTCGTGTCGGTTGAATACTAACAGAGTCTATGGTCCTTGTCACTGAGCAAAACAGACACAGAACAAACACTAGTACTAAAACAGAGATGCTTGGCCAGACAACCCAGCGCCATCTTTATTATATAAAATATAAATTATAATATGACAAAGCAATACCTCACTCTCCAGCTCGGACCAGTCTTTGTGATATCCATGGCCGTATCCACCATTGAGGTCACCGAGGTCCGGACCTCGGTAATTTTTTTCGAGCTGTATATAACTAAACTTGTGAAATAACTGCACTAAACGGGGTTCTTTGTAGTACTCCCATTTACTGACCATGGGGGCGCTGCATAACTACGTAGCCTCGGTTAAAGCAAACAGAAGAAGACGACATGTATCAACCATAGGTATCAACAAACCACCGCAGCTCGGACTTGTACCGGAGCAGCGAAGGAGTGATGAGGTATCTAGAGATCTGAGTCCAGCGGGCTGCTTGTGTTTCTGTTCATCAGGACATCATATGACCAGCAGATCCTGTGTGAACGCTCTACGTTAGTCAGTGGACGTCCGACAACATGCACACTAACTTATATTGCAGCTATAGGCTATACTTTGGTTTAAATTGCGTGAATAAACTAGCTAGAGAGCTAAAGTTAATTACATTCATCCAATGTCAGAAGGATTACCTTTTAACAAACGTTGTAATGCTTTTCTTTCATTTACATTTGAGTAAAACATTGAAGATATAACATTGTATTGTTTTCTTTTTACACTGACTCAGATATAATGAAAAGACTACGTCAGTCGAAGCTCAGCTTTGGTAATGAAGAGACAGGACAGGCAGAGAGAGAGAAAGAGATGGAAGTCAGGGAGGAACTGCAGGTACAGTCACACAAAAGAATGTAGGCTTAATAAGCCCATCTATTTATCTATATATAACAATAGTCTTCATTTACAATATAGACAATAGGCATAATTGTAAAACAACATACATCTATTGCAGTTATGATAATAATAACATAACATATAATTTGCTTACATCTTTGTTCTCTTTTGAGAATTAAACAAAACTGATTTAAAGTAAAAAAAATAATGCAAACAAACAAGTGAAATGAACTAAATGGCTGAATTGCTTTTAATTCACTGGCAGGAGCGACAAGTGAGGAGGAGCAAAAAGTGAACAACGAGGGAGAGATTAAACAAAGAGAAAGAGTAGAGGACAGAGAGAGTAATGAACAGGAAGAAGACGGAGAGACTAAAGACGATGGAAGAGAGGCTGCAGGTTATGGAAAGGAGAGAGACATGGAAAATGAATGTTGACAATGTTTTGTGATTATTTTAGCCTCTTCTGCATGTCCAGATCATTAATAGTAACAATCAACTGATTCTTATGTATTACACTTTCAAAAATAATTTATGCTGACATTGTCAGCCCACTGACATGGTTTGAAATCAATATATTATCCAATGTGTGACCCCCCACAGGACTTAAAAAGCACCTAACTAGATCATGAAAATCCCAAAAATATCAGGGGGTATCCCCCGAACCCCCCTAACATATTTGGACCTCGGTATCTAGGAAATCCTGGATACGGCCCTGGTGATATCCCAAAAAAAGGTTTGTATGGCCCTATTTTCGAAAGGAGGACGTGTACATCCTTCCCAGCCCATACCTCCTGCACATCTGAAAAAAATACATTAATGCATTTACTTACCAACCGTGATATAGTTAAAGATTTAGTTCATGTTTACATAATTACTATTCAAATGTAACACTCAATATCAAAACACCTACATTTGTCAGTTAGAGTGACAGTATATATTGGAGCTGATGGGGCAGCAGGTGAGGCTGATGGGGCAGCAGGTGAGGCTGACGCTGATGGGGCAGCAGGTGAGGCTGGCGCTGATGGGGCAGCAGGTGAGGCTGGCGCTGATGGGGCAGTAGGTGAGGCTGGTGATGTGGAGGGTGCTGCTGTTGTTGCTGTTTTTTTAATTTGGTGAGGGATTCGGGGCAGCTCTGGATATTTTCAAGTGATCCACATTGATTTTTTTTTTTAAACTTTCCCATCCTCCGACAGCAGATCAGCACTTTTCCCCTCTAGTGCTGTAATTTGGAAAGGGCCAAGGAAGTTTACCTCAAGCTTGCCATCTTTTCTTTGTTGGCTCCTCACATTCTGTCGCCACACCTGGTCACCTACTCTGAAGTGACATTTAGGAATGCCCTGTCTCAAGCGCTCCCTGGTGCTTTTTTCCTGCTTGGCAATATTGCCATGGAGAATGTCCTTGATTTCCTCAAGGTTTTTAACGCCCTGGGAAACCTTTTCCTCAGCCACAACATCCTCAACACTGCTGTCTACCTGTGAATAAATGTTTTGATATTCCTTCAGTAAATGTTTTCAACATTAACTTAATCAAAACTTCAGTATTTAGTGAAACATTATGTTTAAACCATACCCTGAAGAAATCAGCGATATTCCCCGGTAAATAATGATTTTATAGCTCTTTTTTATCAAAACCTGTATATTCCGTCAGGCCGCTGCCATTTTGCCCATTTTCAGTAGTCACGTGATGGTCGTGACGTCATCCATGCGTTCACTTTGTAAACATGGAGTATTTGAGTTCGGACTCTTCAGCCGAGGAAGAAGTTTTGAGCAATATGAAGAGATTGGATGGGGGAATTCAGCCATACAGGTTCGAGCCTACTTAGTACTACTTAGTAGATACAATGATTTTGATTACTAGATATGTATGCATGTAGTACCACCCTTGCTAGCGATTCCCTCTCTAGTTTAGCATACTCAGCCTCGTTGTCCCTGGCCCTAGAACCACGATTTTATGGGGCCGGAAAAACTGGGGGAAAATACCCACTAGCCGGTACTACGCTATATGGAAAGGCCACCAAAAACTGGCCTGGCCTGGACGATAAAGGACGTTTAAACGGGGCTACCCGCTGCCATGGAAATGCGCTATAACATACCTTATTCTTACTCCGAGCACTACTTCTGGTCCTCCGTCGCTTCACACTTGCAGAGGGCGATTTCTCAACTGGCCGAACTGGTGTCCTGGTCGGTGATGACACCAGAAAGACCGATGGTACTGCATCTCCATTAAGTAATGGTTGTTCAATAAATCCCATGTTATGTTTTATCATACTCTCAGAGTAGTCGTCCGGAAACTTGAAATGTTCGCTGCATACAGTACATGCGCCTGTGGATCTTTCGGTTCGGGCCGGCCACATTTCGCTAGCCACTGCCTCCGAACGTACTTCCTACGCTTACCTTTTGGCAACAGATGGAACCGAGCATTCCGTGGATTGTTCCTATCAGAATTGTGGCAATGTTTCGCGATACAATGAGGCATATTTGAAGAGAGTAACTACAGTAAATAACATGAACATCAACGTGTCCTCAAAACCAAACGCATGGTTTACGTCACGTCCGGTAAAATGGCGCCGCCCACAGTGTTGATGTTATTTCGGTAATTAATCAGTTTAAAATCACTGATAATGTCATCGGATTAAAAAAAAAAGAAAGAAAGACTGGCAGAGACTGGTCTGTTTTATCGGATGATAATTATTTAAAAATGAGTGTCATGAGCATACCATTCCTTTAAGTTATATTGAGACGTGTTTACCAACCATGAAGTTTTCTGGCACCTCGGTTGGATACCGAGCCTCTCGGCCAAACATCAGAAAGTATGGGGAGAACTTAGTTGTCATCTGCTTTTTTGTCCTCAAGCCAAACATGACTGCATCTAGGTACTCATCCCAGTCTTCTGGTTTGTCTGCCACCAGCTTCCTGAGAGCTCTAAAAAACAAAACAGAATTTGTACTGATAATAGTTATTATATACTGTATATATATATATATGGTCCGACTGGCATTTGCCTCACCTTTGTATGGTGCCGTTCATCCTCTCTACCAGCCCATTGGTTTGAGGGTGATAGGGCGAACAGAGACTTCTCTGAATCCCCATCTTGGCACATACATTCTTGTTGATCTGTAAATATAAAGAACATTGTATAACGTTTTATATAGATGAAAACACAACTACAATATTTTTGCAAAAAATGTTTAAACCATTTTCAAAATTACCGCATTGACAAACTCTCTTCCTTGGTCAGTCAGGATTCTTTTTGGCATCTCAAACTGATGGAAACACTTCACAATGCATTCTGTCACCTCAGTTGCTGTTTTGGTTTTCAGAGGATATGCTTGTGGCCATTTGGTGAGGTAGTCTACCATAACGCAAATATATACATGCCCACTATTGGTAGTTTTTAATCTGCCAATCAAGTCCATGCCAATGAGCTCAAATGGATGTTCAACCTTGAAAAAAAGGACAACAAATATTCTGGATATAATGTTTGTGAGCATGTTGTGTAGGGAAAATAATTCTGCTTAAATCAATCAGAGCTTTCTTCCTTTCTACATTATCTGCTAATATGGATGTGATATCTGTGAGGTAAATGTGTTTTGTGATACAACAACAGACATTTATTTTGAGAATGTAGTAACAAATATTACCTTTATTGGGGTATATTCCACCTCCTGTTTGATAGGATGAGCAGCTGCCTGGCACACTGTACATTCTGACACCTGTTCAAAACACATACACAGGTTAACTATCTGAATACCTTTTTCTGTCAGTTCACACAGGACCAGACCAAATAGAACAGGTTCTTACATTTCTGTAATTTAAGGAAATAATACATAAACTTAAATGCAAGTAGGCAGGGTATTTAACTTTATCTGCGATAAGCTGAAGCTATAAAAAGTGAAGAGCTTACTTTTCAGCAGTTGCAGTGCTTACCCATTTATGTATGTCAGAAGACATCCCAGGCCAAAAAAATATTTTCGAGATGGCGTCTCTGGTCCTTTGTTGGCCTGTATGAGCACCTGTGGCGCTTTCGTGGAAATCTATAAAGGTCGCGTTTGCCTCCTCTGCGCCTCTGACCACTTTGGTCTTGGTGGCCTTACCAGGACCCTTCATGTAATACAGGGCTCCATCTTTAACATAAATTGTAATATTCGTTGACATCAAATAAATGAAACTTATACAATCCGCATATTGACTTACAAAAGTTTGTGAGGTGTCTATGATCAGGCTACTTAAACAATCAATCCAAAACTCACCATCCAGGACATAAGTGGAAGCCTTTCTTCTTATGTCATTTTTAAATGTCTGTGTGCTGTCTAGCGGATACTGGCCTTTACGCTTGTAATCGACAATGGTTTGGTACAAATTATTATCCATTTTACCAGTGCAAGCTTCACGGTGTAGCTGTCGGCTGTACCACAAATTGGTTTTCGCTCCGTCACTAATGACTGTGTGACGCGGGAACGAGTGGGGTGCGCGTGTGCAAGTTGCTTGTGTTGGTAATGCGCAAAGGCAATCCAGTAGACAGACATGTGCGCATATTAGGGGTGTAACGGTTCACAGAAGTCACGGTTCGGTTCGTACCTCGGTTTGGAGGTCACGGTTCGGTACGGTTCGGTACAACAAGAAAAAGCAAAAAAAAAGTCCCAAATGCATAATTCCAGGTTTGTTGTTATTTATGTTTGAACAGTAGTGCAAGTTTCAGTTTAAAAATAAAGAACTCTGACATTTTGAATTAACTAACTGTGTTAAACAGTTAAAAACAAACCATACACAGTACACTCAGATGGCCATATTATCTATAATGGCTGATGTCAAACAAAAAGGTTTCATCAAACTGTAAAACTAAAAAGAATGTCTTGAAAATATGACATCATAAATAATAAGAAAGTGTTTCAAGAGCGCAAAGTCGTTGAAAAACATATGCCAAAGGCTTCCGTTATTTATTTTGGTCTCGCGGCTCTCTTGGCTTCTTAAAAACAGCGGGGATCAGCTGCTGAACTGCTGTTGTCTTTTGCCGGGCTCCGGTGATTGGCAAATCTGGGTGATGCCTTCTGATATGAGTTAGCATGTTTGGCATGTGTTTCCATTAGCATACCGCACCGCTGTAGATCAACGGCGACACACCGTCCTCGTCCGATCCACCACTCGTCCGATCCACCACTCGCACACTTAATCGTTATTGTAGTCCATGTTATGGAAATAATTGTCATAGACGCCAAGATGTGACATACAGGACAAACCTTGATGTCTGTTTACCTCCTTTAAGGACACAGGCTGCTTAGCCAATCATGTTATTGTTCCCATTCTGTGACCGGTCAATACTGGGATACAGATGGTCTGTGTTGTGGGTACACTGGGACACTTCCTTCTCTGTATTTGTGGACTCCAAGGTGAAATCTTCGAGGTCATAGGTGTCCGAGGCAAGTAGCTCAGTGTTCCCACACTGTTTAGGCTATCTTCTCAAATATGTTGTTTACTCTCTGCGAAACCAGTTAGATGGGCTGGCAAGAGAGAGGCTCTCCAGAATTGACGTGGCAACTCTACCGTGAAGTCAGAACCTCTGACTCTTGGACTTGTGATGTGAATCCTCCGGCCGTTAACTCCAAATGAACCATCATGTGTTTGACATCAAAGCTACTGCTCTTCCCGTGTCTCCTTCCTGAGTCGGTGACTCCCACTGCATAGCTACACAGAAGTTTCCTCTACAAATTGGCGTTGTCGGCAGGATGCCAATAAATCTACAGAGCTGGTAAGTGTGATTTTCAAATCTACTTTGGACATTGCCTTACCAGAATCTGTGATTGACGGTATCCTAAAATTACCTGTGAAACTGATCGGCTGCGTTTCCTTTTGGTTAATGAACATTTGGGGATAGTTAAACCCAGGGAATCAGTGTCTGGGGACTCAGTCCTGGCTTATTTACTCTGTGTATGCTGCTCTGGACGGAAGTGCCATACAGGCATAAACAGCTCATGTTTAGAGATACCTTAAGGAAAGGGCATCAGTGAAGTGGAGCTTCTGTGTGAATTGAAAGCAATGTAAAAAATTTGTATTGGACAAATCGCCGGATTTTGAGGGTCTTAGTGGCTAAACATAGCAGTTGAAAATAAGCAGCCAGAGATATTTACTGCTATCACCTCTCTGTAAAAACACGGCTCCAGCTGCAGCCTTGCGTGTGTGTGTAAAACCTCCCCGTGTGTGTGTGGGGCTGGAGCAGTGCAGGCGGAGAGGGAGAAAGTCACAGCTTATTGTCTAGGTTTTAACTCACGGCACCACCGTCCTTCAAACGGGACGGTCTAAAAGCACTCGTTGTTTAGGACCGCTTTTCTCATGGTTAGACGGGCCAGCACGAGGTGCGTGCATCACCCGATGCGCCACGGTTCTCTGGAGCAGGTGGCGGTCAGGAGTGCATACATAAAATTATAGGCTAATTGATCAGAGGTGTGTAGTGGCAAGCAAGCATAGGCAAACTGTGTTTCACCTTGAGGTGAACTCGATGGCGAGTAGATATAGGCTGGTCGTACGGACTACAGTCAACTGAGCTGTTGTTTGGATAGAAAGGGCAGGGAAAAAGTCTGTGGGCTCCGATCGGGGGGGCACAGCGCCACTAGAAACAAATAGCCTAGTGGTTGTCGCAAGAGGATAAGCTAGTTATCGTTCTTGGACGGCTTTCAGGCACCGATAAATCACTTGTATGCAAGGGTGAGGCGTGAGAAGACGCCGCACTGGAGATAATTCCCCACCCCCTCTAAGATCTCTAAAATCCGGACTAAATTGAGCTGAAGAGCTTTGCTGTCGCGCTGGTGTTTATTAAGAGTTCATGTTTTGTTTGTCTGATTGGGGCTCTATATTGGTTTGTCCCGCCGTCTTGTGTATGTTTTGTAACAATAATGAATCAGTCCATAGACAGGGTAAAATGAACTAAACATTAGTTATCTCACCAAAAGTAAATGACCTGAGAAAAATAAAAAGTGTTTTTATGTCCTGCCTCTGAGTGCAGGGGAAAATGTAAACAAGAAGCCCACTGTTCAGGGTGAGCGCTAGGTGTAAGAAGAAAAGAAGATTATATTGCTTTAAGAATCCATTCTTAGATGGTATTGCTGGTATGTTAAGATATGTTTGTGACCTTGTATAAACCCTATGCCTGTCTTGCGCCCGAGACCCTCAGAGACTTGCCTGAGGAGATCAGGGTTGCAAAATCTGGTTTTAGGTCAATGTTGTATTATTTGTTTCATTTATTCTTAATCTATGTATTGTATAGTAATAATGAATAAAAACGTAATGTATTGAACACATTCCAAAACAAAGCAGATAAGCAGAACAAGACTCAGACATAATACTAATTGTTGTTGAAACCTTTTGCGCTGTTGCAGCAAAATGGAAACTGTGTTAATTATTCTGTTCCAACTGGCCACTGGAATCAGGTAATTAATATAAGTTGAAGTTCAATTACAGTTTTAAAAATTGTTTAACATTCTATATTAAACTGCTCCAAATTATTTCTAGTATCAACCAATTGGTCTCTATAGACAATACTAAAATTAAAATAGTTGTTAAACTACTGACAAGTTTTCTGAAACCGAGCTTATGAACAACAGAGTAAAGGTTGCTGGTTAAGCCAGGATCAATATATTTGTTGAAGTTTTTATTGTGTGCATAATAAATGTGTTAAATTAATTGAGCAATTCTTTAAAAGTATAATGTTGCAATTTCTTTAAAATAGGTAATTACAGTTACAAAATAGGTGTTGTTTTCCAAGGGCCTCTCTTTCACAGGCACTTTGAATCATAACACGTCCAAGTCCTACAGAATCACTTTGTGTTGCAAGCCAAATCCAGGGGTTCTACTCGAGCCCAATTTTAAATACCATAAAGAAAAGTATTGAACCCAGCTCGAGCTAAATGTGAAATGTATTTAATTAATGTGCAAGTGTTTTGATTTATTTAAAATGTTCCAGTCTAGCTTCCTTTGAGTTTAGTGTAAACAACAGATTGGTTCTCATAACATTCTCACTGCTGTGCTGTCCCAAATGTTTTAAACCTTGGGCAGACAAGCACACACACACACACACACACTTTGGATGAGTAATCACTTCATCCAAATTGTAAATTGTTGCCTTCTTTAAAGTTATTAGTAATTCAAGATTAATTATTAAATTAAATTAGGTACATAACAATAAACAACATAACTTTGACTTGATCATTTTGTTCACAACATTAGACCTTGTCCTCTAATCTCTACTAGAATAAGATAAGTGTGCATGTTTGGGTGTGGAACACTCCTGTAATGTACCTAATCTTCTTATCCTTTTCATTACAGAGCTGGGGAAATGGTGTATTGATTAGATTCTGATCCGTGCAAAGTCCAATTTTGACTGACATTAGTTCTAATGTTAATTTGATTTCAACCCATAAGTAATTATTTAGATTAACTCAACATTTCACATGATGATGGATTAGTGCTCCACATTTTTCCCACTAATTTGTTGTGCAATTAGGCCAATGGTAAAGAGAGACATTGATGACCTTGTGTCCCTTTTGTTGGTACGTGGTTCCATTCTGTCTATGGCCTTGGACGGCTTCACTAAGAATCACCCAGTTCTGACACAGTTCTGAGTGCAGTCACAGAGATGCTATGGCTGCTCTACATGAAATGACATTAATGGTCTGGTCTGAGAATGGACACCATTACCTGCTTCCAGAGACAATGCCGCTCCTCAAACTGAACAATACTGTCTAACGTGGGCCACTCCCCCCACCAAGCCATGAACTGAAAGCTTGACATCTGAACACCTGGAAGCCTCCCGGTCACACCAGCACCAACCCTTGGGTCAGTCAGATGGGACTAATGGCTTAACTTAGGGCATTTGGTTCAGAAATATGACTCTCGTTACCGCAGAGTGGGTTGTTTTTTTAAGGCTATACTGCTATGCAGAGGATGCCTGTAGGTTGGCAAGCTGTTAAAAGCCCCTACTATTTTTAAAATAGGCCTAATGTCAGGAGCCTCTTAATGTCTAGTTCTACATGTATTCACATTATATGGACAATGTTTCCACCTGGTGAAACTGAAGGCTGCACGGTACTCAGGCTACAATACGACCATTCTGTTCTGCTCTAACAATTCAATTGATAGATTCTACATCAAAACAATTAGCTTTTATTGTTTCCAATGATAACGTCTTTTCAAGAGAAGGAATGCAAACCTGTTTTCAAATGTAAGGTTTTGAATGTGTTTGACATTTCTCAGTAATACCACCCTCAGACACCCACTATCATTTATGCTATGCTTTCAGTAATAACTCAGATGTTAAGGGGAAGAAGCGTTTCCTCCCAAATCAGATATGCTTTGTTTTTCAACAAAGGTATACAGTTCCTGCATAATATATGTTTCTCACAATTGTTTTTTTGTAAGCTGCACACAGGTGATACTGAGTCTTCTCGATTAATAGATTACACCATGCTTAAATAGACTCCTAAGTTATTATTTCATATGTGACATATGTAAGAAAGGGGAGGGAAGAGTCAATTATATTGAGTAATTGATTTTATATTGGAACATTTATTTCTCAAACCTGTTTTATGGAAGAGGAAAATATTTCTGATAAACTAATATGTTATCAAACGGTAAATGGTGAATTAATATAACATTTAGAATCATTGAGAAGGGGTGATATCCGCAGGGACTAGCTCACCTTTAAATTACAATAACATTTCTCTACTTTGGACTGATGAGTATATGATTCTTGCATGTTAAATGACTAACACAAACCTTACATTTATGCATGTGCATGTCTCAGGAAGGCTCCCAAATAATTCTGAGGGGCCTATCCTATTTTTGTATTTAAATGATAATGTGCTAATCCATTACCTTGAGTTGTCTGCACTCAGGAAAACATCCCTATCAAGTGTTAACCCAATAACTACAGTAGGACAGCTCTGAAGGCCAAGGGTCAGAGAGAGAGCTACGTGGGTCCACGCCAGCCACTGCAAGGTCCTAGTCACCAACAAAAGTAGATGACAACAAGTGATGTGTCCTAGTCACCAACAAAAGTAGATGACAACAAGTGATGTGTCCTAATCACCAACAGAAGTAGATGACAACAAGTGATGTGTCCTAATCACCAACTTGCACCACACTTGCACTACATACACCAAAACACACTACACACAAGGTGTCACAAGCAAGTGCCAGCTGAGCGGTTCCATATGCTCTCTGGTTCCTCATTTGTGTTACCGGTGTGCGGAGTCTGACTGTCCGTGTCACAAAATCGACCGAAGGAATACACACACACACCCCATGGAGCATTCCCACCTCGTGATGACGGCTCGCCTGGGAAAACGACAACGCAACCGTGAGCAATACAACTGGCCTGGCCCAGTGATGTGGGGTTTAGCTCGCCACAAGATTACGTTTGGTTGTGCGGCGACAAGCTCTATCAAGTTCTGGCTCCCCTCTGGATAGGTACATGCACTCTAGTGGATTTGAATCCAGCAATCAGGCTTAACAACACTACTCTTTAATGTATTATCCATGCATAGAAAGACCTACAATGATGTTTCAAGTACTGGATTAATTTCAGTTTTGGCCCAAAGCAAATATTTATAATATTTCATATAACAATTATGTAGCATATTTGATCCTCAAATTAGAGAAGTATAATTTAAAGAAATTGATATTCTCAACATTAGATAAACACAGAAGAATCCTTTCCAAGTACCATAAGTAGCTCAGGTAAGTATGGCTAATAGGAATACTTGATAGACTTAATTTGGTACAGATCAGTGGTAGCATTTACAAATGTAATAATTCAAGGTTTAAAAATGTTTAATCCTTCCTTTCCAGGTTTTTACAAACGTCTTTGAATATTTGCCTAACTTTTCCTTTTCAGATTTTGAACAATGTACTTGACTAAAATGAATGTATTGATTTCACTAAGTGCCTTACTCTTGACTAAAGCGTATTTAAGTAAACGTAAAAGTAATCCTAAAATTGAGGACACTGCACTTTTGCAGATTACAGATTGATCAAATCCCCAGTGTGAATTATATACTCTAACTGTGAATTTTTAGCTGGATCTCTTACGATCCTGAGTTTTAAAAATGCTTTTGACTAGTGATTGCCTTGAAGTAAATCTTTAAAGCGGCAAGCTGGTTTTGATTTTATAGTTTGGTGAATGAAATTAACTAATGGTAAATGATAAAATATATTAGTTTAAAAACAAATGTTTAGCCATTGTGCACCTGTGTTTTATGTGTGTTCATTATTATGCTTTTGACAAAAGATGATCAAACACTGATGAGAGATGATTTTTCCTATTATGATTGGCTGTATCAATCATTGTGATTGAATGTTTCAATCTTATTCTACTTTGTGATGTAATTAATGTAAGGTGAGACCACACTCGAATCTGGAGACGCCTATTGAGTTAATTATTGACCAAATTATTATTAGACTAATGTTTTTAGGTTATCATAAATGATAAAAAGAGAGGACTGTTATGGAAATAATTGTCATAGACGCCAAGATGTGACATACAGGACAAATTATGATGTCTGTTTACCTCCTTTAAGGACACAGGCTGCTTAGCCAATCATGTTATTGTTCCCATTCTGTGACCGGTCAATACTGGGATACAGATGGTCTGTGTTGTGGGTACACTGGGACACTTCCTTCTCTGTATTTGTGGACTCCAAGGTGAAATCTTCGAGGTCATAGGTGTCCGAGGCAAGTAGCTCAGTGTTCCCACACTGTTTAGGCTATATTCTCAAATATGTTGTTTACTCTCTGCGAAACCAGTTAGATGGGCTGGCAAGAGAGAGGCTCTCCAGAATTGACGTGGCAACTCTACCGTGAAGTCAGAACCTCTGACTCTTGGACTTGTGATGTGAATCCTCCGGCCGTTAACTCCAAATAAACCATCATGTGTTTGACATCAAAGCTACTGCTCTTCCCGTGTCTCCTTCCTGAGTCGGTGACTCCCACTGCATAGCTACACAGAAGTTTCCTCTACAGTCCACAGGGAACCCGAAATGTTCCACCCAGCTGATTTAAAAGAAGCAGGTGGGTTCTAGCTCCTGTGTGTCCTTATCTGAAATCGCCATACTAACTTTTCTTCTTCTTGTATTTTGTTCGTTTTGTTGTTGTGTTTCTTCTGGGCGGCTGTCAACAGCTTTTAGGCGCAATACCGCCCCCTGGATTATATATAGTGTAGTGGATACTGCCCTGAATGACAGACTTTTTTCCCACTCGTAAAAAAAAGGCGTATTCGTCGTGTGACTGCGTGTGCCGAACCGTGACGGTACGGGACGAATACGGATACCGTTACACCCCTAGCGCATATATAAGATAATTACCTGCATTACATTATTTCTTGATCTGGGCTATAATATGGGGAGACGGCAAGGTTTCTTATATTAAACTTTGCCTATAAAAATGCCTATACCATTTAACCCTTATGTTGTGTTCAGCAGAATTGTTTTGGGTGACTCTGGGTCAAATTTGGCCCAATCAAGATTAATCTTTGACTTTAGACACCCCACCCCGACCCCCTTCATCCACTGTAACAATATTTTTTTTTGCAACATACACCTGGTCTCCCATGCCTCTGCCCCCCTCCCCCCATGGGAACTCGACCTTTCACAAAGAATATGTATACTAACACTTGAACCTGAACACACATGCACGTGTGCAATAATTCAATTACAACAGGATTGTATGGTTAAAAATGCACAATAGGTTAGTTATGATGGAGTTAAAACAATATTGGATGATAGTCATTATTTTGGAGTGTTTTGGACTGAGATAAATCATGGGTCAAAATTGACCCGCGAACACCATGAACACAATGGTTAAAGATGAATATGACATGTTGTTCACACTGACTTTGATTGCTTACCATGTCACTGGACTCCAATCTTCAAAATGAATGTTTATTTTATGTGTGATAATGTACACAATTTTAGTATGGATAATATGTCACTTTATTTCTTTATTTCATTCAAGATGTATTATTAATTACTGTGTGTATGTAAATGTGTTGGACAATTGCAGGACTAGCCTTCACTCCATATTTGTTTTATTTCTGACTCGGATGATAAACCAGGCTTGTCACAACAATGCACCCCACCCAAAAAGATGGTTCTATTCATCCCACCCTCAAGCATTTTTTAGGGTATGGTTGTAGGACTAGTACCAATGAATGGAGCAAGTGTCATGTATGTGACCCTTTTATTTTGTAAGATAGCAAGGGGTGCATAACGTGGCAAAAATATGCTGACAAAGACTATGTAACATTTGTAAACATATATTTTGTTTATTATATGACAAATATGTAAAATTAAATAATACATTTGAAAGCACGTGTATACAGACAGGACGTCACAATTAAAAAAAAAATACAAATACAAAAATTACTGGAAAAGAAGTGATGAATGAATGCAAAATCCAGGATTCAACACCACCCATCAAAATACGGAGCGAAACGTTTAACCACAAGAATCAAGACTATATGAGCTACCACTAAGCGACTCACAGTCTGTAAATTACCATTAAACATTTTTTTTAAAAAAGCTGTCCGTTTACTTTTCGTTTTAAGCATCATTTTAAGGTCTTTATTCAAATATTTGTATTGAGAAGAAGCATACAAGTGTAAACAGTAGTATATATTATTTGGGGTGGAAATCATGCTTCCCCTTTTCCAACTGTTGGAGCACCACCCAATCGAGTGGTTGGAAGGTTCACCTCTGCTCCGCGCCGCCCGTTGATGAGTAGGCTCCTACAAGGAAAGGACTCGAACACCGAGGAATGAGATAAGCAATAAGCTGAGTTTTAATGGTAAAAGCAACAATACACAATACAGAGCACTCTGCAACAGTACAAAATACAGAGTACTCTGGGCTGAATTCTACTACCGTGTGAGATACGTCTCAGGACAGTCAGTCAGAAGACACCGCCGAGTATGAACATTGGAACAGCTTACATCCAAATTCTGTGGGAGGAATTGTTGGTTGCTCCTCCCTAGCTATTTGTTATTGGCGATTTCACTTCTGGACGAGCCCTAGACAGTGAGTTGGTAGTTCTCCATTGGCCGGTTTCACTTCTGGGCGAACCCTAGGCAATGAGTCAGCATCCGTTGACTCCGTCTGGTTCGCCCCACCTTCTTACATTAGCTAACACACGATATCACATGTTCTGCCTCTCTGAAAGCTATACTTGTATATGTTTAAACGTCATCGTCTCATGACATCCTTAGGATTAGTTAACTAACAAAGGTTAACTGTTCTCATACCCTAAGGCCTTCTCTGAACTTCCTCCAACCCCGAAGTCAGCTCACTTAACATGAATACATCTATTGATAATTCAGAACGACCATTGTCTTTCTAACTGTGTGACTCAATTCAGTAACACACATCGTCTCATGACATCTCCAGGAGTCCTGCAGGAAACGAACCACCCAACCAACGTCTGCACATGAACGCACACACATTTCTTTCATTAACTAACACTTAACATCCTTATCGTTTCTTAGCTAATGCATGCTGGATATGAACCACTAACTAACAAGACTTTCACTGTATTATATCTGAGGAAGCCTTCTCTTGGAGTTCCTCTGACCTTTACCAATTCACTTAACATCTGCTGTTAATTGCAAAGACCATTGATAATTAGCAAAGAGACTCATGGGCCTCTTCTAATGACTTTCTGAAAAATACTCATCAACGGGTAATCATTTTACTCAAGGCAGAAATCACAGGTTGTACTGTACCTTACCTACTCACAAATAGCCAAAAGACCATTTGCGCTAATCTACTTCTACTTAAAATGGGACATCATTTTAGGAATATATAATATAAAAAACCTCTCTATATTTAAGAGGAAACAATTTACTCGTCCATTCAAGTTTAACACACATACTATATATCAGGTGACATTTAAATGAATATACCAGAAATACGCTGTATTAAACTTTCTGCTATAACACGTTACTTTACAACATAGAAGACAAACATAACAGCCAGCAAGGAAGAAAAAACATAGCATAACAGGAATAGCATGATTAATGCCATACCTATTCATAGTGGGAAAGAACATACAAAAAGTATATATCTAATGAAAACATTTAAAAATACAATTGTGCAAAACAAAAAACAGAGTGGTGCAGATGAGCCCAGATTACCCCTCCACCCCTCCCTCCCCGAGCAGTGCCACCAAGCCATTAAAAACGATTGTTTGTGCAGTGCATTTCAGCCGACCGTCCCTCTTATAAATGAAACCATTGGACCCCACATCCTCTCGAATTCCCCCAGTCTATCTTTTAGGATATATCGAATTCTTTCTAAATGCAGAGTATCAGTCAATGCCGTTAATCCAAGCTTTAAAACTGGGCACTTCCTTTGATTTCCATAACAGGAGAATACGTTTATTTGCACACAGGATGCCATAGGACAGGAGATGAAGTTGTGCATTTTTAAGTGTGTTACATTGTGCAGATGTGCCCAGTATCACTAACACTGGATCTGGTTGTAGTTGGACTTTAAATGCATTTGAGAAGAATGAAAATATTGCGACCCAAAAGTTCTGTAGTTCAGGGCATAGCACATAGCTATGAAGTAAGTCTGCCTCTGATTGTTCACATTTCTCACAGGTTGGTGACAATTCGGGAAAGATTCTATGGAGTTTTACTTTAGAGTAGTGCAACCTATGTAACATTTTGAACTGTATGAGGCAGTGCCTGGCGTTACGGGAACAGATACTCACATATTTCAAGGCCTTGTCCCGGTGTCCTCTGCTATTTCCTCACCAAACTCTTTTTCCCAGTCTTTTTTTATACATTTTGTATCAACTTGTCCATAGTCTTGTAGTACGTCATATATAAATGACACTGTACTGTATGTCTCTCTGTTAAACAGTCTCTCAGACAGCGGTCAAGCTTGTCAGGTGTTGCAGTCTCAAAGTCATGTAGGTGGGTCCTCACATAATGCCTAATCAGGAGGTATTTAAAGAAATCCGCCCTAGCCAGCCCATACTTTTCCTGAAGCTGCTGGAATGATGCAAATGTACCGACGCTACCCATTCCTAACTCTCTCCATCTGTCAAAGGTTCCATCCATAATTGAAGGGGTAAACGATGGGTTTGATGATAGGGGAACATTGAAGGACAGGGCCCTAAGTTGAAGTTGTTTTGTAATTTGTCTCCAAATCTGAATGGTATTATGAATAATCGGGTTATTATTATAGTATGAGTTTTTAAGACGCACGGGAAACATAACTATGGCACCAAGAGAGGAGGGTAGGCAGTCTTCTCGTTCCAAGTCAATCCAGTCTGCGAGTACAACTGTCTCGTCTAACCAGTATGAGACACAACGAATATTTGCCGCCCAATAATAGCGCATAAAGTCTGGCAAAGCTAGCCCCCCTTTCGTCTTAGTCTTGCACAAGTGGCCTTTCTTAATCCTATGGGACTTATACTGTAGTTCCAAACAGGCCCGGTTCTACGGGGGTGCATTGCACCCTAAGTTGAGTCGTGATGCACCCTCATTTGAAAAATGAAAAGTAAAAAAAAAAGTGAAAAAAGATTAAAGTGAAAAATGTTACATATATAATAACAATAATAATAGTAGTAATAATGATAATAAGAAGAATATAGTTGAAATAAAATAAATTGTAATTGTGGTTAAATAACATTGTCTGCTGCATTTATTTGGTCAATTTATACGGTAAGTAACGTTATGTCAGGTGCGCGTGACCTGTGCCGTTGCGCGTTCGTCATTTGCAAGGTGCTTACACAGCAGTCAGTGATGGACATCAGAAAATGGTTAAAACAACCAGCCCTTATCGCCAGCAGTAACACTGCATCGACTGCAGGTAATAACAGTTTAGATCATGGGGACATTACGTTACCCGCGGCCACTGTCGTGGACACTAACGTCCTCCCGCCCAACTCGCCGGCTTTGCCCCAAACACCGCCACCCCTCGGCGGCCCGCAAGTGCCAGAGGACCTCGGTAAAACAGAGCCTGCCCAGGTATATTTAAAAAAGTACCCAAGTCGCCTGTACAGTGGGGTAAGGCACTCATTTTGCAGCTCATGGTTTCAAAACAGAGATTGGCTGGAATATTCATGTAAAAAATATGCCATCTTCTGCTATGCCTGTAGACATTTCGGTCTTAAAGGGGAGTGATTTGTAAAATATCCATAAAGAAAAAGTAAATCTGTTTACAGTTCTGTTTCATATGGGTGTTGAGAGGTATCCATAGATCTCTTCATTTTGCTCTCAAAGTGCACCAGATTGATGCTTTTAACTTCAATATTTAAAAAATCTTCCCGGGGGAGCATGCCCCCAGACCCCCCTAGAGGAGGTGAGGACCCCCCTAGAGGGTGTTAGGTTATTATTATCGAATCTAGTTTTGTGAACAAGGCTTTAGTGATATATAAAGGCAAGTTCTGAAAAAGGTATAACAGCTGAGGGAGAAAGATCATCTTCACTGCGTTGATCCTACCTAGTAAGGAAACTGGCAGTGTTTTCCAAAACTCTATTTTTGTCTTAAATGTATCTAGAATGGCCACAAAGTTTGCGTCAAATAGCGAGTCAAATTTGTTTGTGATCTCTATTCCTAGATAGGTGAATTTTTCTGAAGCCTATTTCAATAGAATGCTCTCTAGCACGCTTGTGTCTTTACAGTGTACAGGCATCACTTCGCTTTTGGTCCAATTGATTTTACATCCAGAAAAAGAGCTAAACAGTTCTATGGTCTCTAATAAAATAGGAACCGAAGACTGTGGTTCCGTTATAAACATTGCAGTGCACATCCCTGCCTTGTTCCCCTGTGCAGGTTAAGTGGTTCTGATATAGTCCGGTTAGTGAGGATTCTAGCATTTGGATTGGTGGAAAGCAACTTAACCCACGAGATTACATTACATTACATTGCATTTAGCTGACGCTTTTATCCAAAGCGACTTACAATAAGTACATTCGACCAGGAAGACACAACCTTGAAGAAAACAGAATCATATAAGTACATCAGGTTTCATAGAGCCAAACATTTCAAGTGCTACTCAACTGGCTTTAGGTAAGCCAGTCCTTTATTAGTATAAAAGTGCTTCGTTAATAGTTCTAACGCTCGAAGTGGAGTCGAAAGAGATGAGTTTTCAGTTTGCGCCGGAAGATGTGCAAGCTATCTGCCGTCCTGATGTCAATGGGGAGCTCATTCCACCATCTTGGAGCCAGGACAGCAAACCCACGTGTTTTCGCCGATGGGAACTTGGGTCCCCCTCGCAGCGAGGGCGCAACGAGTCGTTTGGCTGATGCAGAGCGTAGTGCACGCGCTGGGGTGTACGGTTTAACCATGTCCTGGATGTAGGAAGGGCCAGATCCATTCGCAGCATGGTAAGCAAGTACCAGTGTCTTGAAGTGGATTCTAGCAGTTACCGGAAGCCAGTGAAGGGAGCGGAGGAGCGGAGTGGTTTGGGAGAATTTAGGAAGGTTGAAGACCAGACGAGCCGCTGCATTCTGGATGAGCTGCAGAGGTCGGATGGCACATGCAGGTAGACCAGCCAGGAGGGAGTTGCAGTAGTCTAGGCGTGAGATGACGAGAGCCTGGACCAGAACCTGAGTCGCTTTCTGAGTCAGCTGGGGACGTATCTTCCTGATGTTGTAAAGCGTGTATCTGCAGTAACGGGTTGTAGCAGCGATGTTTGCAGTGAAGGACAGGTTGTTATCTAGGGTCACACCCAGATTCCTTGCAGTCTGAGTCGGGGAAACAACTGAGGTGCCGATGTTGATTGTTAGGTCAAGAGTGGGACAATCTTTTCCCGGGAGGAAAAGCAGCTCAGTCTTGTCAAGGTTGAGCTTGAGGTGGTGAGCAGACATCCACTGAGAGATGTCAGCTAGACAAGCAGAGATGCGTGCAACGACCTGGGTCTCTGAGCGGGGAAAGGACAGAATTAATTGGGTGTCATCAGCGTAGCAGTGGTAAGAAAAACCATGCGGGCTAATGACTGATCCGAGCGAGTTTGTGTACAGGGAGAAGAGGAGGGGACCAAGAACAGATCCCTGAGGGACCCCCGTAGTTAATTGACAAGGGTCGGACTCAGACCCTCTCCAAGTCACCCTGTAGGTACGGTCTTTCAGGTATGAGGTGAGGAGGGAAAGTGCAGAGCCTGAAACTCCAAGTTTTTGGAGAGTGCGAAGGAGGATCTGATGATTCACCGTGTCGAATGCAGCAGACAGGTCCAACAGGATGATGACAGAGGAGAGGGATGCAGTTTTGGCAGTGTGCAGTTCCTCCGTGACAGCAATGAGAGCAGTTTCTGTGGAGTGACCTGCCTTGAAACCAGACTGGTGCGGATCCAGAAGGTTGTTCTGATTGAGATAACAGGAGAGTTGTTTAAAGACAGCGCGTTCAAGTGATTTAGACAGGAACGGGAGGAGAGAGACAGGCCTGTAGTTTAGAACATCAGACGGGTTGAGAGTGGGTTTCTTTAGGAGATGGGAAAACATGTGACTTATCAGTAACTTTAGACATCGTAACACAATTTTAAACGAGATTTTATTGTAGATTATACATTTTACTGATACCAATTGTATGACATTTACCTTTAAATATTTTTTTTTTATACATTTTTTTTTTTTTTTAAAGAGGTGGGGCGGCACTCCTAGCGCCCCTATGGGCCGGCCGCCACTGCCTACTACCATCAAGTACAGGCTTAGCTCCACGTCGTTGACGTTGACTACTGCGACTTTGTTGTCTGGACTAAAAATGACCTCTTTGTAGAGAGAATTGTGCGTGATGTGGACCTGTGGGACAACATCATTCCCAGAGTTGAGAGTTTCTTCAGACTATGTGTTCTCCCTGAAGTGTTGGGACAGCAACTTACAAGGGGAAAGGTACAAGTCATAAAGAGTTGGTGTGCTCATTTTTTTCCACAAGAACATGATGGTGCATAACTATCAGGTGACTAAAAGCCTCCTCTCCCTGTCTGCTGTTCCATTTTTCAGTTTCAGTTGCAAGATGATCAGGAGGGAGAGAAGGCGTGATTACCAGCACCTGTGGTCTGTCCTGGTCCCGGAAGTTGTGGTTCTCTCCTTGTTGCATTATTATTTGCACAGTGGCAGCTCTTTAACCTGCATTACAGCACCTTCATATTCACTGACCACACTCACTAGAGCAAGTAGGGCTGTGTGATATATTGCTATTGTAAAAAAGATGTTTACTGAAAAGATTAAATGATACTAAGAAGACTGAATAATACATGGTTTCTTATTTACATTTACAATAACCCTCAATGGCCATACATGGGAGCGTCACCAGACCAATTGTCATCTCTAGAATATTGTTGAATGAATTAAGCCTGAATGTAGATGAAAGTTGTATATTGAGTAGGGCTACACAATTTACAACACACAAAACGATGTTTACTGAAAAGACTTGAACACAAGATGTTTGAACACATGTTTGTTTACTGAAAAGATTAAATGATACTGAATAATACATGGTTTCTTATTTACAAGACTACAGCTCCATGACTTTACTCCAATGGGACGACAGACACTGACAGATTAGACAAGGCACAGCAAATAACCCCAATCTTGTCAATTAGTGCCTCACCTGGTTTTGTTAGCATGTGCTCTATGGGCACAGCCCTGCTTTGCAGAATCTGATATTTTCTTTTGACTAATCCTATGACTCTTTCGACATGAATACGCACATTAGCTATTTTTCTTGTCTCTTCCACCTCGTATGCTGACAGCTGACTTTTCCCCCTGGTGAATGCAGGCATCTTTAGTGAAGCACAGTAAAATCCCACACTATCGCCAATATCGAACCCACGGTCTGCTAGGACAATATCTCCAGGTAACAGGTTTTTTAGGAGCCCACTCTGTATTGTGATCTTTTTATCACTAACTCTTCCTCCCCAGGCACAAGATATGTAGGTAACATAGCCTTGGGGAGCAACACCAATCAGAAATGTAACAGTATGGTGATGCTTGTAGTTGGACCATGTTTGTGCTCTAGCTAGTAAATTAGAGGGCCTCTCAATAAAAACTTCAAAACAGTCAACAATCACAGCAACTCTACATCCAAATGCCTGTCTGAATCCCATTGGCATTGTAGCTTGAAGTACATGTCGCTCTGGCCACTCAATTATAAATTCTGTACTCTCATGAAGTATGTCAATTAACTTATGCCAAATTCTAGAAGCAGTGGAGAGAGAGATGTTGAACCTGAAAGCCAAATCTTTCAGAGGGAGATTTAGTCTCAGCCTCAGCAAAACTAAAATGAACTGTTCAAATTTGGAGAGCACAGACATAGGGCCACAGGTGATGTAGGGCTCGCACAGTTGAAAAACCTGAAGTAAAACTAAGAAGTTGGGGAGCCCGGTGTAAAACTTTGTTTTCTCTTCGTTGTTCTCAAAGGACTCCTGGTTGAACTTTGTGTCCAGTGCCTTTGTCCGAAGATCTCCCAGCTCTGTTGTGTTCTGTCTCAGAACATCCTCCATCCTCTCGATGTCCTCCATCGTTAAATCAGTCTGGCATCCTGCATCTGCATACAATATAGCAGTAGCAAGCATAATTAGTTATTTAAAATAGTCAAATATGAATGTGAATTGTTGTTAAGTTATCTTTTTGACAACCTTTTTACAGACATGCAAGTTCTCTGTTCCAATTATTGCAGATTCTCAAGTTAGTACTCTATTTTCTAAACCTAAACCTAATTCAAAGTTTGCATTGATTTTCTGACAATCACATTTGTAATATTTAATAATAATGCTGGTGGTTAATTTACCTTGTTGGTCATTTAATATCCCACTGGTGTCCTCTGTCAGACGGGGGCTGCGTCGGTTCTGGGCTCTCGGTTGTCTGCAGGAGATCCAACAAAGCCTCTGCACATTCTGATTGTCTTTGTTGGTCTTCCTTGAGCTCCATCCTCTGCTCTCGTCGAAGAGATGCCTCTGATCTGGGCTTACTGGTTGTGTGGTAACCAAGGTTAACAGTGGGAGCCCAGTCTACCGACTTCTTCAATTGCTCAGCTTTATGGACGACAACCTTCGGCACTCTGTAAAACCTCTTGTTTTTCTCTCGGCCGGATCGATTGGAACAACCGTAAACTACACAACACACCGGCATTTTCACAATGGTAACAGCAGCTAGATCCTCTGTAGAAAATTACTTCCTGACCTCCAATGGAATTTCGCGCCAAAGGAACGCAGCGGTGTGACGTCAAGTGAAACCAAGCTATTGTGCCAAAACTACGCCAACTGGCTGCGGAGGGAGACTCCCCCCCTTCACTGGAGAACTGCGCTAAAACAGCTGATCACAACGTTCACACTCTGTGGTCACGAAGTACTCCACTAGCCGCCCCCCCCCTGTCGACTTTCCTGAAGTACTCCCCCGTTGATAGAAAACAACACGTAATGAATTAAGACCCCACGGTTTGATGATTGATAGGTGTGTGGGTTGTCTTTCATTTTGACAAGCAGAAAAATGTTATAATAAACATAGATTCTGTATGTTAAATGGATATATCCGCCTTCTTTCATTTATCTTTCCATTCCCACAACAATATACATAAAGAAATGGCATATTTTGGACATAGTTTGAATGGTGATTAATCATGATTAATGCATTTTTAAGCTGTGATTAATCTGATTAAACATTTTAATCATTTGACAGCCCTAATTAAAACATTTAATTTAATTCGATTTTTGGAGAATTTGTATTATTTGATGTACACAACATGCCTACAACTTTGAAGATGCAAAAATGTTTTTTATTGTGAAACAAACAAGAAATAATGAAAAAGAGAAAACATGAGCGTGCATAACTATTCACCCCCCCAAAGTCAATACTTTGTAGCCACCTTTTGCAGCAATAACAGCTGCAAGTCTCTTGGGGTCTGTGTCTATGAGCTTGGCACATCTTTCCACTGGGATTTGCTTCCATTCTTCTTGGCAAAACTGCTCCAGCTCCTTTAGGTTAGATGGGTTCCGCTCGTGTACAGCCATCTTTAGGTCATACCACAGATTTTCGATTGGATTAAGGTGTGGGCTTTGACTGGGCCACTCCAAAACGTTTAAACGTTTCCCCTTAAACCACTCTAGCGTTGCTTTAGCAGTATGCTTTGGGTCATTGTCCTGCTGGAAGGTGAACCTCCGCCCAAGCCTCAAATCTCCTGCAGACTGAAACACAGTTTCCTCAAGTATTTCCCTGTATTTAGCTCCATCCATCACTCCTATTTTGACCAGCTTCCCAGTCCCTGCCGATGAAAAATATCCCCACAACATGATGCTGCCACCACAATGCTTCACTGTGGGGATGGTGTTCTGAGGGGGATCAGAGGTGTTGGGTTTGCACCAGACATAGCGTTTACCTTGATGGCCAAAAAGTTCCATTTGAGTCTCATCCGACCACAGGACCTTCTTCCACATGTGTGGGGAATCTTCCACATGCCTTTTGGCGAACTCCAAACGTGTTTTCTTATTGTTTGCCTTAAGCAGTGGCTTCTTTCTGGCGACTCTTCCATAAAGCCCAGCTCTGTGGAGTGTCCGGCTTACTGTGGTCCTGTGAACAGATTCTCCTCTCTCTGCTGTGGAGCTTACCAGCTCCTGCAGGGTTATCCTCGGCCTCTTTGTTGCCTCTCTGATCAATGCTCTCCTTGCACGGTGTGAGAGTTTTGGTGGGCGGACCTCTCTTGGCAGGTTTGTTGTCGTGGCATATTTTTTCCATTTTAAAATAATGGATTTGATGATGCTTCGTGGGATGTTCAAAGTCTGTGAGATTTTTGTATAACCCAACCCTTTCTCATACTTTTCCACAACTTTGTCCCTGACCTGTTTGGAGAGCTCCTTTGTCTTCATGGTGTCGTTTTATCGCTTAGAAAGGCCACTTGCTGTGGTATGGAGGACTGAGGCCTTCTACAACAGGTGTATATATACAGAGATAATGAGGCACTTGATTGCACACAGGTGAACTTTATTTCAATAATTGTGTGACTCTGAAGGTCTTTGTTTGGGCTCAATAGCAAAGGGGGTGAATACATATGCACACACCACTTTTCAGTTTTTAATTATTTTTTATGTTTTAAAAGATGCTCTTTTTTTTCACTTCACCAATTTTGACTGACTTTGTTTGGGGTCTTGTCATAAAATCCCCCCAAAAATATTATATTCTTTTTGTTTTTCTCAAAGCGACCTTTATTATAAATCTCAACATGTAGTGTATTATAAATGCTGTAAACCGCAGAACAGAATCCTGTTTATTCAAACAAATCAACACGGTCATGTTTGGATACAAATCAAAGTTGTTGTAATGACAAGAGAAAAGCAAGCGTAGGAATACCAATCTGATATTTGAGACAGCATTCATCCAGAGGTGCATGCTCCCCCCCAGGGCAGACCTGAAACGGCCTTCAGTCCCACTTAGCACCTCATTTAGTTCCCAAAGACAGCCAGTAACTGATGTTGACAGAAGTCTGACAAAGGTAAATTGATCACTTAATCAGTTTTAATTTATGAGTTGATGGGTCCTGATTAAAAAGCAACACGCCCTCGGGTATTCTTGGCAGATCATTTGACACCAACACATTCAGGAGAGAGGGAGTACATTAGCCCGCACGTCCGACTGTGCTCCTCAGGGCTTGAAATAGAGAGGTGTATATTATCTTTGTTCATGAGAAAACTCATTTATTTCGTTTTTTCCCACACCTGAAAATGTTCAAAATAAATGTAATTCTGTCTGAACTTTTGTGTTACAATAATAGACCCACTTCTCTCCGTCTCAAGCAACAGGCAGAACAATGATACTGTAGCTGGCATTATCACAGAGGAGCGGTCCTAACGTTTGAGGATGCGTCATAGAGGGACATAAAGACAGGGGAAAGAATCCAAACAAACATCTGCCGAGAACATTTCCGATACTGGCTTCTTTAAATGTATAGGAATTACTAAACATAAATAATAACACTAAATTATAGGAACAAAATATTAATACAATTAACAGGTAAAAGTCAATTGATCCAGATACTCAGGTACAATATTCAGGTTTGAGGTTCATTAACATTTTGGATTGACCGAGAGCACTGCAGTTGATCAATAATCAAATGAATTCTCAAAAATACAACTTGCCTAATAATTGCACACAGTGTATTGTTTTATCTTTGTGTTTTTTCTTCATGTGAACCTGTTCTTCTGAAAGGTCCTATTAAAGTTTGTATTATCATGCTGTGCCTTAGCTTGTGGAACCAAGAGGTCTGGAAACAAATAACACCATTTGATGTGTCGCATTGTGCAGCTCATGCCTGTTAACTGCTTGAATGGATTCACTGCTGGAGTGTTGAGGTGCAGTGGCTGTTTGACCCCTTCTGGAACACACTCATACTAGTTTGTCATTAAGGGGGGTGCTGTCTCAGCTTCCCCTGCTCATGGCACATTGGCTCTGTACACAGACTGGGTAAGCCTATGCACATTTGGATCTTCACTTTGATGTTGAACCACATTTTTACCATATGGGTCCGACCTTCTGAGGCAGCAGCATTCACTGCCTCCCCCAACAAACGGTATGATCTCCACCACCCTAACAAGAACTTCTGTTGCCGTTTGCTATGATGGCCTTTATGCAGACAGTTATGTAAGGGATAATATGCAGCGTAGGCAGTCATTGATGACCGGTTACATACTAAATAAACCAACTACTTGAATCATATTACTTATTTTAAGAGGATTTTAATGATTTTAAAATTATTTCATTGATTTTAAAATGATCGTATTGCTTCGGCTAAGAAAAAAATGGCAGCACTGATCGATGTTTTCTGTAACTGTCCAAGACTGTTCACAGTTTGGAATCCATTAACCAGTCTTTGAACGCTGCCAGAGCCCATACCGTGTTCCCTTTAGTATTTACTTCCTGCCTGTCGTCTTCTATTGATTTCTTCAACTTCCAGCGCTTTCTCTTTCAACCTCCTTCCTTCTCTTGCACTCTTTTTCTTCCAAAGTTTTGTGCTCTCCGCAAATGTAAAATTAATATTCAAAAAGTGTTTTCAGGGTGTTTTCTGAAAACTAATGTTTGTTGTCTAACAATATAAAATTGACCGGACTTCTTTCTGCGGATTGATATGGATGCACATAGTCCCTTGACCCTTGTGCTGCCTATCGTGTTTGTTTAATAAGTTGGGACATGTTCTTAGCTCAGAGTGAGCGTTCCTTAGTTTGTTAGTTCTTTGGGAGGCGTGTCAGAGAGAGCACTGGCTTTTTGAAAGATCTTTGCAAACGGAGCCGACACCAGTGATGGGAATTCATCGTTTGGCTCGGCACACTAAGAAGAGCCGGCTCTTTTGGCTCCCAAGCGGCTCTTAATTTGACCACAGTAGCCTCAGTTTCACAGCTGCGATGCTCCAGCGTTCGCAGTTCGCATGCTCCACTAGCATATACTAGATATGTGTTTGGATGTTATTTGTGTGTGTGAAGTTGTGCTTGCATACTCGTGTGTATATATGTTTCTGTATTGTTACAGTTTTACAAAGAAAGAAAGAAAGTCATCTACAGTAAAAAACAAAACAAAAGACAAGCCTTGTCTCTTTATTATAGGACTTCTAAACTGTCTAGCCACGCTGTTATGACCGGCTCGTTGGCCACAACAGAAAAACCAGGAGAGACGCTCAAAGTTTCCAACAATCTCCGCACTTTATTCGGAAACACCAAAAAACCGCAGAGAGTGGACGAGGGGAAAGGATCACGGTCAGTTCCTCCGCAGCAGGCTTGGAGAGAGTCAGGGCCGGCCTGTGACTCCTGCACCTCCGGCCAGGTGTCCCCGATCACGCTGATTGGCCTCTTCAGCTCCACCCCATCGCAGGACCTGCAACATTCACACACACTCACAGCCCCCCCTATAAAGCCAGGGTCCCCATCGGAACCCCAAATCAAACACTCTTATGTCACCTACACAAATGAGAAGAAAGACACTGACAAACACTGGAAGGGATCGGCTACCTAAACACCCTAACCCAGCATTGAGCTACTAATCCACGACTAGTTCAGCTAACTAGTGTGTTACGTGTTTTTTTTCGCCATGTCACGGAACCTGGAATGTACCCCACCAGCAAAATGCTCCCACTGAGGTACCCAGTATCCCATCCGAACATTCTCCCGAAGCAAACACGCGTGAGCACGACCCTTCACCCCCACACCAGGAAGAACACCCTCCCTCAGACCTTTTAGAGACGCATCAGCACACTGTGAGAAACCGACCAGGGAATCTCGAGACACGTCACCTCATGCTGCGGTGAGGCCTCATTGATTTCAGCTAAGCTCATGTTCCCCGCCTGCCCACGTTTCATTGCCCGTGTCACGGCGCATGCTGTAAACACGTCAGGGTACTCCGTTTCGCTCTTGTCTGGCTTAATACTAACCAGCGGCACTGGCGCCACGATAGCAGGCAATGTCGTTACCCAGGATCATCGTGACCCCTTTTATGGGCAGAGCCGGCCGCACGCCAACCGCTACTTCACCCTGAAACAGATCCGAAAACAGCATCATTTTATGGAGGGGGACTTGCATAACATTCAACCCCATTCCCAGCACCGGAACAAACAACCCCATGTATGTGTCCTCTGAAAACGGCAAAGCAGACGCTAAAATGAACGAATCAAATGATCCAGTGTCTCGTAATATTTTCACCCGCACCTTCTCATCGTTCGCCACCAGAGAAATAAAACCTTCAGTCATGAAAGGCAAATAAGACTGTAGTTCTGGGCTAGACCCCTGTGGTTTCAACTCACCGTCTAAACACCCAGTCACCTGCTCAGCGACAGGTGCCACGAACATTGCTGGCTTGGGACTACCACTAGTCCCTTCCTGCTCAGCTTTAGCCCTAAATGCATTGCAGTCTTTTCTCCAGTGCCCTCGCTTATGATAGTAATGACACACATTGTCAGGCTCACATGCCCCACGTACATACCCACTGTCCTGCCCAGCAGGTCTCACTGGACGACCAGACCACGCTCCCATACCCGAGGAATTTCCACCGTGACTGCCTTGTATGGCAGCACCTCCACCAACGTGTGTCAGAACATAGTCATCTGCTAACGCAGCAGCTTCAGCAGCTGTCCTGACTGCGTGCTCACTGATGTACACGGCAATGTGCTCCGGTACCGAATTTTTGAATTGCTCCAAAATAACGAGATCCCTCAACGCCCCGTGAGAATCAACGTCGGTTGCCGCACACCAGCGATCGAAATGAGTGGAAATATCCCGAGCAAATTCAAGGTGAGATTTATCACCTCTCTTCCAATTCCTAAACCGCTGACGATAAGCTTCAGGCACCAGCTCGTAAGCCCTGAGAACGGCAGATTTAACTAAATCATAGCGCAAATAGTCACTGCCACTTAAAGATGAATAAGCCTCCTGAGTCCTCCCGGTTAACACCCACTGTAACAACAACACGCGAGTGGCCTCAGACCACCCCCTTACACCTGCGAGACGTTCAAACATTGAAAAAAAAAATTCCGGATCCTTCTCATTAAACCTGGGAACCAACTTCAAATCATTTAAGTCATCCACTGACCTCCCTGGGGCCCCGCTTTGACTAGCTGAATAATCAGGAAACAGGACATCAGCCGCTACTTTGCCCTCTCTAATTAATTCCAGTTTCTCCCTCTGAAACTCCAACTTAGCCTGCTCAGTTTCCTGCCTCAATTTCTCCAAGGACACCGCTCTTTCCAGCTCAATGCCCTGTCGCATCTTCTCCACGGCCAACTCCTTTTCCGTCTCCAACCCTAAGCGTAATCTGAGTAACTCCTTCTGTTGCTCGAAACTCAAAACCGCACTTTGACCCGCCATTTCTTTTGTGCGCCCGGGGACAGGAGTATCAAACACTTTACTTTTCAACAAACAAGCCCTCAAATTCGCTTTCACCGACTCTTTCACTCTTTTATCGCCAACTTCAAACCCATAATACTGAGCTATGTTCACCAATTGATCCTTGGTGCACTGATCTAAGAAACCTTCAGAAGGTGCAGCCACAAACGCCCCCACAATATCCTCCATATTACCCAATAATAGCTATTTACACCGAGGAAATGCAATTTCTTAACCCACCTGTGCACACAGTAGGAATGAGCAGCCCCGCTAGCTGACTTCCTAATCACTAGCTGACTACCTAACTCCCCCCCTAGTCTTCATGAGGCGTAGCGGTGGGTACTTATGCACTTAAAGCCCGCTGGACCGAGAGAGGCGACCAGGTAATCGGCAACCTCCCTGAACCACGGAAGTGCTCCCGAGCAAGTTTAGGGAAAAGGGAAAGTGAAGCTCTAACCGCCGTACCTCAACACTATCAAAGCCCCCCCCAGACGAAACCCAAAGGGGAAACGCCTCTTGAACCTACCAGGGGAAACACTCCTACAGGTATTGTATACACAGGCGGGACCACTACCTCCTATTTTTCAGCGACTATTTAAGAGACCAGATCACCGCTATCGGACAAAAATACATCTCATAAAATCCCACAAACCTGGGACCATACGCGTTCCAAAATAACGCCTAGGCACCCGTAGAGTGCATCCACAACACCATATAAGGCCACATACATCACTGTCCTCAGAGGGAATCCCCTCAAAAAAACTCAGGCTACCAACTAGCCACGAACACAGGCTAATTCAGGCACAGCTAACGCCAAAACAATCCAACCAACTCCCGGTTCATACTCACGATAGACGAGCCCCCAGTTGTTATGACCGGCTCGTTGGCCACAACAGAAAAACCAGGAGAGACGCTCAAAGTTTCCAACAATCTCCGCACTTTATTCGGAAACACCAAAAAACCGCAGAGAGTGGACGAGGGGAAAGGATCACGGTCAGTTCCTCCGCAGCAGGCTTGGAGAGAGTCAGGGCCGGCCTGTGACTCCGGGCAGCTGGGCTTAAGTAGCACCTCCGGCCAGGTGTCCCCGATCACGCTGATTGGCCTCTTCAGCTCCACCCCATCGCAGGACCTGCAACATTCACACACACTCACAGGCCCCAGGCTCTGGGGCCGTCACAACGCCAAGTGTTACGCGCTACAAGGGCAGTACAATCCTCCTTAGCAACGGTCCGTAAGCAAACATTTAAAAAGTATGAAATGTCCAAATTGACCAATCTAATCGAGTTTTAAATCAAGCCGTTCAATCAAAATGTAATATTAAAAAGGCGTCTCACTGTCTACATATAGCCAGGCATTACATTGTATAATTCATTACACACATTAATGAGGCACTCCCTGCCTGCATCAATGTCTTCCTTAAGGATTAAAACAAAGAATATTACATTTAAAAACAGTAATTAAAAAGCAACACAATCTACCTGCATTGCTCTAAACGTGTAATAACGTGCTTTAACCACTAGATGGTGCGGGTTAAAAACGGTCACGTTTAAAACACAATAAGTTATTATTATTATAGTTATTTAATAAAAAATAATAATATCAAACAAAATATTACTATTAACTTTATTGTGAAATTAAAACAGAACGGTAAAAGAATAGTTTCCGGTATATTCTGAGGCCCAATCTGTTACGACTGAATAAACGGGTTTGAACTCAAATGCACGACTCAAAAAAAAGATTTATTCAAACCAAAGCTCAACTACAGGTAAAACTAAATTACTCTTAACGAGGAAAAACAGTATCAAAACAAAGTCACTCTTAATGAGGAAAAACACTAGGAGCATGAATAGCCAAATACTCAGACAAGACGTGGCTCAAAGCTCTGCTTGGGAGTATTCCTGGCATGATACGATGGTAGGTTGTCACAAGAAACGAAACAAACTGGCACAGGACAAAGGGAGACAAGGACAATAAATACACCAGGTAATGGGGAACAGGTGGAAACAATCAGGAGCGGAGTCGGCAATCACAGGAGTGGGAGACACACAAGGGAGGTCAGAGTATCTGAAACGAGAGGGAAGGTTACTATTCAAAAATAAAGAGAAAAATCACTAGACAATAGGGGTGTAACGGTATACGTATTCAAACCGAAAATATTCGGTATGTGCCCTTCGGTTCGGTGTACCGAACGAATATAACGTTAAACGTAAAGAATTGAGAACGTGAACAACTTTTTGGAAGTAATCTCAGGTGCTGCGTCGCAGCATTCAGTGTAATTTGCTCACATTGGGTTCAACGCGTCATAGAGCGAGCAAGTCATTTCATTGGACGAGAGGCATACTATGAGAGCTGGTCACAGGGATGCATTCAAATGTAGTCAGTAATTTGAGGAACTGTCGAACGCAGATAAAGTTGAGCTCGAAAATCCTCCAGCATCATTGAAGTCTCCGGTTTGGGAACATTTTGGTTTCGCAGTTACGTACCAACCCAGTCTCACGGCATTTCGTGTTCACCAACACGATTTTTAATCTATTGATTCGTGTTCACCAACACGATTTGCACCTTTTTTTCGTGTTGCACAGCACGATTTTAAAAGCAATGTATTTCTACTGCCTGCAGCACGTATTTTTCTCCGGTCGGGTCGTGGGAGACCGGAAGCTGTGTGGTTCATAAAAACATGTTCTTACTCAATATCAAGCCACAATTATTGCTTTTATTTTAAATCGTATAATTTCGGACTTTTGTTGCCGTCAGTGAGGAAAATAAATGGGGCTCAGAGCCTCAGAATACTGAAATCTGTATTTTTAAATATTTGTTTCCTTCTAATTCGTTATTCTTTTCAAAATAACACTGTTATTTACTCACCAATAACACACAATTATCCTTGATTTTATTTATTGTTTTAATTCCATAATCTCTGGCTTTTTTGGCGTCCGTCAGGAACTGACTTTCAAAATAAAAATAACCGGAAACAGACGTAGGCCTATAAGGGACATTTCGAGCATCATTGCGATTGTCAACATTTCTGAGTTTAGGATGGCCGAAGACACTACACTACCCATAATCCCCAGCTATCGTTTAGGACTACAGTCCCGTAAGGTTAGGCAGAGCGTCAAACAGCTGTGTGAAATGGAACGAAACCACGCCAGACTATCCAAAACTGGAATCGAACGCCCCCCCAGAACTACATATGCTGGCTATTGTGTTTCGCAAAATGTTCTATGGGACGTCTCTACTGAACGTTTTCGTTTTTCCCACAATTAGAAGTTGCCAGTATTAAACACATTGGTGTTATCAAATGTAAAACATATAATTAATAAATGGGTGAAAATCGCTTGTGTCCATAATGTGCAGCATTAATACCCACGACAGCTCATTGTTACTTTGTAATTCTACTCCACTACAATTCAGAGGTTAACCTGGTATTTTTACTCCACTGCATTTATTTGAGTTACTTTGCAGATTCTGATTAATTATGTGAAATATAAACAACCCTTAAATCAGACTTTAGTTACACCTGAGTAAAATTCAGGTAAGGTGATTGTCAAGTGCCAACAATCAGGAGAGATATTTGATAGTTGGTGCTTGAGAAGACTAAACATTTATCTGCAAGTAATAAGTAATAAAGTATATTCATTACTCGTTATTCTCTACTAATAGTTCATTAAAGACTGTATATTATGGCTATTTTGCACATCCCTTTCAAGATTTTCAAAGGTTTATTGACATATCATATACACAACTACGGTGTAGTTATGCAATGAATGAAACACTTGGGTCACAGGTTCCTCAACAGTGCATTACAAAACATCTATCAATATGTGTGTACCTCCACCATTAAACTGTCATATTCTGCACATTTCTTATTCTATCTACATACATAAGAGTATAATTCATATGTATAATATCAGTTAAAATAAGTGCTTCAACATAGTTAACATTGCAGGAAAGCAATATATTAGACGTTAAGTACTTTGTCAGGCTTAATATTTATCTGTAGATAGATACCCCGAAAGTTTTTTTCTTATTTAAAAGAAGACCTTAATCTAAAGTAGTATTTAATGTTTAAATAAAAGTTAATTAGTTTGTCTGTTTTGCACCTCCTCCTATTAATATCTTTGTACATTCTGCACTAAACTGTTTTATTGTAGAGATCACTTATAGTATCTTCTTGATTTTTTATATTCTATATTTCTTAATCAAATAAAAACAATAATTCAATAACGTGCTTTAACCACTAGGAGGTGCACACAAGGTACACACAGCCATAATAACTTTGTATTAGTGTAGGACACTTATGTTTTCGTACAACATCTGAAGATGTGTAGTTTTATGCATGCTTTCACATAATTTTACAGCATATTGCTATACTATTTCAGACTCAGTATTTACATTCTTACATTCAAAGAAAATCAGTAATATCTTTAAAAACTACAGTCCTTTTATATCAGCTGTGCACCGTTATGGTGTAAATATAACCTATCTGTGAATTAGATCAAATGTAAAAGTCAGCCGAATTAGTGTTGATACTGCAAGGAGAGGTATTGTGTGAAGAGAAATTGAAGATGTTGTTTAATTGTTGAATATATTTATGATCCACGTCAAGTATTCAGTTTCGGCGGCATTTTCTCAGTTTTTCCAAAGGTCTTCCCATCAGGGCTCTATAAATAAAGAACTACGGCAGATCTGTAATATACAATGCAGCCGAACCGTGTATTACAATGCCGTTATGTGATGACTTTCAAAGAGAAAAGCAAGAGCGCTCGGAATTAAGTATTCTTTTATTCTTTTAAAATGTTTTCTGGATTTCATATCATATAAACACCAAATCCCAGCATGCATTGCGGCTAAAACATCCAATAAACGAGCTTAAAACCATAGCTGAGGATCTTGGGTAATCGCTCGAAATGCCTACGTCTGTTTCCAGTTATTTTTATTTTGAAATTCAGTTCCTGACGGACGCCAAAAAAGCCAGAGATTATGGAATTAAACCAATAAATAAAAGCAAGGATAATTGTGTGTTATTGGTGAGTAAATAACGCGTTACTGTAACGCCATTATTTTTGGCAGTAACTAGTACTCTAACGCATTACTTTTTAAATTCAGTAACTCAGTTACCGTTACTACATGGTGCGTTACTCCGTTACTGCGTTCGTTTTTTTATATAGTCAACAGCCAGGCGAACAGAGATGAGAACTGTACTTAAGTACAGTACTTGAGTAAATGTACTTTGATACTTCCTGTGTCACATGCGGAGACGGGATGTGGGCGTGTTTGTGTTGTTTACTAACAAGACTATCATGGCGGCGGCGGAGCTCAAGTCTAGTTTCTCCACCTGGAGATATTCTCACTATTTCACTTTTGTCGAGCACAAAGAAAAGAACGTTTTAGTTAAATGTAAGTTGTGTCCTGGCGGGTCAAAGAACCTATCTACTGCCCAAACCAGTCATTCAAATCTCTTAAAACATCTGCAAAAACAACATGCTGGGACGAAGCTAGTAGCTAAGACCACAGAGACTCAGCCGACGCCACTCCACCTCCACCTAAGCAACAGCGGCTGGATTTTAACCAAGGGACTGCTGGCCAGGGAAAAGTCGATAAAGCCATTGCACGGTATGTTGTAGAACACATGCAGGCTATTGCTACAGTGGAGTCACCCGCTTTCAGGGAGCTAGTTAGCATGATAGCATGTCCGGGCGGCACACGGTATATGGGACGGAAAACTTTTTCCAACTACCTGGAGAAAGAATATACAAAAATGGAAAGCCAGCTAATATCGATGCAATCCAGATTGCATATAATGCATGTCAAGTTGATCAACAGATTGTATTATTCTCCAATGCAATAACAGTACTGAAATGAAGGCTATAAGGGCATTAATGGGAGCCCTTTTTTCAAGTAACTAAAACGTTACTTTTCACAGTAACGCATTACTTTTGGGTGTAAGTTGTAAAGGAATATTTTAGTCTGATGCTTAGCTGACCTGAGAAACTTCACATGCGTGACTACTCTTTCTCTGTGTGGGGGAGGGGTTTACTGCCCGCTCATACAGTTTCTTTGTCTGTTCATCTGTAATCGATTAGGGGAAAAGGCGGGCTGTTTGGACCCCTCCTTTAAAAGATATATAGAGATGTTTCTGTCTTTTGTGTTTAGAGTTAATTTTGGCAGCTTGCATTAAACAGTGCGAGTTGCTTTGTTAATCCTCCGGCCGTTTGTCTCTCAATAAATATCAGTGTATTGACTTGGGCGAATCCAGTTTCCCTCATTCCATGATTGGCTCAACATTGCTGCAAAGAAGTTTTTACTTCACAATTTGCGTCACGAACAATTACCAACAGATCGTCGAGCTGGTGAGTGTAATTTCAAATCTATATTTTGACATTGCCGGTATCAAAAATTACCTGTGGAACAGATAGATGCAATTTTGTTTGGTTACCTCTGTGTGTGTGCACTGCAAATATTCGGAGAGACCTTAAAGAGGGCATCAGTAATGTGGAACTTCCCAAAAGCAATGTAAAGATTTGTACTGAAATGAATCGCCGAATTCTGGAGATTTCAACGGTTTAACTAGTTAAATCAACTCGCCTCGAAATCTCCCTGTTGCTGCTGCGCGAGGGTGTGGGTAATTCCCCTCCTTCCCCCCCCCCCCCCTTGTGGGGAGCAGCACACGAGGAGAAACAGCACAGTGTCGTATTCTTCTTAAATCGCACCATTATGAGTTTTGGAACTAAACAGAACTATTATTAACGGGAAAGGTGATACGAAATATTACGTCACGCTGTGTTTCATAAACTGAGGGGTTGTTGAATTTGGCTGTTGTTAAAATAAAGGGTACTGAATTAATTAAAAGTCTCTGCTCTCCGGATCGGGGAGGGCAGAGCACCACTAAATTCGCATAGTGGTTGTTGATTGAGAATAATGTGGTTATTACTCTTCAGCAGATTCCGTTCTTAGCACTTGTACAAGTATATATGGGTAAGAAGGCACTCATATTAAACAGATATTTCCCTACCCCCGCTGAAGTTTCCCTAATTCGGATTAAATTAAACTGGATGAGTTTAGCTGTCACCTGATATTTGTTGCGGGTTCATGTTTGTTTGTATAATTGTTTCGTGTTTGTTTGTCTACCCGCCGTCTTGTGCATGCTTTGTAACAACTAATAATGAATCAGTCCACAGCCAAGGTAAAATGAACTAAACTTTAGTTATCTCACCAAAAGTAAATGACTTGAGAACAAATTAAAAATGGATGATGTAGGGATGTAAAGCAAAATTATACATTGTAATCTAAATTTCCGCAAAAGGAAAATAAATAGCAAAAGACTGTTTTTATGTCCTGCGTCTGTCTTACACCCGGGAACCTCAGAGGCATCACTGCGGGTCATCTGTCTGCTCAAATAGGTCAATGTTGTATTATTTGTTTCATTTATTCTTAATCTATGTATTGTATGGTAATAATGAAAATAAAAAACGTAATGTATTGAACACATTCCGAAACAAAGCAGAATGACTCAGACATAATGGTGATTGAACCTTTTTGCACGGTTGCTGCAAAATGAAAACTTTTTCATTATCTGTTTCCAACTGGCCACTGGAATTGGAAAATTGATACAAGTTGAAGTTCAATTACAGTTTTAAATATAGTTCAACATTCTTTATTAAACTGTTTCAAATTATTTCTAGTCAAAATCCCCTCCTTTCTTTACTCTGCTTGGTGCTGCAGAATAAAAAATAAATAAAAAAACCGCAAGACACGGGGTCAGAGACAGGCGTGACCTCTGGAAGGAAAAGATAATCTGAAGCAGACCACAGCACGGTGCGTTGGAGGTTTTATGGCCTGAGCACAAAGGAAGATCTAATTTCAGCAGTCAGTTTTTTTTTTTTTGCCAGAACTGTTGAGCATTTTGAAAATGTATTTTCATGCCTCTGCAAAGCTTAGTCTTTCTATCTGTATAGCCACTGGTGTTAAGTAACTAAATTCATAAACTCAACAAGTACTATACTTGGGCACAATTTTGAGATACTGGTACTTTATTTGAGTATTTAAATGTTTTGCTACTTTATTCTTCTACTCCACTACAGTACAGTGGTACATGGTGTATTTCTACTCCACTACATGTATTTAATACCTTTTGGTTACTTTCAGATGTGGATGAATGATGTGAAATATAATCAAGTGTTGAACAGACTTTAGTTCCACCTGGAGTAAATCCACAAGCTACCCTGCAGTATACAAAGCCATTCAAACTAGCTGCACCTTTACCAGCTTTGAGAACACTTTCATGATCAATCATTATAAAACATATCAGATATAGTATTCTGAAATAAACCAATCTGCACAGTGACTACTTTTACTGTCGCTATTTTCACTATATTTTGATGACAATACTTTTATACTTTTACTTGAGTTACATTTTGAATGCAGTACTTTTACTGTAACTTAGTATTCCTACACTCTGGTACTCCTACTTTTACTCAAGAACAAGATCTGAGTACCTAAGCTAACGTTAGCCAGAAACCTTCCATTTTGACACACAGAACAATGGGGTAATTCAAAGTAATTCACACAGCCTCTTCCCTATGGGAGGAGCAGCAGTTTCAGCTTCATTTAAATATGTCGTGTAGTAATAGATGGATTTATTTTTTCCTCTCAAGAGAGAATGTGTATTTTATGTTAGTACTTCAAAAAATCTCCTGGGGGAGAATCCCCCCAGACCCCAAGCGGGGGTTGGGTTTTTAGCATGTCAACTCTTTCACTTTTGAGGAAATGGCAGGATTGCCTCCAGGTCGCCCTTTTTATTTACTACAAGACAAATGTGCCTTTTTATTTCATACACTTCAATTTGGATTGAGACAGGGAAATAATCTAAACTTCACGCGTGGCGTTTCACTGTCAAGGGAGCAGTGTATGTAATTACATTTCTAATGCTGATTTGAGCCCCACCACTGTATGGGTTAGCCCTACCATAGATTACCCAACGCAAATATCGCAAATACTCGGGAGCCGATAAGTCAATTAATTGCTTATCGCGACAGGCACACAATAAAACAGTGGAAACAAACATGTGTTTGACTTTCATTAGTGAATGAAACTGTGTGCCCTTTATTGTCTGTGTCCAATATTGTGTATTTGTATATATATATTATATATATATATCCGAAATATATGCTAAGGTCCCGCTACTGACACGATAGCAGTCACTTCGTGCGCATGCGTGTAATTAAACCCATGATATCAAAATCTCACTCCAGCCAGGTACCCAAAGTTAGCAACCCTGCCCATACCCCAATAATATTTTATTGCAGATCTACATGAATCACACAAACGACCTATTTTGGATTCAAAACGGCAAATTTCGCCAAAAGATGACAAGTTTGCATCCCTGCTTGTTATTATTTTCATCACAGAGCTGGGAAAATGGTGTATTGATTACTGATCTGTGCATGTCCAATTTTTAACTGACTTTAGTTCTAATGTTAATGTTAATTTTGATTTCAACCCATAAGTAATTATTTAAATTAACTCAACATTCCACATGATGGATTAGTGTTCCACATTTTTCCCACTAATTTGTTTATGATTAGGCCAATGGTAAAGAGAGACATTGATGACCCTGTGTCCTTTTTGTTAGCACGTGGTTCCATTGTGTCTAATGGCGTTGGACAGCTTCACTAAGAGTCACCCAGTTCTACCCTGCTACAGTCCGGCTGAGTGCAGTCACAGAGATGCTATGGCTGCTCTACATGACATTAATGGTTTGGTCCGAGAATGGGCACCATTTCCTGCTCCCAGAGAGAATGACGGGCCTCAAACTGGACTTTACAGCCGTTGATACTGTCTCACATGGGTCTGCTCCCCCCCCCCCACCGAGCCATGAACTGAAAGCTTGACGTCTGCTCTGAACACTTGGAACTGTCACACCAGCACCAACCCTTGGGTCAGTTAGATGAGACTAACGGCTTCACTTAGGGCATATGGGTCAGAAAATATGACTCGTTACCACGGAGTGGGTTGTTTGTTTTTTAAGGCTATTCATACTGCTATGCAGAGTGAAGAGCCCCTACTATTTTAAAAAATAGGCCTAATGTCAGGGGCCTCTTACTGTCTACTTCTGCATGTATTCACATTATATGGACCATGTTTCCACCTGTTGAAACTAGAGGCTGCACGGAACTCAGGCTACAATACAACCATTTTGTTCTGCTCTAACGATTCAATTTATAGATTCTACATCAAAATAGTTCGTTTTTATTGTTTCCAATGATAACGTCACCTTAAGTGGAGGAATGCAAACCTGTTTTCAAATGTAAGGTTTTGAATTTCTTTGACATTTCTCAGTAATGACACCCTCAGACGCCCACTATCATTTATGCCAGTGGTTCCCAAACTTTTTTGTGCCCAGGGCACACCAAAGGACAAGTAAAAATCTCAAGGCACACCTATTGTGAAAAAAAAATAGCCCTTATAACCAGTGTTGGGACTAACGCGTTACTGTAACGCCGTTACTTTTGGCAGTAACTAGTACTCTAACGCGTTATTTTCTAAATTCAGTAACTCAGTTACCGTTACTACATGGTGCGTTACTCCGTTAGTTTTTTTCTATAGTCAACAGCCAGGCGAACAGAGATGAGAACTGTACTTAAGTACAGTACTTGAGTAAATCTACTTAAATACTTCCTGTGTCACATGCGGAGACGCGCTGTGGGTGTGTTTGTGTTTAGTTAGCCTACCAACAATACTATCATGGCGACGGCGGAGCACAAGTCGAGTTTCTCCGTATGGAGATATGCTCACTATTTTACTTTTCTCGAGCATAAAGAAAAGAACGTGGTAGTTAAGTGTAAGTTGTGTCTTTACGGGTCAAAGATCCTATCTACTTCTCAAAACAGCAATTCCAATCTGTTAAAACATCTGCAGAAACAACATGCTGGGACGAAGCTAGTAGCTAAGACCACAGACCCAGAGCCAGAGCCATCCGACGCCACTCCACCTCCACCCAAGCAACAGCGGTTGGATTTCAACCGAGGGACTGCTAGCCAGGTGAAAGTGGATAAAGCCATTGCACGGTATGTTGTTGAACACGTGCAGGCTATTTCTACAGTGGAGTCACCCGCTTTCAGGGAGCTAGTTGGCATGATACCATGTCCGGGCGGCACACGGCATATGGGACGCAAAATGTTTTCCAACTACCTGGAGAAAGAATATACCAAAATGGAAAGCGAGCTAAAGAAAACATTTGAGGGGCTGGAATACATCTCGACCACCGCAGACATTTGGTCTGTCCACAACAGAAGCTTCCACTGGATAAACCCCACCACTTTACAACGCCAGAAAGCTGCGTTGGCCTGTAAAAGGATAAAGGGTAGGCACACGTACGATCTTATTGCTAGTGAAATTGACCACATTCACTCTTTGTATGGAGTGTCAACAAAAGTTACCTCCACGGTTACTGATAACGGTTCTAACTTTGTGAAAGCCTTTGCCATGTATCAACCGGAATCGCTCTCTGACGACGATGATGAAGAAGAGGTTATCTTCACTGATGTTGCAGATGTGCTTAACACCGCCGCAGAGGAAGGGATTGTTTTACCTCCGCACCAAAGATGTGCATCTCACACACTAAATTTAATTTCATGCGCTGACATGTTGAAGTGGCTCCTTTCAAATCCTGGGACTAAAGGAATCTACAGAAGCTCTACAGCTAAGTGCACAGCACTGTGGAATAAGGCAAGCAGGTCCACAGTGGCCTCAGAGATAGTGAGCGACGTATTCACCAAAAAGTTGCTTGTGCCATGCACTACAAGATGGAATTCATTTTATGATGCTGTGGCAAGAATTGTTGAAATGCCTATGATTGACTTGAGTGCCATCTCTGATCGTTTGCAGCTAAAATCTATTAGCGACAGGGAACTTCATTTTCTGAAGGAATATTGTGCCATAATGAAGCCACTCACAGTTGCTCTGGACATCCTGCAAGGAGAGGACAACTGTTACTTTGGCACCCTCCTGCCCACTCTAGAAACATTAATGTCAAAGACCCTGGAGATGAAAGACAGTCTGACTGTAGCAACTGGCCTACCTGAAGCCATAGTTCAGGTAAGAAACTTTCATCAACACTTTTGTAATTATCTGGTTTTCCCTCTTCACTGTAGAGAAAGACTGCAACTATAGAATAGATGTCATTAATATTGTTAGCTGAGAGAGAGCACTAATATAGCCAAATAAAATGGATGAAATGTGCAAAAAGTAGTTTTCAATGCATTCTCAGGGACACAATAAGTCTTGAACATATTGATAAACTGACTGAAATGTATAAACTCGACTCCAGGGTGCAACAGAAATAAATAGTAATACTTTTTTTTGGCTAAATAAAGTTTTAGTTTAAATGATTTAATAACTCATAACTATAGTTCAAAATCACCTGGTGGTGTGCAGCTTTCATGGAAATGTACACAAATAAAATGAATAAATAAAAAGGAATCTCACTTATTCTAATGTCTGTGTCACTGTGTGTATGTTTTACAGGCTATCAAAAAACGATTTGCATCCGTCTTGGAAAGCAACAATGCAATGCTGGCAGCCGTCACACTTCCCAAGTTTAAGTTACGGTGGGTGAGAGACCAGAGGAAGAAAGAGATGGTCAAGGGAATCCTGGCAGCAGAGTGTCACAAGTTTCTCCCTGGCCCTGAGCAGCAACCAGCCAGGAATCCTGTGTCTCCGACAACACCACCAGACTCAGGCTCCTCCAAAGACAAAGAGCAGGACTTTTTTTGCTTTGAGGATGACGATGAAACCTTCAGCACTGTGGAAACTGAGGTAATGGCCTACTTGAAAACAGCCGAAACAGGCATGGAGATTCTCAAAACATTTCCCACAATAAAGGCAATTTGTCTGAAGCTAAATGCAGCTACCCCATCCAGTGCACCAGTTGAGAGACTCTTCAGTCTGGGAAGTCTGGTACTGTCTCCAAAGAGGAACAGGCTGTCTGACCAAAGGTTTGAGAAGCTGCTTCTCATGAGGTACAACCACTGGTTCGAAAGCTAAACCTCCACTCAAACATTAATTCAGGTCTTTGCCAATAAGCACTTTTTGTTGTTTTGATTAACTAGGCCCACATTTGTTATCTGTGTGTGTGCCACAGCGACACAACAGCACTTTAATTTCTGTTATATATATTACAAAACACTTATTGTATGCTTGCTGGATTTCATACTTGAACTAAAGGAAAAACACTGACTTTTGTTATACTTATTTTGTTGGACTACAACAGCAGTTGCCTCTATATGGTGCTGAAAGCACTTTAATTTTTGCACTTTGATTCTGAACAATATATTCAGCTTACTTTCCATTAGTTTCAGAAAAGCCGGCATACAACTCTTATTTTATGGTATTGCTTGTAGATTTCATTTTTGAGGAGCTGATGTTTTTTGTTTTAATGCATTTATGGTTGTCTTGTCTGTACCAGCATTTGGTGTGAAAGTACATCATTTTTTCCAACTTGATTCTGAATAATATATTCAGATTGTATTTGATCTTGGGAATGTTAGTGTGTGTATTGTTGAGTGTGTTCAGATCCACCATAACAGGTTTACAGCTATGTTGTGTTCATTATGGCAGACTAGACCTGTAAATTGCAGGCAACTAAAGTTTTGTCAGTTTGTTCTGGCCTGAAATAAATTGGTACTTTGAAACATATCTTTGTGTTTGTGTTTGTATAGACCACATTGCTTAGCAGAGTTCAGTGATGCAAATGCATGTCAAGTTGATCAACAGATTGTATTATTCTCCAATACAATAACATTACTGAAATGAAGGCTATAAGGGCATTAAAACCTCTTAAGCCCCATGCCTGTTTTTCAGGTTTCAGGCTCGAAAATGACATTCCCAGAACAAATGACCATATCTTCTAAAAGGGTTAAATTAATAATCTTTGATCTCAAAGTAATGATAAACCTGTGAGTTGGATGTAGAAGAGTCAAAATCAATATAGATGTTTTTTATTTTAAAGAAAATTGTAAATTAACATGGTAAAAAACTGTAAATTATAGTGTCCGTCCAAAAAACATGTTGTACTTATAGTGAAAACTAACCTTGGATGATGGGTTAGTAGACTAAAAGCTTTAGTAATCCAAAGTACAACATATAATAACTACCCTGTATCAAGATTGATGCAAAACAAGTGATATTTGACCTTTTTAGACAGATTTAGCAAAAATAAACCTCTTCTGGAGCCATTTGGGTGGATTTTCCATATCTCTGGCCCCCCTTCTTCGATTTTGACATGTGACATCTCTTTCTAACCGTCAGAGCCAATATAATCGAAGGGAAATCGTCTAACACTCATGTTAAAAAAAAAAAGATGGCTTCTTCGCGCATTCAATGAAGCTCTACTCTTTTAAAACGGAATTGCAGTTTTATTGCTTATAGATTCTCAGAACATTTCAAAGGGGACACAGCCACATTGGATATTAACCTATGGATTAACTACATCATCGTTGTTATCGTTTTAATGCCATTGAAGACCAGTTTTGACCAGGCAAAACCAAGGTAAGCCATTTTAGCATTGTAGGCTACCTAACACCACTTGTTTTGATGTACGTTTTTGTTGATAACGTCGCAAGTTTGTATCTTTCAGTGTTGAGGTGGGCACCGTTAGATTCTGTGTCTCCTTGCGATCATAAACGATGTGTTGGATGTGCAGCTAGGATAAGTGATAAGGGAGCTAGGAGTGTTTTTCGGTGCCGTAATAGGTTAGCATTTTTCGCTTGGGGCTAATTCAGAGGCTCACTGTTAGCATTGTGTGTATTTAAATGAAAAAGATCATTTAAATGAGTTTTTTCCCGTTATATGGATATAAAATATTTATTTATTAATATTTATTATTTTATTAAATATGAAGGTTACTTAGACGTTGTTTCCTGCAAATGACGCGATTTCGGGTCCGTGGGGCCTAAGAGGTTAATGGGAGTTTTTGTTTTTTTGGGAGCCTTCTTTAAGTAACGAAAACTTAACTTTTCACAGTAACGCCTTACTTTTGGGTGTAAGTAATCGCTGAAGTAACTGAGTTACTTTTGAAATGAAGTAACTAGTAATGGTAACTAGTTACTGGTTTTCAGTAACTAGCACAACACTGCTTATAACACGTGTTATCACTCATATCATGTAAAATATCTGTAAATGTGCATAATTATTTACTAATGCCAAATAAAATGTGACAAAGACAACTATATTACGAAATATTTCCGAAATTAATTTGAAACGTTATCAAATTAGGCTTCATCAAAGCAGCAACACACTCATTTACACCAGACAGGTCACAAAATAGAAAATGAGGCAAAGGAAACTCAGCAGAAATTTAGCACAGACAACTGTCAATGCAAGGAAGCTGCATTGTCCATGGTCCTGAACTACAAATTATAAATTATAAATGTATTACTTTAAAAATGTAATATATTACACTACTTCGTTACTATCTACATAAAGTAACTCGTTACTTTACTCGTTACTTTACTCGCCGAGCACGTACAAACTGCGCATGCGTGAGTGGCAATCACTTTCCTTACCAGCAGGCGGCGGTAGTCAAACCCCCAGGAAGTGCGCCGGACTCAGATGAAAATATTCGTGCTGGCCAAACGGCGGTACTACATTTCCGTTTGGTTGCCAGGCCCGGAAACACTTTTTCCATTGACTTACATGGGGAAAGAGTGGTCTGTAACTCGTTGGATAATTTTTTTAAACTAAATAAACTACCCAGTATGAACACTTGTATAGCCCTTATTAAAAACATTCGTTCCTCAAGTTGTAAAAAATTTGCTAATAACGTTATTCTGAGAGTTATTTCCCTCTGCATTATGAACGCGCATCTAACCCACGGGACCGCGCCGCCCGGCACGTTCATGTTACGTGTCCCGACCAATCAGAGCACACTGTGCTCACAGGGAGGGTGGGGCTGGAGCTATTGGAGCTACAACGAGCCGTTAAAGGCAGAGAGTGAAATTCAGTGAATACACGTAGTTTACAGAGATGCTGTATGAGGAACCAATGTGAGTTGCGTTTATCTTTACCCATGGATAAGAACGGATCCATATCGTCTTACTGCCATCCCACGGAGCTGTAATAATGGATATATTGCACATGTTTGCTGTAATTCATTGTCATACTACATGGGCTGTATGATTAAATCTTGTACCGTAAATGTTGTATTAAATAAAGATAATATTACCGACATTATTAACGTCCCTGTAGCTTCGTATTGCACTAGGAAGCTTGTTGCACTGTATATAAATATATATATATATATATATATATATATATATATATATATATATATATATATATATATATATATATACAGTGCAATAATAATTTCATGCTAGATGAAGCTCTGTTGGATATCACTAGATCCTGTGACAGCGTAATATAAGTACATACCGATTGATGTGTACATTAGCATAATTACTAGCTAGCCGCTAGCTGCTAACTGCCGCCTCGTTCATATCAAATCCATGATAACAACAAACCATTACCATGCTGTCATGAACGGGCGGTGCTGTTACGTGTACGCAAATTGACGTGCTTGATGTGAACGAGCATTTTGGTTAAAGTTGCGCATGCGCTATGATTGCACATACGGGTACTTCTCAGGCATGCTGGGTAATCTGTGACGTTTCACTCTCTCAAAAGTTGGGCCATTTTATCATCATGCGCTAATGAGCAGCTCTCATAGGAATTAATGAGGCCCCGCCTCCCACGCTGTATCCGGTTCTTATTGTACATCCATGGCGGTAGTGTGTATTTGTCATTCAAAACAGGCAACAACCGGAAGACAGAGAAGAAGAACAGACTGCGTGATATAAACAAACAACTAATAGCTGTGCGTTAGCTTCACCTTAGCATGTGTTCTTTGCAGGTGCTTGTTGAGGTTTGACCACGTGGTGTTTCCAGCAGTGGATAACAGCTTCTGGCCTGGACACAGTTTGCACCTCACCGTCACATTCCTGTCTATTCTTCGGACGAACTCAAAATAATGGGCATACCTCCACCCCTCGAGAGTTATCGCTGACTCAGCCATGTTTATGCAGCACTGCACGTGGAGATGTGATTTATGCTATGCCTTCAGTGGTAACTCAGATGCTTACATGGACTTGTATGTTTTTACTTCATATCTAACAGAAGTAAGAGAGAAAGAGATGGGGAAGTGAGTAAAGAGGGAGATGAAGAAGAGAGAGGGATGAGAAAGAGACAATAGAAAGAGATGGGGAAGTGAGTAAAGAGGGAGATGAGAGGGAGATGTGGAAGAGAGGGATAGGAAGGAGGAGAGATATTTGCGAGTTGCATACTGACTCTGAGTTTTCTCGATTAATAGCTTATATAGACAATACCATGCTTAAATAGACTCCTAAGTTATTATTTCATATGTGACAATATGTAAGAAAAGAGAGGGAAGAGTCAAATTATATTGAGAAATTGAGCAATTGATTTCATATTGGAACATTCATTTCTCAAACCTATGTTTTATGGAAGAGGAAATGTACTTCTGATAAACTAATCCTTGATCAAATGGTGAATTAATATAACATTTAGAATCATTGAGAAAGGGTTATTCCACAGGGACTAGCTCACATTTAACTTAAAATAATATTTCTCTGCTTTGGACAGATGAGTATATGATTCTTGCATGTTAAATGACTAACACAAACCTTACATTTATAATGTGCATGTGTCCGGAAGGCTCCCAAATCATTCTGAGGGGCCTATCCTATTTTTGTAATTGAATGATAATGTGCATTACCTTGAGTTGTCTGCACTCAGGAAAACATCCCTATCAAGTGTTAAACAGCTCTGAAGGCCAAGGGTCAGAGAGAGAATCACACTCTGCGGCTGCAGAGAGAAATGTATCCACGGGCAAGGAGGTCGTTCGAGATGAGAGGATTCTAATCTTCAACTTTCTGATGAGATGGGATGCTTCTTCATCTTTCTGCTCGGTGGGCTCAGGCAGACAACTCTACAGGACGAGCGATGGTTTCAGAGGCATCTGGATGTGCCACTTGGAATAGGCAGGTGCACTGCTCTCAAGCAGATAGCAGAAGGAATGCAGGCAGATGAGCCTCTGTTTCACTGGGAGATCATAAAGTGCTCACTGAATTGAGCCACAAAAGCAGAGCAATTGGGGGGGATTGAGATATGGCGCTCTGATGAAGAAGAGTTTTGAGCCAATCAGCACCTCAGTGCTAATCTACAGTATCAGGAGGCCTTTACACACCAGACATTCTGTGTCATAAAGAGAGGAGGACATGTTCTTCTAGCTCTGATACAAAGATAACATTTGAATTGAATGACCAGATGATTACAGATGTACAATTAATGATTGTTTTTGTATTCCCAATGAACAGATATGTGGTAAATAGTGGTGATAAATATATTTTGTCAGATCAGATTACACTTTCACACTAAACTAATTAATTAATTGATATTTTCAGATTTATAAGGTATTGAACAATAAGATATTTCTAATATTGATTACAGTTGATACTCTGAATAAAGAACAGATGTTTTGATATTGATTACAGTTGACACTCTGAATAAAGAACAGATGTTTTGATTTTTTCCTTTTCAGGTTGTTAAACATTTTGAGAATTGTTTAGTTTTCCCTTCAGATTTTGAAATGACATAATGATTGATAGTTGAAGTAATGTAATTAATTAAATATCATGCCTTACTCTTGAATAAAGCGTAATGAAGTAAACGTAAAGTAATGTTAAAGATTGAGGACACTGTAACTTTACAGATTACAGATTGATCGATTCATCACTGTGAATTTATACCTTAACTAGGAACCTTAGCTGGATCTCTCATGATTCTGATTTATACCTCAATTGGATTTATTATAATCCTAAATTCTAATTGTGTTTTAATAAGTAATTGCCTTGAAGTAAATCTTTGAGATGTAAGCTGATTTAGAATTTGTGTTTGATGAATGAGATTAACTGAGTGATAAATGATAAAAGATCTTATTTTTTAAACATATATGTTGCTATAATATTGTTGTATTTCACGTGTTTATTATTGTGCTTTTTGACAAATGATGCCAAGCACTGAAGAGAGATGATTTTTATTATGATTGACTGTGTTCAATCATGGTGATTGAAGTGTTTTCAATCTTGTTCTACTTTTGATGTAATTAATGTGAGTGAGCCCACACAACTCTGAAGACGCTTATTGATTTGAGTATTGACTGAAATATTCTTTAGACTAATGTTAATTGATTATCATAAATTGATAAAAGGGTGGATCTGTAAAGGAATATTTTAGTCTGATGCTTAGCTGACCTGAGAAACTTCACATGAGTGACTACTCTTTCTCTGTGTGGGGGAGGGGTTTACTGCCCGCTCAGACAGAGTTTCTTTGTCTGTTCATCTGTAATCGATTAGGGGAAAAGGCGGGCTGTTTGGACCCCTCCTTTAAAAGATATATAGAGATGTTTCTGTCTTTTGTGTTTAGAGTTAATTTTGGCAGCTTGCATTAAACAGTGCGAGTTGCTTTGTTAATCCTCCGGCCGTTTGTCTCTCAATAAATATCAGTGTATTGACTTGGGCGAATCCAGTTTCCCTCATTCCATGATTGGCTCAACATTGCTGCAAAGAAGTTTTTACTTCACATAAGTAACTAGTAAAGTAACTGAGTTACTTTTGAAATGAAGTAACTAGTAATGGTAACTAGTTACTGGTTTTCAGTAACTAGCACAACACTGCACATAAATAACATTTACACAGAGTAAACGTTTACTAATCAAGAGTCTATTTTGTCCCGAGAAAAAGTTCATGAGGGGAAAATAAAAAGGTTGATAAATCCATTGTTCATTTTCGCGGTACTCCTCACAAAATGGCAAATGCACTACAAGTTATATTTACACTTACCCATCCTCAAATGGATCCCTGCTGTCCCTGTATTCTTCAGAAGTAGAAGAGTCGAAGCCTTCAGGTTCTGATGAGCCATCTTCTTCACTGCCGTTCGCGAAAATAAAATCCAGCGCGTCCGCAACGGTAAAGTTCCTTCGAGCCATTTTCTCTATCTTCTTCACAGACTAAAAGACTGAAACTGATGGGAGACACCTGTTATATGTTTTTTTATTGGTGGGTAGGTCCTTAGATTTCTAGAGTGTCCATTGGTCATTTCAGACCGACATGGCTGCCGGCCGGCCGAGATGTCCTTGACTGACACACAAATCCACCAATCACACACAGTGTAACGCCGAATCAAGCTGCTTTGAGCGGCAATATTGGCTGCTGTGCCCTGGGTACAGTCTCACAGGAGATACTCTTGAAAAGCTACGATTCTCGCGATTCCGCAGATATCTGAATCATATTTCTACTCGTAAATATACGTAAATAAATGTGCACTTGGACTCCACCGACTCCAGAGGGTTAACTAAACAACCGCGGATGTCTTGAAAGACTCTTTCGCTAAAGATTTTGAAGATATCCGCGTTCTTGTGACACGTAAATACTACGCTTCCTATGTTTTGGTGCGGATTGCGTTCACATCAGCAATGAACCGCTCCAGAGTTCGCAAGCAAGCGCTCCGAGACCACCTCTTTCAGGCGGACCAGAGTCCGGTTGTTTAGTTCACTTACGAGGTCTCGGATTGTGTTCAGACCGACCCAAATGAACCGCACCAAGCGGCTAAACGTACCAGGGTTCGATTCAACCGGACTATACAAGGTAGGTGTGAACGCACCCTAAAGTGAACTATCTAAAGTTTAAACACTCAGAGTTCTTTATCTCACTGAGCTGTAGTTATCAGCCTCTCAGTCTGACTGGAGAGGACTCTCCCTCCACATCATTGTAGAAACATCTTCTTCTTATATCCGTTAGAGCAGCTAGCACCAGATTCTAATAACAACAGCGCCGGTACCGGTGCTCTCTCCCTCGCTCGCTTCCACGCTCTCACTTTGGCTGTGAGCTGCGGGTGCCAGATAATCCAACATCCCCCATTTTCCCCCCCCAACGGTCAAACATTTTTTTTCCCTCCCAAAGCTGTCAGCGCAGCGCCCCCCAGAACTGGCACCCTAGGCGAACATCTATAACGCCAGTACGACGGGCCGGCCCTGGTCCCAGGTTACGCTGTAGGAAGTGTAGGTACAACGCTACATTTCCCGCCCCGCTGTAGTCATACAGTAGGCTACGGAGAGCGGCGAGAAACATTTCCTTAGGCATCGAAAAGCGGAACCGAAATTCACATGTCTAAATGATGCCGTTGGAATCGGTTCCGGTTCTCGGTACCCAACCCTACTGGCAATACATCAAACTTGCACACTCATTTCAAAAGGCATCACCCGAACGTGAATATCACCGGTACCAAAAGAAAAAAGACTGAATTGCAAACCCAACTCCCACTAGCATTTAAGCCTCCACCACTCGCACATGTTCAGACCGAGCCAAAGCTATTACAAACGCCAAATATCCTTATGTTGCCATGTTAGCAAAGCGCTACCTGGCTGTATATGCTACCTCTGTCCCTAGAGAGGGTGTTCTCCACAGCAGGAAACATTGTTAGTGCCAGCAGATCTGCCCTTTCGGCAAGCAATGTGGACAAGTTCATCTTTCTTTAAAAAAACATGAAAATACAATGACAAGCAAGTCATAATGTCAAACTGGCTGCTTAGGTACTAGTACAGTTCAAATACAGATTGTTTCAGTTCATCGAAATGCTGCACCTTAATGTTTATTTTATTATATTTTGTATTTATTTGAGTGAATATTCACAGTTTAATAATAATTAAAAACCCAAAACTAATAGTTTGTTTTGTGAGTACAGTAAAGTTCAAATACAGATTATTTCAGTTCATCGAAATGATGCACCTTAATGTTTATTTTATTATATTTTGTATTTATTTGAGTGAATACATTATTCACAGTTTAATAATAATTTTTAAAAAAACAAGAAATATTTTATGCTTTGTGATAATTTTTTCTGCTGTACCGAAAATGTACCGAACCGAACCGTGACCTAAAAACCGAGGTACGTACCGAACCTAAATGTTTGTGAACCGTTACACCCCTACTTAGACAAAGACAAAAACACTTAACAAAATGTACATAATTTGCGAGAGATTGTTCATTTCATTTCATTTGTATTTGTCCCGCTCATGGTATGCAAAACTCACTGTACAATAATTGCCAACAAAACTTGTCTCTATTAAAATAATCTTATATGACCTGCCCCTTTCTAAATAAACTAAATAAATAGTCTGCCCTTCATAATACATTTTCTTTTTTTTTCACAGCCAAACATAACAGTGTCTTAGTATACTAAGAAAAACACAAAAAATACTTATTTCCCACTTGACGGTTAACGGAAAGAAACAAAATAACAACACCAAAACATCACATGTACAAGGAAAAGGAAAAGTGCAACACCCTCATCTAAGTCCTACTGGAAAAGAAGGTGGAAAGCGGTGCATAATAATAATAATAACAATGGTTTACAAGATGACACAATCTCTGTAGATAAATAAAGAACTGGGGTTACGTACTGTAACCCAGCTTCTATGAGTATAGGCACAGCCCTCTAAGGCTATCGCTATTGGGTAATCCCTCTGCACGTGTGCAGCACTGACAGATTTAATCCACGCCCACCTATGACGTGGGCCCCACCCACTTCCGTAAAATAGGAAGTAGTCCCTACAATCTGCTCCCACACAAACAGCTTTTCTTCAGCTATTCGCGGAGCCAGTGGGGCCCGAACCTTAGAGGGCTGCGCCTATACTCATAGAAGCTGGGTTACAGTACGTAACCCCAGTTCTATTTCGTATAAGGCTTCGCCCTCTAAGGCTATCGCTATTGGGTTAAGGGCGAAGCAGGATGTAGTCTACGCCCCACTGGTCCGTCCAGAAGCACAAAAACACACCTACTCAATTAATAACCCATGTCCATTTCGCCATGCGTAAATGGAGCATCACATTCCCAGGGAATATAGCATTTAAAAAATGAATATTCTCCATACGGGAAAGAAGGTAGGCTACCTGTCGTTTATAAAAAGTAGAGACCAAAGTCCCACTTGTTAAAACGATCAAAGAGGGGGGAAAGGGCAGCTCTCTAAGTGCCGACAGGCAGGAGAGAGGGCACGCAGTTGAGTCCCCGACATTACTCACTCTGACAGTACACTCAGTACTGAGTGTGTCAGAGAGGAATGGGAGACATCCCTCAAAATAAACACGAATAAAAGAACAGGGGGAAGACCAAGATGCAGCAGTGCAAATGTCTTCCACTGTCATTCCTCCGTGCAACGCCGTGGAGGAGGAAATTCCTCTGGTGCCGTGCGCTTTGATGTTCTCCGGGGGATCCAACCCAGAGGAGAAATACGCCTGTGACACAGCCTCACACAGCCCGTGTGACAGGCGCTGTGCCGACAGAGGCTGCCCTATTGAGCGCTCTCTGTAATGCACAAACAGACGCTGGGAACTGCATAAAGTAGCCGTGCGTGCAATATAGCATGACAGCGCGCGCACAGGACGGAGGAGATGAGATGTGGCTTCCTCCTCTGATATGTGAGGAGGAGGAAAGAAGCCATCCAAAGGTATCACTCTCGATCTAAAATAGCTTGTGATCACCTTTGGCATAAAAGCCGGGTTAGGGCGCAAAACAGCTGAACTGCCATCTCCTTGGATCTGGAGACATGACGGAGCCACAGAGAGAGCAGACAAATCACTCACCCTTTTAGCTGATGTCAGAGCCAAGAGCAGAGCTACTTTGGCTGACAAGAACTTTAGGGGGACCTGATCTACAGTTTCAAATGGAGCTTTACTCAGTGCGCGTAACACTAAAGCCAAAAACCCATTGAGGCGCCAAAGCGCGTGACACATGTCTGAGTCTCTGTGCTCCCCGTAGAAAACGTTTTGTCAGCGGGAGACTAAACACCGTGCTGACCCCAAACCTACGTGGCAAGATGAAATGGCAGCAGCATATGTTTTTACCGTGCTATAAGCCAATTCCTGTCCAGGAGGAACGACAGCACGAGGCAGGGTGCCCAACGGGGTCCAGGCTTTTCCCTGCACACCACACGGAACGCTGTCCATTTGGCTGTGTAGGATGCTCTGGTGCAGTGATACTCAACCCGCGGCTCCTTTAAGACTAGTTGCGGCTCTTTTAAGTCCCACTTAAAAAAAAAAAAAAATCAAAAAAAATCTTTAAAAAACGAAAAAAAAACATTGTCAGCAGAATTCATCAACATTTCATTATCACTCACAAGTCACACATCAGTCATCACACACATCAGTCTATTAAGCCGCCCCCCCCCATCCCTCTGAACAACCAATCACAAATTATTTCAGGTTTCGCGCTCTGATTGCAGGTGCGCGAGATAATTGCTCCGTCACACTGGGAAAACTAGCTTACAGCACTATGCAAAAATGGCAAAGGAATATAGGAAACGAAAATATGAAGAGGAATATCGAACATTTAAAGAGGACTGGGAACTCGAGTTTTTCTTCGTCTCCGCCGGTTCGGGAAAATGCATCTGCCTGCTTTGTGACAACGTCATTTCACAATTTAAAAAGGTCCAATTTGCAGCGCCATCACGACACAAAACACCCGAAGTTCAGTACCGACTTTCCGAAAGGTGGAGAGCTGAGGGCGGAAAAGCTGGCGAGACTCAAACAGAACCGAACTGCTCAAAAAAACGTATTCCACACTAATACGAGTGAAAGAGCGACAGAGGCATCCTGCATCACACATGAACTGATGAAAAAGATGAAGCCATATACTGATGGAGAAATGGTGAAGGATTGCATACTGCTGGCTTGTTCAACGTTGTTTCCTGAGAAAAAAGACCTGGAACGAGAGGCAAAAAAAATTCAACTGTCGGATTCTACTGTAGCTAGGAGGGCATCAGACATTTCAGAGAACATTGCACATACTCTTAAGGACAAACTGTCATCCACTGAGTTTGTCAGCCTTGCAATGGACGATAGCTTGGATATCAATGACACGCCACAATTACTCATCTTTATCCGAGCGATCAACAGTAAGTTTGACATTACAGAAGAACTACTTGACATGGTTTCACTGAAAAATGGAACAACGGGCATTGAAATAAAAAACGCTGTGCTGGAAACATTAGAAAAGTTTAACATTGGACCAGAAAAAATCACAGCATTCACAACAGATGGCGCACCGGCGATGCTTGGTAAGAGGAACGGAGCCGTGGCTTTGCTGAAAGAAACGCTGAAAAACGGCGGGGTTGCTGCTGAGGGTATTTTCTCATACCATTGTATTGTGCATCAACAAGCCTTGTTTGCTAAGTTCAAATGTCTGAATGAAGTGATGGCAAATGTAATCGAAGTGGTTAATTATATCAGGGCCTGTGCAAGAAACCACTTAAATGTTAAACTGCTGTGTGAGGAGTTTGACACTCACTATGGAGATTTGGTATTACACACCGAGATCAGATGGCTGTCTAAAGGACGTATGCTTGCACATTTCATAGACCTGCTTGAACCCCTGAAATCCTTCATTGTCGGTAAAGGGGAGACTTCCCGATTTTCCTTTTTGGATGATAAAGAGTGGGTGCTGTCTGTTGCGTTCCTGTGTGACATTACGCAGCACTTGAACGAACTTAATCTCAAGATGCAGGGAAGAAACAAGACCGTGTATGAGCTCTACACGGCTGTCAGAGTATTTTCTGACAAACTGGATGTACTCGAACAAAGTGTCCGTGGTTCTGATTACCGTTTCTTCCCCACCGTGCAGAAAGTGATGGCGATGCATGCAGATGCTCTCCTGCCCTGTCAATCACAATTATGTGACGTGCTAACTGAGCTCAAGCAAAACTACACATCAAGATTCCACGACTTCAAGGACCATAGCAATATTTTTCTACTTGTGAAAAACCCATTCCTGATTGGGGTCAATGAAATGAAGCAAATAAGCAACCAGCTCGGACTTGTGCAGCTTCAAGTGGAGTTAAAGAGCTCAGATGAACTTCAGCGTCAGTTTCGGATTACAGATGTCGTGGACTTTTGGAAACTGGTGGGGCATCTACCAAATATCTCCAGACTGGCAAGACGCATCATCTCAATGTTTCCGTCCACATACCGGTGTGAAGCAGCATTCTCTACGCTCTCAAAAATAAAATGTCGCAACCGAAAGAGATTGAGTCTGCAGCACACAACAGAGGCCCTTCGGATCGTCGTTTCCAGCGCAGAGCCCGACTTCAAATCACTTGTGCAGCAGAAGGAGTGTCAGAAATCACATTGAGTGTGAAGTAAGTACAACATTACTCTTCTGACAACCCCTGCTGTCTATAATCTGCTGTTATATGGACTGTGATGATCAGTAAACATGCTGTCTGTTATCTGTTGTTATGGGCAGTGATGATCAGCAATGTGTGTTTTGTGGTTGGAGTGAAAATAATAAATCAGTTATTGCACTGTACATTATGCTTTTCATTCCTTAGTAACATATTACTATTATCCATATTCTCAAATGCATAATGGTTTCAGGGAGGAAAAGAGCGTTTTTGGATTGTGGCTCTTGCAAAAATATTTTTTCGTCAATGTGGCTCCTGATTAGGACAAGGTTGAGTACACCAGAGACTGGTGTGTTCAGCAGCTGCGCTCATAATCTGAAATAACAACTCATATTTCTAACATCAAAACGCATTTTAATGGCCAAACTAACTTTAAAATAGGCATTTTCCACCGAGAATAAAACGAAGTTCGGCCATGTTTTTTTTTTCTGCAGGGAGAAATTTGAAGATCACGTGACATAGCCATTGGAATGAATGGAATTGCAGTTGGAGGTCAACCAATCACAGAGCTTGAGAACTAATCACAGGGCTTGTCAAACAGAGCACATGGTGTAGTCCTAAACGATAGCTGGGGATTCTGGGTAGTGTAGTGTCTTCTGCCATCCTTTACTCCGGAAAAATATTTGTTTCTCCGAATCGAAGGGGAAAAATACAAAAGCATTGCACACAATTTAAACCAATCAATGTTGTGTAATGAACAAGGATAATCTGGTGTTTTTTAGTCGATGAGTAGTGCAGATATCACTGTAAAATCAATCGACAGTAAGGGGAATACTTACTTCCGGGTGTACAATTCTCTGTGGACGCTCACATTGCCTTTAAGGGCAGCTGACACAAATGAATGCCGTGCTTCTATGAGCGTCAAATCCCGCCGCAGATGGGAATACATTGAAATCAGTTGAAAGCTATTTGCTTCCCTTTATGAAGCTGAAGGAGTTTAGGAGCGTCACAACTGCACGCCATGGGACCCTGACCAAACGTCGCTCCTGGACGATTATGGAGTGAGAGTGTGTTGGCGTCGATGTATCTTCTTCGGCACAGGAACCAGGCATGTTGTCTTCCACAGGGCAGGGATGGTCATCATGTCCAGGCTCAGGTTGAAAATGTGCCGAAAAACTGCACACAGCTGAGTAGCACATCCTTTCAGCAGACTGGGGCTGAGGCCGTCAGGTCCTGCAGCCTTCCTTGAGTGTAGACGGCTGAAATCTCCCCTCACGTCCTCTGCAGTGATGGTGAGTGGGGGCACAGTGGGGCTGAGAGAGAGCCCTGGTCAGGGGGGGGGCAAGAGGGATGAGATGGGAGGAAAGGCTCGCTGGGGGTGAGTCACAGGTGGAGGAGCTGGAGGGAGGGGTGGTAACCTCATCATCAAACCTGTTGAAAAACAGGTTTAAGTCATTGGCCTCCTGTAGATCTCCTCCCATCACCTGGTCAGTCTTGTTTCCATACCCAGTGATGGTTCTCATCCCACGCCACACTTCCCTGGTGTTGTTTTGGGCCAATGAGATCGATTGTTGTGAAGTATTGGTCAAAGGATAGGTGACTTCCTGTGGGAGCAGATTCAAACATGCGTAGGACTGATGCTGCTCCAACGCCCAATCTTTGGTCCCTGAATGTATTCTTCCCTTGGTACATCTTAAAATCCAGCATCAGACCATTTTGAGGAGCAAAAACAAAGACCTTTAGGCCAGTAGTTTGGCTTGACTGGAACATGTTGCCTGACTGCACAGCAGAATGGGATGATTGCTCATTGATGCAGACCTTTTCAGTCTTTGGAAGACAGACAGCACTCGATCAAGTAATAGCCTGACTCCCAGGTAGCACAGGTGGGAATCTATTATGATAGACCAGGGGTCGGCAACCCCTGGCACGCGTGCCACCATTGGCACGCGGCACCGTAACCAGTGGCACACTAGGAATTAGTGGAATAAGTGTGCAAAATATTTAAATTGTATTTTCGGATCCTGAACGAGACCGCCTAGAGCGCGTCGTCTCCCCGTTACCTGCAGAAGGAAGCCATGCACGCAGCGCAGCCCCGCTCTCTTTAACTCCAGGTGACTTTCTGCCGCTTTCCTCCGTGGTGCAGTGCAGATCGTTTCACCAGAGGAAAGCACTTCACAAATTGCAGTACCCATAAGGAGCTGTACAAATGCCGCAGTTTTTGCGTGGCTGTGTATTTAGTTGAAAGCCCAGTGGCGATCTGCTCATCTCTCATTGAAATAATATGCTACAAAGGGGCGGACTGGCCATCTGTGTGTTGAACTTTCCTGTCGGCTCCCAGACCGTAGTGGAGGAAACGGGGATGACTCTCTTCGTCTCCCAGGGCAGAAGCAACAAGCTTCAGGTTCAATAACCCACTTTAGCTTAAATGACTGGAGAGAGGCGAGCTCTTCTTGGGAGGCTGTTGCATTTTAGCTGTTCTTCTGTTTCACAAAATACATCACAGACCTCTGTTTTTCTGCTTCCTCGTTTCACTTCCAGAAACACACACACGTTCTCTCACTGTCGCTCTACCATCCACACACACAAGCCACACCCCTCTCTCTCTATCTTAAAGGGACAGCGATCTCATCTCACTCTGCATGACCCTAATATCATAACATGTGTGTTCTGGAGAATCACAGAACGGACGATCGTCCTTATTATTATGCCGTTTAAACCAATTATATAAATGTGTTGCACTTACAGGTCCACACACTGCTTCCCCGCAGCGAGGCTCCTCCCACCCTCCTGTTGACAGTTCACGAGCGTCGAGCTCCCTACAATGGCGTTTGTTAGCAACCAGAAAATGACACCAGTAATGACAAACAGATGAGAATGCTGCGTGGGGTCTGGGTGCCATGTTGGCGGGACGTTGCCGGGCTCGCTGCTGCGAGGAGCGGACAGTGTGAGCTGGGTTCATTTCCTGCTTGCTGCGTGGCCAGTGGCGTAGCCAGGAATTATTGTGTGGGTGGGCCTGGAGAAATGTAGGTGGGCCAGGGGGAGACATATTAAGCGTGGGGTCTCAGCTGAAACTTCATTAATGATTTTTTAATGCACTAATAGAACATAAGCATAAATTAGCAGTGAAAACAAAAAACATAGGCACGGCGGCCTCAGAATGTGTGTAAAACTGACATCCACATAGGGTACACAACGGTACTACTACTTTTATCGATAGCGCTTATGCTTATGCTCCAGGTTCAGTACCAACCACATCATAAAGTACGCGGCCCATACAACAGTGGTGGGACTCATCAGGGACAACAACGAACAGGCCTACAGGGAGGAGGTGAAACATCTGACAGACTGGTGTAACACCAACAACCTGATCCTGAATGTCGATAAAACAAAAGATCATTGTCGACTTCAGGAACAAAAAGCACTGTCACCCACCACTCCACATCAACGGCACAGCAGTGAAGACTACAGACAGCACCAAGTTCCTGGGGGTGCATATCACAAGCAGTCTGACCTGGTCCACTCACACGACATCACTATTTAAGAAGGCACAGCAGCGCCTACACTTCCTGCGCAGGTTGAGAAGAGCACAGCTCCCCCCTCCCAACCTCACCACGTTCTACAGTGGAACCATAGAGAGCGTGCTGACCAGCGGCATCTCCATCTGGTCGAGAGACTGCAACGCCAAAGACTGGAAGTCTCTGCAGAGAGTGGTTAGGACAGCAGAGAAGATCATCGGAGTGTCTCTCCCTCCCATCAGAGACACCGCTCAAAAACGCTGCCTGACAAAAGCCCAGAACATTTTGAAAGACCCCACTCATCCTCACCATGCTCTGTTCTCCCTGCTGCACTCCGGCAAGAGGTTCCGCAGCATTAAGAGCAGAACAGCCAGATTCTGCAATAGCTTTTTCCCCCAAGCCATCAGACTGCTGAACAGCAAGTAGACCAGTAACATAAAGATTACATTACGCTGTGTAAAGAGCACATATTTGTTATATAGTATGTCTATTTTATTTATATGTATAGTAAGTCTTTATATTTTAAACGCACACTTTATCTTTAATTTTATCAGCACCACGTCACTATTATTTATTTATATGTACAATTTTAGCAAGTTTTTATATTGTCCTGTTCCTGTAATAGTACACTCTGTGTCTTGTTGAAATGACAATAAAGTATGTCTATGTCTATGTCTTATCGATCCGGTCCTTTAACACCTACTTTTATCGGTTATTTTGGAGAAGAAAATAAAGTAAACTAACTAAACAAATTGTGAACAAAACTAACATTGCTTTTTATTTCAATTAAATACATAATATTTCACATCAAAAGAAACAACAATGTTTTAACAAATCGTATTAAATAATCTGATGACAGAATTGTAAACAGAATAGCTGAAACTTTCACAAAATAAATAACTCAGTTACCTCTAATCATTAACCCATGTTTGTATAATGTAGCTAACTCCGTGTGTTGCTGCTAGCATACATAACACCTGACGTGGAAACGTTACTCGTGGATGGAGCTACAGAGCTGCTAGAAAGACAGTCGAACCCGGTACATTCCTCCGTCTGAATGTGGAGCACTTTTGCTAAATGTTTAGACAAATTGCTCGTGTTACCGCCCTTACATGCTAAACTCTTATTCCACTTTTGGTAACGAGTATTTTCCACATCGACACGACTATAGTTTAACCACACCTCGGAGGGCGTTCTCTCCGCCATCTCCTCCGTGTGTGTGTGTGTGTGTGTGTGTGTGTGTGTGTGTGTGTGTGTGTGTGTGTGTGTGTGTGTGTGTGTGTGTGTGTGTGTGTGTGTGTGTGTGTGTGTGTGTGTGTGTGTGTGTGTGTGTTGCTGCATGGAGCAGCTGCGTGTGTGTAAACTGCCCCGCCCCCTCGCTCATTCACTCACGGCAAAAGTTACTTTACTTACTATAAAAACTCACGGTAAAAAAATGCACTCCCTATTCCATTGTCATGAAGGTGGAATCTAACTATATCCAGAATACGTTTTATTGGATCCAGGCTAGAAACATGTTTATTTCTGCTGTAAAGTTGGGCATTTTAACATGGGGGTCTATGGGAATTGCTCCTTTTTGCATCCATCCGGCGGCCACTAGATGAACTGCAGTTTGTGGCCCTTCCTTCTGGGCTTCCCGGCTCTGCGCTATGAAGCGCTGATTGGCTGTGGGTGGGCCATACGTGCATGTGGGTGGGCCCGGGCCCACCCACAGCTACGCCACTGTGCGTGGGGTCTGCGAGACAACGAGACATCGCAAATGGACGCGGGAAGGGGGGGGGCTGAGGGGGCTGCAGCACCCCCATCTGCGAGGCTCCACTAGCACCCCCAAACACGATATTTTCAGAGTGCTTTGGACCCTTGAAAAATCTGATCAATGATGACATGTATAGCCGCATGTCATCATTTCAGCGCTGGTTGTCTTGGTGGTGCCCAGCAAACAATGTGGGCTTCGTAAATAATTGGACAGCCTTCTGGGGAAAACCTGGTCTGATTAAGAGAGACGGCATTCATCCTACTTTGGAAGGTGCAAATCTCATTTCGGCAAACATTTCAGGGCTTTGTGGACTTAATCCATGACAAACTAGAGTTGAGACCAGGAGGAGTCGCCGCAGTCTTACACGCTTCTCTGCGCTCTCTCCTAGGCAGTCATCCATAGGAATCCCGAACCCAATAAAATACCCAATATTAGCGGTGTGTGCCCAAGGACAATTTAAGGTAAAACCTAATAGAGGTGTCATACATAATAACCTAATAAAAGTAAATGTAACAACTACTACAGTGCAACAAAACAGGAATATTAAATGTGGTCTCTTAAACATAAGATCTCTAGCATCTAAAGCAATATTGGTAAATGATTTAATATCAGATTATAATATTGATATGCTGTCTCACTGAAACTTGGTTGAGACATGAAGAATATGTCAGCATAAATGAGGCCACTCCACCCAGCCATATCAATACTCATATTGCCCGTGGCACGGGCCGAGGAGGTGGAGTTGTAGCAATCTTTGACTCAAGTTTACTTATCAATACTAAACCAAAATTAAATTATACCTCCTTTGAAAGTCTCATTTTTAGTCTTACGCATCCGACCTGGAACACTTTGCAGCCAATCTTATTTGTTACAGTGTACCGTGCACCAGGTCCTTATTCAGAATTCTTATCAGAATTCTCTGAGTTTTTATCAACTTTGGTACTTAAAACAGATAAAGTAATTATTGTAGGTGACTTTAATATTCATGTTGACGATGATAAAAATAGCCTTACTGTTGCATTTAACTCTATATTAGATTCTGTTGGTTTCTGTCAGAGTGTAAATAATAGTGCTGTAGCGACGCGTCGACTTCAAAATATCGTCGACGACATATTTCCGCGTTGACGCGTCGCTACACACACGTGGGTCACCCAAAGCAACAAGCAGTTCGCAATCGCACTTCAAACACAATGGAGACTGAAACGGCTACCACCTCCTCCTCACAGGATTGCGCACGAAGCCCCCAAACGAAAACATCTCGCCCTAGGTCTTCAAAAGCATGGGAATATTTTAAAGTTAGTCCAAAACATAAAGATATTTATATATTTATATCTCACTGAGACTGCTGCATAGCCTAGCAGAAGCAGCAGCTAGCTGTGGTGGCTACCATTAGCAGCTAGCATTTGCTCTGCGATTTTTACATAAAATGGAATTATGGATTATAAATTCAATCATTTTTTTATACATAGACGTTAAAAACCTATGGATTAACCGATTCAGCCGCGTTTTTTCTCATTTTATTGCCATTGAACACGTCTTTGATCAGATTACGGTGGTGAGACGATCTCCCGAGAAGCTCTGTGAAGGTACGTGTTGTGATGACTGTATTTGCTTCCCCTGTCGCGAGTCCGGATCACTCAGTGATGATACTATATACCTACATAATCTGTGGAGTCTCAGCTTTAATCGGATATATTGTATGTGCAGCTACGATAAGTAATAAGGGTACTTTTATCTTGAGTTCTGTGCCAATGTCCGTTAGCATTTTTCGCTCAGGGGTCATTTAGATGCTTCTTATGAGACTTGTGTTTTGTTTTGGTAAACATGGTTTGTATCGTCAGTTAGCTGAGATTATTTCCGTTAATCTGGTATAACACATTAATAGGTTCTTAAATATTAAGATCCCCTGAGACACAGTATCCTGAAAAATATTTTTTTTACATTACGTTTTTTTTACATTACGTTTTTTATGAATTGAACAACAGAAAAATAATCGTTAGATTAGTCGTTTTCAAAATAATCGTTTCCCCCCAGCACTAGTAAATAAACCAACCCACTGCTATAATCACACTCTCGACCTTGTTCTGACTTATGGTATTGAAATTGAGCAACTATTAGTCGAACCGCATAATCCTGCTTTATCCGACCATTTCTTAGTAACTTTTGAAGTACTGTTACGAGACTACAAAGCATTAGTCAAAAGCTCCTGCAGCAGAAACCTATCTGTTAGTACTATAGCCAAATTTAAGGAAGAGATTCCACCAATACTTAACTCGATAGCATGTCTGCATGTAAGGGAGGAAACTTATACAAAATGTACACCACCCCAAATTGATCATGTTGTTGATAGTGCTACAGATGTGCTGCGAATAAAATTAGACTATGTTGCTCCTTTGAAAAAGATGAAAATAAAACATAGATTAGCTCCATGGCATAATGCTGAAACCCGCAAAATAAAGCAAAAGTCGAGACAACTTGAAAGGATATGGCTTTCCACTAAACTTGAAGAATCTCGTTTAATTTGGCATATTACTCTCAATGAATATAAGAAAGCACTGTGTAAAGCGAGAGCAGCCTACTACTCTTCATTAATAGATGAGAATAAGAATAATGCAAGATTTATTTTCAGCACTGTAGCCAGGCTGACAGAGAGCCACAGCTCGATTGAGCCTTCTATTCCCATAGCACTCAGTAGTAATGATTTTATGTGCTTTTTTAACGATAAAATTGTTACTCTTAGAAACAAAATTAATGACCTCTTGCCTTTGACCAGTATAGTGTTATCAACAGCTCCCGGAAACGTAAGTTCTAATATTACACTAGATAGTAAACTAGAATGCTTTTCAGCCATAAACCTTGAACAATTAAATTCAATGATTCTCTCTTCTAAACCATCAACGTGTATGTTAGACCCAATTCCAACTAAGCTATTGAAGGAAGTTTTTCCATTAATTAGCACTTCTTTATTAAATATTATGAATACAGTATGTCTTTATTATCAGGCTATGTTCCACAATCATTCAAAGTAGCAGTGATAAAACCGCTTCTTAAAAAGCACAACCTCGATCCAGAGGTTTTAGCCAATTATAGACCTATTTCTAATCTTCCGTTCCTCTCAAAAATTCTTGAGAAAGCGGTCGCAAAACAGTTGTGTGATTACTTAAAAAACAATGATTTATTTGAAGATTTTCAGTCTGGCTTTAGAACACATCATAGCACAGAGACAGCTCTGGTTAAAGTCACAAATGACATTCTAATAGCCTCTGACAAGGGACGTGTCTCTATTCTTGTTTTGCTCGATCTCAGTGCTGCATTTGATACTATCGACCATGATATCCTATTGCAAAGACTAGAGCACTTAGTTTGCATACAGGGAACTGCTTTAGGCTGGTTTAGGTCCTATCTATCTGAACGCTCTCAGTTTGTACGTGTCAATGATGAATCTTCCACGCAAACCAAAGTTAGCCATGGAGTGCCACAGGGCTCAGTGCTCGGACCTATTTTGTTCACATTATATATGCTTCCGTTAGGCAATATTATAAGGAATCATTCTGTAAATTGTCATTGTTATGCGGATGATACTCAACTATATTTATCAATCAATCAAGCCTGATGAAATTAATCATCTAAATACAATTCTAGACTGCCTCAAGGACTTAAAAACGTGGATGACCTTAAACTTTTTGATGTTAAACACGACCAAAACTGAAGTTATTGTACTTGGCCCGAAGAATCTACGAAACAAATTATCTAAGGATATACTAACTATGGATGGCATTAATTTGGCCTCCAGTGAGACTGTAAGGAATCTTGGTGTTATATTTGATCAGGATTTATCCTTTAATGCCCACATAAAATCTATTTCAAGGACCGCCTACTTCCATCTACGTAACATTGCAAAAATCAGGCATATCTTGCCTCAAAACGATGCAGAGAAACTAGTCCATGCATTTGTTACTTCAAGGCTGGATTATTGTAACTCTTTATTATCAGGGTGTACCAAGAAGTCAGTCAAGTCGCTTCAGCTGATTCAAAATGCTGCAGCTCGTGTACTAACCAGAGTTAGGAAAAGGGACCACATTACTCCTGTTCTGGCTGCCTTACACTGGCTCCCTATAGAACACAGGATAGAATTTAAAATTCTTCTTCTCGCCTACAAAGCCCTTAATGGGCAGGCGCCATCTTACCTTAAAGAACTCATTATACCCTACTGTCCTACTAGGGCATTGCGTTCCAAGAATGCAGGGTTGTTGGTTGTTCCTAGAGTCTCTAAAAGTACAATGGGAGCCAGAGCCTTTTCTTATCAAGCTCTACATTTGTGGAATCAGCTTCCAGTCTGTGTTCGGGCGGCTGACACCCTATCCGTTTTTAAGAGTGCGCTTAAGACCTTCCTTTTTGATAAAGCTTATAGTTAGGGCTGATTAGATTCAGCCCCTAGTTTTGCTGATATAGGCTTAGTTTGTCGGGGGACATCTTACTTCTTCCTTCTCTCTGTCTATACCTGTGTACTCTCATGTTCCGATTAACCCAGCTTCCCCAAATGTCTTTCTTTTTGGTGTCTATATACGCTGGGATCCGGAGTCATGGATGATCCTGCGGTCCTGTGTCCTGCATCGCGAGCCCTGGATCTTGAATCGTGGCTGTGGTCCTGGATCATAGGTCCTGGATGGATATCCTCGTGGATTCATCTTCCTATTATACACACATGCATTTCCAAACATTTGGACTACCTATGTTGCAAATGTATTATCTTTTCAATTTACACACGGCATCTATTGCACGTCTGTCCGTCCTGGGAGAGGGATCCCTCCTCTGTTGCTCTCCCTGAGGTTTCTCCCATTTTTCCCTTTAAAACTGTGGGTTTTCTTCGGAAATGTTTCCTTGTACGATGTGAGGGTCTAAGGACAGAGGGTGTCGTATTGTCATACTGATATTTTGTACAAACTGTAAAGTCTACTGAGACAAATGTAACATTTGTGATATTGGGCTATATAAATAAACATTGATTGATTGATTGATTGAAAAAGAAAAAAACTCATCAAACTTTGCGCTCAGTTGCTACAGTTTCATGCGGGAATGCACATAAAAGCCTCTTTAAGCTTTACTGTACAGGTAGTCGGACATCTTTTTTGAAAAGTTACGGCAATAGACCTATCGCTAAACCACGCCCCAAAATAGAATTTGTCCAATCATATCACAGCGAAAATCCCTCCTGGCAGAAAACTCGGACATCCCCAGAAAAGCCGTTTGTGAGCCGCATCAAAACCAAAACCAGACGTCTGTGATCGAAACCACTGTGAAGAGTTCATTAGTTAGCTTATTATCTAGCTAATATCTGATGGTGAAACGCTGTGCGTGGGGTACCTGTAATTCGGACACCAGGTACCCTGAAAGACTGGATGGTGGAGTATATTTCGTACCTTTTCCGAAGCCCAAAAGAAAACTCGAGAAATGCAAGCGGTGGATTATGCTGTGTCGTCGACCACATACACAACTGAATGTGAAGAAAATTACCAAGGACACTTATGTTTGCTCAAAGGTAAGGTCAATTCATAAAGACATAATATTTGACGGCATGTATTAGAAACGTAGACCAAACTATTAGTTTGCTAACGATTGACTTTGACTGCCAACTAGCTAGCGTATATCCAGCCCAGCTAGCTAACGTTAGCTGCCAACTTGTTAGCCAGCTAACTAGCTACAGTGTTATCAACATCAACGTTTGCTGTCTGACTTTTCGTCCTCGCTAGTTAGCTGGTGTTTTTAGCTAACTTTTGCTAACTGTCTTTTCACCTCAAAGCACTTCAGAGATGGGAAGCCAACTCTGGAATATCCAGATCCCATCCGGGCTCTCGTGTGTGCTGCTCCGAAAAGACACAGACCCTCACCCAAAAAAAAGGTAACGTTACAGTCAGCCAGGTGCATAACAGTGAAAATGATGACCAACAAGGACAGTTATAGTTATAGATTTAATGTAGTGACCACCACTGCTAACATAACATGTTGATGAAAATAATTGTTTTTAATGCACCAATGAGCATGAATGATGCTTTTTTTTATAATAAAAAAAAACTGAAACATGAATACTACTACATGCACTTTAGATTATGCACTAAGAATGCTCGATGCACTTCAGATGCCATAGTGCCACTTGAAACCAGTAACAACAGGGACAACGATGGAAATAAGTCCTGGACTTTTCGCTGTATCCCTGACAAGGCAAATACAAATGTTGATCTGTCAATGTTGTTATGTTTGTTGTCAATAAAATCCACTTTGAGCTGCATTTTATGTATGAAAGATGCTCCATAAATGAACTATTATTATTATCTGTCTATGCTTAGCTAATACTCAGATTTTTGTGTTTTTTTCACAGAATGAGGTGTGCTGGAGATGTTACTGCCCTCACAGAGACGACACAGGTCAAGACAGGACATGAGTGACAATGAAAGAGGTATGATTTATGTCTTTGGACTAAAGTGAGCATCATGGAATGTGTGCAGCTTTACAATCATGTCATTGATGAACTGAATATCTCTGTGAACTCTCTCAATATATATATCTCTTCTTGTAAAAAGTACAAAGTCACAGAAGTCGAGTCCGCTAAGTAGTAGTTGCCCTTGAATTTGGTAATAACAGTTATGCCTCTCTGAGATGTGCATGTCTTCTCCGTCTTTACGCACATATAAATCTTTTATGGCTGTGGCTGCCTCTGCTACTGTCATGTCCCTTGCTGCAAAGGGACATTTCACCTCAAGCAAGCCTGTTTGACCATTGTCACATACTATAGCATCTGGTGTTGCCCCAAGGAAGGGGAGATCTGGTTGCAGGAGGAGGCCAGAGCTATGAACATGCCTATCTGGAAATGTCTCCTGGTACAGCTGCTTGGCCTTTGACTCATTGGCAGAGCCATAGGTTGTTGCAGTAGCAGTGAAGGGCTTGGGGTAATATGTGGACTGTATGAAGGCATCTGAAATGTTCTTTCTCTTTACTATTGTGCCAAATTCTGATGCAGTCAGCCTGCCCTCTCGCTCCTTGTGCCACAGTGGACATGCAGCCTGTCCCGTGGTTTGCAGTTGTAGTATTCTTGCTTCCTCCAGATCAAAGCTCTGCTTGTGCTGTGGTGTTGGTATGGCTATGTCTGGAGAGAGGGGCATGGGGATGGTCTTGGTACAGTAAGAGGATACAGGCAGGGATGTTGCTGGGTTGGTCTGTGGGAGCTGCAACAGTGGGAGCTGCAGCGAGAGAAAACATTTGAAATAATTTGTCTCCTCTTATCCCTCTCTCCTCATTCCTTTCTCCCCTCATTCACCTCTCCCTCTCCCCTTATCCATAACCCCTCTCTCCTTATCTATCACCCCTCTCTCCTCCCCTCTTACTCCTCTCTCTTCTCTAAGAAGGTCAGGGTGTGGAGGAGCCTCCAGATGAGGAGCGCCGGCCTGTGGAGCAGCCTCCCCCAATGGAAGGTGGACAAGACGAGCGAGATGAAAGATTGAGAAATCAACAAGCACAAATCGAATCACTGACGAGTATAAATACTGTTCTGAGAGATAATCATGTACCAAATAGATTAACACCAGAGGTCTTGCAGCACAGCCGTGTACCAGCCTATTTCAAATATGCCACTGGATTCACTTATGATCAATTCAACAATCTATGTACTGTGTTTAGTATACCTAGCAGTGAAACAGCACAGCAAACTTCAGTCCCATTGACATATAGCAGAACTGATTGGCAAATTAACACAATGCCCCTGCGTGTGCAGCTCTTGCTTGTTCTTATGAAACTGAGACAAAATCATGATTTAAAAGATTTGGCATTTAGATTTATGATTGATTAACGTAGTGTTGGTACTTTGTTCAACGCATGGGTGGACTACATGTTCACAGTTCTAGGGGAACTACCCGCATGGCCTCATAGAGACATAATAATGGCACACATGCCAGGAAAGTACAGAGAGGAATTTCCTACAACGATGGCAATATTAGACTGTACAGAGTTAAAAATTCAAACCCCATCTTCACTTGTATTGCAGAGCCAAAGCTACTCAACCTACAAGTCTGCAAACACATTGAAATCCCTCATAGCATGTGATCCACGAGGTTCTGTAATATTTTGTTCAACTCTTTTCACTGGATCTATGTCTGACAAAGAAATAGTTAGGCAGAGCAACTTTATTGAGCTAATGAAAAATCTGCTTAAACATGGCTATCTGCAGGAAGGGGATGGGCTTATGGTAGATAAAGGATTTTTAATTGAAAATGACCTACAAGAAATTGGACTTGAAATAAACATCCCACCCTTCGTCAGAGGAAAAAGGCAGATGCCCTCTACAGATGTCTGCCTGACAAAAAAAGTGGCTGCACACAGGATACATGTTGAACGTGCTATATCAAAGATAAAGACATTTAAAATTGTGTCAGAGAGGATCCCTAACATAAGGTTGAGAAACATCAACCAGATCTGGTATGTTGTGAGTATGCTGTCTAACTTCCAGCCTTGCATCCTCAAGAATACCATTACCTGATAGCTCAAGCCACAACCAATGGGGTAGTTATTTCCACCTACTGCTACCTGTATAGGGGTCTGGTTAACGATGTAGCTTATAGGTGTGCCTCTCATTCCTCTCAGTGTCTCATATATGTCCTCAGATTCCTGACTCCTAAAGGCAGAAAGATACATGTTACTGTTAACTGTGTTATGCATAGTATTAACTATTCACTGTAGAAATGTATCTGATGTTGTGCCTAGGCTATTATTCTTTCACATCAAACTGCATGACGGTGCAAACATTTTTTTTCAATAAACTGTGAAGGAGCACCATTTTGCCTTTATTACCAAATGTATCTGTGTTTTTATTGTGCTTTGAAACTACCTGTTAGGAGTGTAGGTGGGGATCACTGGTCTCCGTTTGCGGTTCAGTTTGGCTTTTGCCACCACTGCAGAGGATATAGGCTGGCCTGCTACCTTCTTCCCTCTGGGTTTATGCCACTGCTGTCGCCGACTTGTACAGGAGGCAGTGTCTTCATTTTGGGCACGAGAAATGTCTAAACTGTACATGAGCCCAATGATGTGCGAACAGTAACCTGGTGCCCTATGGTTTCAACAGCAATGAGAAGGGGAGAAAAGAAATAGGCTACTGTTTGAGAACACTGCTCGTACTAGCTGCTACTTGTATATAGCTCTGTATACTGTAAGACTGTACTGTAAGTAATGCTTGAGAGTAGCTAGCTAGCTAACGTTATCTATAGCTAATGCTTGCATCACCATGGAGGTCTAAGGTAATAATGTGTTAGAAATTACTTACCCTGCAATACACGAACAACACTGCTCCATGATGGTGTTGTCATCAGCAACATTGATACAGAGCCTGTGGGGTTTCTCACTTTTCAGTTGTGAGTGGTAGCATTTGGCCTCGATTCTAATGGTTTCTTTTCTGTAAATTTGTATCTCATGAACGTACTTTTCCACTGCATACTGTAACCCTCTCTGTCTGCTTCTAGACGAAATATTTGTGTCATCTTTAAAAAACAGGTCTATTACCTGCTGTGGTAAATCTGACAATTGAACTTGAACTCCCCCCGCGGCCATTGTCAACAGTCATTCACGGTCGGCTTTGTTTGTCCGAGTTTTCAAAGGGGGCGTGGCTTAGCGATAGGTCTATTGCCATTTCCAAGCTCTGTATTTTTAGGAACTCCTCCTACACATTCAAACTGCTGGAATTCAAATGTCATCAATGAAACCAGAAGACCTTTTAAATCAAATGCTATCTAAATATTGAGTATACATTAAACAACTTTTCCTTGGCAGTCATGTACAGTATATGAGGACATATATGAAATTCACAGTGCAACAGTAACAGAAAGTCCCTACACTTTGTCAGATAATCCTTCCAATTTCTGCTTGATAAGAGTTCATGCCATTATTGTGTGCTTCCTCTCTATTCTGCCTGTCATTGTGTAGATTATTTCCTCTTCATCAATGTGGATGCACACAAATATTATAATTAAACTGGTCTTGGCTGGCCATTGGACAGGCCAATAAAGCGTATGTTTTGGTTATTCCTCAAGTCCAAGTCTCCTGATCCTGACTTGAGTTTATACAGACATGAACAGTGTTTCAGTAACGGCCCGTCCACACTACAGCTACAAAAAAAGCTTGGAGCTGGGCGTGTCTGAAGCTCGACCAACAACCAATCACATGAATCTCCCGCCCCTGACACACAAGCAGCGGTTTGATTGGCTAGAGCAGGGGTGGCCAACCCGCGGCTCTCGAGCCGCATGCGGCTCTTTGCCTAGTTTCATGCGGCTCTTCAGTTCATATCGAATTTTATATGTGTGAGTTTGGGGGAGAGACACTGACTCCTGACTAGTGTTGCACGGTGTACCGATACTTGAAAGGTATACCGCGATACCCTGCCGTTAAAAACGTTACGATTCCTCCGTTTCATTAGTATCGGTACTTTAAGAATAACGGGGAAAAGTGCTCCGGTGAGAAAGCGCCGTTTTAATAAGAGCCGTGTGTGTTCAGCGCTCTGCTTCCACTCCCTGCACTGCAGCCGTGCCTGCAGTCCCTCCCTCTCAAGCATGCTCTAAGTCCCTCCCCTCTCTCATGCACGCGCTAGCTGCCAGAGCATGTGAGAAAACGAGAAGCATGGCTGCAAGTGGGAGAACAACTGCCGCTGCGCCTCTCTTGTTGACAAAAAAGATGCCAGAAGCGACATTTTGATGTATTTTAGCTATATCTCTGACAGTGAGGGCAAGCTTACGGACACCATGAGTCCTGTCTGTAAGAAATGTATTAATTTTATTTAATACGAATTCTTGTCATTTATTTTATTTATTGTTCTCATTGTTTAAAAGTTTGCATTATGGTTATGGTTCTGGTGTGAAATAAAGCACAATAATTACATTTAAGACTTTCCCTTTTTTTAAGAAAAAGAATCGGAATCGCAATTCTTGACTTGGTATCGAAACCAAAATGTTGGTATCGTGACAACACTACTCCTGACAGTTAAACCTGATATTTAGTAGGTCTGTTAAGTATTGAATACTACGGAGCCCCTAAAGGGACATGGGAAGAAAAAAAAAAAAAACAGGGAGAGAAAAAAAAAAGTCAGGATAACGGGTTTGTATCTCGTGCGCACGCGAATGTTTCTTGTGCGCACGCGAAACTAATCCGTTATCCTGACTTTATTTTTGAATCCACTTCCTATTAACCAGTGCGCCAAGGAGGAAGTGCAGCACACAGTAGACCAACATTTCAATGCAGACTTGTATACGTTTTGAAATGACAGTGGAAAGGTATATTTTAATCTCGGACTTCCTTATAAGGACATTACGGTCCTGCGTGCACGTCGTCACCGTTACATTATCTCAGAACGGCATATTCCGTTCGTATTTTCAGGTAGCTCATCCAAGTCCAACCCATAAACAATGGCAGGGGAGGTGGACATATTCACGTTCCTGAAAAGGCGAAATATACCCGATAATATCGTCAATCAACTGAAAGATGACAAGGTAAGTTATTCTGCTGTTTACCTGTTGCATGCACTTACAGCTAAATGTAGCATTACACTGTTTTTAGCCTATAGGCCAATTTGTTAGCCTCATTTAACTAACTTGCTAGTATAGTAACGTTGTTTAAATTTCTTCTGCTTTCTCCAGATCGACATTAACGTCATAAATATCATGACTGATGAGGAGTTGGGGAAATATGTTGAGAGATATGGTGACCGACTTGCACTCCGAGCCTTTTGTCGGCAAATAACGGGGACAAACGAAACAACTGTTAAGTCGGGAGAACGAACAACAGTTAAGTCATCTCTCATGGAGAAAATAAGAGTCAGACTACAGGGAAAAGGGGAAAAGGAAGACCCTGATGTCGGCCCTGGCGTTGGAAATAAACATGCTTCCAAAGACTCACGGAGGGTGGAAATAGGATGGCTCAACTTTCAAAAAGGGAAATATTACCAGGTCCGTACAAGACAGGGAGGTGGGACACGGCACATGTCAGTCCAGAAAACAATGACCATGGAGGAGCTACTGGATATTGGCAAACCCTTGTTTTTTCCAAATGGGAAGTCTGCCAAAGGACCGCTGAAAGACTTCAAGTTTGACGTTCGTGATTTTAGTCACTGCCCAGTACCCCTTGAAAACACAGTGCAACAGCTTTACGATCAAACCAAACTACGAATGCTGCGCATCTAGACCTGCTCCAAGGAAAAGGATAAAGAACTTTCTCCTAAGGATGCCACAATAATGCTCTCTGACTCTGACACATCTTCGGACTTTGAGCCCACAGACCATAGGCCAATCAAGGTGCTATTTTTGTCTTTTTCCACTTTTGTATTCAGTCAAAAACATATTGTTGTGGAAGTCTTTAGACATAATTGTACTAAACAGGTGAAAACGTTTGTTTGGAATGTGAAACTTCAATTAAAGTACATACAAGTAATATATAGCATATGTGTAGGTGCACTATTTAACTCTAAACAAATATGAAGGTGGCCCATTTCAAAATGTAAGGTTTTTAAATGTGAACGTATTTAGTGTAAGCCGATTAACTGCACATTCACCTCTTACCCCCTTTTCCCCCCAGATATATCTATTTACTAAATGTAATGTGCAATCCATTTGTAACATTAAAAAATCCTAAAAAGATAAATATATCTATTGATTTTCTCAGTCAGAGTAATAGTTGAGTTAGAAGAGCTGCTCAGATGTATAAATAGTGGCTCTTACATTTCTATTCACTTCTTTGCAAATCCAAAACCATAAAAAAAAAAAATGTATTTAATTGAACAGCTCTCCAGTCTATACAAGTCCATCATATGCTAATCTGCTCATTTCATTTTTAGACCAGGAGAAAGCAGAGACTGTCTGTGAGGAACCAACCTAGGAGATATCATCCCTCGAGGATCGGAACAGATCATCCAGTGCATCACATTGAGAGATCCTCAGATTCAGATCCAGCACCCAACGACTCAGTGCAGGAAACAAATGAAGAAGTAAGCCTCTGTATAAATTGTGTCATTTTTACAACTACAATTGGTTGATGCAGGAATTTGAAAAGAGCAGTATTGCTTTGAAAATCTCCAACATGTTCAAACATTCAATGTGGCTCTTTTTGAAAACCCTAGAACTATATACTTTTAACTGAAATCAGTTTGAACTGACATTTTTCAAACAGTTATTCAACCAAGCATGTCATTTGATCTAACTCTGAAGAAGGATGTACAGAAACGGTTGATTGATGTTGTTGATATGGCCCTCTAGTGGCATTTAGGTATCATCTACAGGTGACAACAGCTTAGTTTAGAATAAATCACAGGTGTAGTGTAAAATAATACGAAAATGGGGTTGAAGAGACTGCATGATTTTGTTCCAGAAAGCAAAGTTAATTTAATTTTAAATGTAAACTACGTTTATTGAAATTAGTAAAAATGTTTGAGATGAAATCAATCACGTGTACAATCACGGGTGTATATGTGTATCAATGAATGTTATTTCATCTGATCATGCATGAATCACCACTGTTATAATGATAACTTTATTATGTTTTTCATTTAATTTTACCTAGACAAGAGAATCAAGCAGACCACCAAGACTTGCCCCTCCTGAGATGATTACCACAGAAGTCATGTCTTCTCCATCTTTGGATGATGCTGGCAGTAATCTTTGTCAATCCAGGAGCAGGCATGCATCTCAAGAGGACTGTTTGTTTCCTGCCTCAAACCAAGATGCAGACGAGTCAGACTCCGCTCTTGCCCTTGCCATTCATGCATCTATGGAAGACTTTGAAGTACAGGTTGGACCTATTTCTGGATATTATGGTGATGATCAGGACGACACTCTTCCCTGGAATCCACATCACCTCAACTCTTTGCAGGTATATTGTAGGAATACGTTTTTTGTAATAATGCTGCAAAGTGTTACTTTTGTATTAATTAAAAACAAATCATCAAATAATGTTTTTGTCTATAAAATGTCCAGAAAAGAATTGCTATTACAAGTTCACACAGCCCAAGCTGATGTCTTAGATTACTTGTTTAGTCCAACCACAATTCAACAATTGAAAGATATTGAGAATATGTGAGATAAAACATAAAAACATCATTTTCAGACCCACAGAATAATTAGTGCTTTTGCATGAAAAATAAATAGCTGAATTGATGCATTGCTTGTCAGGTTGATGATTAATTGTCTGTCAACTAATTTATTCACTTATCAATTTGTAATCACACGTAATTAAAACGTGTTTTTATCTTTCAGCATTCAACACTGAATGACGATGCAGCATCACCAAGGGGATCTGAAAAAGAAGTCCACTATGTGAAATTCAGACGGGTAAACATAGTTCAGGATGTTCTAAATGTCTTCATGGATCCAAAAGTAATGGAAGTGCAACTGATAATGGAGTTAATAAATGAGAAAGCTTTGGACGGTGAGGGGGTCTCAAGAGAAGTGTACTCCGCCTTCTGGGAGCTTTTTTTGCAACAGTGCGAGGGGGAAGATGAGCGAGTGCCCAGACTGCGGCCAGATTATTCGGAGAAGGAATGGCAAGCTGTTGGTAGAGTATGGATAAAAGGATATATGGACCACAATATCATACCAATCAGACTGTCACCAGCTTTCATTCTGTCATGTTGTCAAGGAGTCAGTTCTGTGGATGAAGAACTTTTGATGATGTCCTTTCTGAGATATCTTTCAGTGACCGAGCGAGAATCAGTTGAGAAAGTGCTAGAGGGAAACCTGGAAGAAATAGATGAGGAGGACTTACTGGACCTCTTTTCACGAATGGGCTCACACTGTCTGCCCTCTAAAGACAACATACGGGCTGCAATTGTAGTCATGGCGCACAAAGCTCTTCTTCAAGAGCCAAAGTTCATCATTGACTGTTTCCACTCCAGTATTCACAATGCTGTGCCGAGGCTATTAACAAAAGAGAGCATAATGGAACTGTATGAGAACAAGAGGCCAACAAACAGGAAAGTTGCCCAGATGATAAAGCCGTCAAATGAAAGCCTGAATCCACAGGAACAGGCAGCCCTTACTAACCTGCTACGGTATGTGAGAAGCCTTGACCAAAGAAAACTGGAGATCTTCTTGCGCTTCTGCACAGGGTCCTCTGTGCTATGCAAGGACAGCATTGAAGTGACTTTTAACAGGTTGTGTGGGTTAAGTCGCAGGCCTGTGGCACACACATGTGGAGCAGTTCTGGAGTTGCCATGCACTTACAGCTCCTACCCAGATTTCCGTGCAGAGCTAGACAGCGTCCTGTCCGGTGATTGCTTTACAATGGATATTCTGTAGTGGTTGCAAGGGATCTCATACATTTCGCTTTCATATTGGCACTTTGAATCCTGTGGCATTTGCTGACTTGAAAGAAGTTCTACATATTGCATTTAGCAGCTAAATACTGTTGCTGTTCAAGCACTCAGGTTACGTGTTTATGACTGACATGTCCAACACGTAATGCATTCAAAGTTGTTTTCCAACCTTAAAATATATTTTACCCTTCATTTTGAAAAACTCCATAGCACCTTATACAAGTTCCATGTATTGCAAGTTGATGAAGGGAGTAAAAACACAAGTATATTCAAAATTGTGTTGTTGAATAGATTCATTATTTTTACAGTAAGGTTCTTTTTCTATAAGGATTATTTCCAGTTTTTGCCAAATTAGTTTACAGAATGATAAGCACACGGTTCTAAAAGTCCTTTCAGCATTATAGCTGATGCCTGTGCCAAAACTCTTACTGTACCAATAAAAGAAACTGAAACAAGAAACATGTTTGGCCTTGTTTTGTTTATTTGAAGCTTTTACTGTAACAATTGTAATCCATCATTGTTCAATAAAAGGTGGAATTTCTCATTGATGTCATCCCTATTGTTGTTCCTATGTTTATGTGTCACCTACCTAATAACTGTTGTAAAGGCAGCATATTATTACATCTATTATTACAGTCCTATACACAACAAAGTGTCTACTTCCATTAGCACCATTAAGAAACGGCAATATTCTAATGAAATTCCTCTTATGCAAGTATAAATACATTTCCTGATAAACAATGACAAAGATATTACTGTGACTTCCCAACAAAATATCTCGCACAGCAGTGATTCTAGAGCAGTCACTTCTGCAGGTGCTTGAAAGACGTGGGTACATATGTAGTTCCAAAATGTTTGAACCTTGAGTATGAAAACAGTAACACTAGTAATAAGTAATACCACTATTGTGAGACGTCAATCTGTAGAAATTCCTTTACACAATCCTTTTCTTGCCACTATGCTTATTTTTTGTACAATTATTAAACATTTTTGACTATACATTCAGTTCAACTAACCTTCAATACTCAGAGGGGTGTCTGGGGTTATTATGTTTCCTTATTTATAGTTCACCTGTCAGATAACATGAACACCAAGTATATACACTCCTGCTTCAAAATTCACTCACAAATGTAAAAATAAAATTTGATCAATTGTGAGATTGGTTACATTTAGTTATTTTCAAATGTAGTTTCATCTGAAGTCACAGAGAAGATCGGATTGTATTCCTTAAATCCAGGTACAAATCCAAGATAAGAATCAGCAGGAAGATTCAACTGTGACTCCATCATCAGAAGGTTGCAGATGTTGTAGATGTCTGTGTCACATGGCACTGCTGGTCTGAATGTGCAGTTACTCCGACACAGCTGTGTGTCTGCTCCTTCCACTGGGGAAATGCAGTCCTCAGTTGTGTAGAGTTCTGGGAACATGTACATGACTTTGGGCCGACCGCTGGGTACTCTGTCATTCTTTGATGGTCTGATGACATGTGAATCCCACACACAGGTGGTCTCATCCAACTCGTCCTGGAAAACAGTTGATAAGGTAGTATGAAAACAAGTTCACTGATATCAGTTATACCATTTGATATTGTCATGAGGTAATTAGATGAGAGGGCTTTAAATAAAAAAAGGTTATTTTTTTGATAAACAAAAAGGGGAAAATAAAGTTAATTCATCTTAATAAACAACCACATTTTCATTGTATGATGAAACTATCAGTAGAAGTATGATTCCTGTTTTCATACTCAGGTATCTCTTCTACCATACTCTCTTTCATTTGCATCCCTTAACATTCTTTTAACATCATCTTGAAATTGATATTTAACGTGCCTGACTTCAAATAATAATAATTAGAATAATAACAATAATAGCAATGATAGTGATACTTATTATTTATTATATTTAAAATAATAATAACAACAAGGTTGCAGCTAGAGATTAGGCTGACAACGGTTCTCTTTCTTCACTCCACACAACTTTATGGTGTTGTTCCACAACGAGTAAACCTAGAAGAAACACTTATTCTCTTGCCTACACTGCTCTGCTGATTCGTTCAATTGTACTACCGTTTCTTCTCTTGTTTACTCACACTAGCAACAACAACAACATTTCCAAATGAATAAAGCTTAGAACACAATGCTTTTTGCTTGATGTATGTTTCATGTGTTGTTTTAATAGAAAAGTGTGTTGGGACTAGCTTAATTGTAATTATGCACTGATTGATTGATAGATAATAATTTCATAATATTTTCTAAATTGTGTGTGAGAAATCTGCTTTCCTCCTAAATCGATAAGCAATATCTGTTTATTGAAATGCAATAACAACATATGTAAACTCAGCCATATTCATAAAAACAGCCATGCAGTGTCTGCTAATTAGAGAATATATACAGCATATGCTTTGTTTTGTCTAGAGAAGGTCGTTTGTGTTCAATATAAAAACATGTCAGTTATACTACATTTGTAGCTTACCTGAATGATGCCCATGAAACAGAACTGAAGTACACTTTTGTCCAAAAATGCACCGTCGAATAGACCCCGGTTCTTCAGATCTGTAAACATACAGATGTAGAACTCCATTGACTCCCTCCGGAGGAAACCCCACCAACTTTCTATCCTCTGGTTGGCCGTGCTTGCCCCTTCGATGTAACGGTACGTCCACACAGCAGCTTTTCAAAAATCTTGAAAATCTTGGAGCTGGGCGTGTCTGAAAGCTTGGGGATTTCGCGACCAACAACCAATCACATGAATCTCCCGCCCCCGACATACAAAGCAAAAAAACCCGGTTCTTCTCCACTATTTCTTTTAACATTTTGAACATTTATGAGATTAATGTCTATGGTGCTATTTTATGCTACATTCCATGCTGGCTAATGATACTGTCTATGCTTGCTAGCAACGAAGTAAACTAGCAACGAAGTAAACTGGATATAAAATCCCCAAACAAGCGAAAACCTACCAGTTTCACCCACTGCCTCTGCCACCTCCCTCCATGCCTCGCTCCTCCGGTTTGTATCCCGGTAAGTAAATAGGGACTGGTCATAAAGAACCGGGTGATTTGCTACCGCAATAACTAAGTTCTCCTCCATTTTTGTGGAATATAGAAATGAACTGCGGGTCTGGTTCTCCCAGCTTGCACGCGGTTTGATTGGCTAGCGCTTGAACTGTCAGATTTGCATAAACGGATCTGATTGGCTGTCGCTTCCAGCTCAGCCTCAAAAGTTGAACATTGTTCAACTTTGGAATCCTGAACATCCTGGAAATCTTCGCCTCGCCCCCCCCCACAATGCAGTTCGGCGACAAGCGAGGGAAAGTGACGTCATCCCCATTCAAAGTCAATGGGCGGAGACGCGCTGGAAGCGGTGGACAAATCGCCAAAAGCTGCTGTGTGGACGGGCCGTAACTGTCAATAGCAGAGCCGTCCTGTATATTGCGTCGGACAAAACGCTGAAAGTCCCTGACTTTAACTTTTTCTGTTCCCTTGTCGCCTCTCACAATCCTCGGACAACCTCCCAATTTCTCGACAGCCTCAATGTAGTAACCTCCAACAATTTTCGGGTCGCTGCTTGTGGTGAATGCATTCATCCAAATGATTTTTCTTGAAAATCCGTCAATGCAGCCGTTGATACAGATTCCAAATGGCTTCAATTTATCGTAGGAGTCTAAGTGCCAAATATAATTCGGTCCTTTGTGGTGACACGTTATTGGACATAATTCACCTTGCTTATTGTGTTGCCACACGGACCCTTTAGTGGGGAACACCTGTAGATTTAGCTGCCATTCCTGCTAGCTCATCAGGCAGAGCAGTGCATGTGTTAACCTCTCTGAAAGTAATGGATAATAAAGATTGGAACTCCATTCTTAATACACCGCCTCCGACTCTCTTTTCACGGTACTACACCTTTGGCAAAATAGCTTCGGCGATGGAGACGTCTGGATGCTCTGAGTTCAACACCCCTTGGATCTAGTTCTTTGAGAATTAAACGTACATCTTCTTTTCTGACGAGTAACCCATTCTCCTTGCATTTTGTGAACATCCACCTATACCCATGAAGTTGGCCAGATGTTTGTAATTGTTCAGAGATGAAAGTAATTACTGTCTCAAAACTGGAGTATTTCTTGCGCCGGGACAGACGACAAGACTTCAAAATCCGTTTTAAATGCCGTTCGAAAAGAATGTAACGGTGACGACGTGCAAGCAGGAACGTAATGTCCTTATAAGGAAGTCCGAAATTAAAATATACCCGAATTAAACTTTCCACTGTCATTTCAAAACGTATACATACAAGTCTGCATTGAAATGTTGGTCTACTGCAGAGGTGCCCAGTACGTCGACCGCGGGCGACCGGTCGACCGCGGGGGCAATGCTGGTAGATCGCGAGTCATTCATAAAAAAAAAAATCCAGTTCCGTTAAAATAGACAAAACAGGTTTTGATCCCTCCTCCCTTGGCCTCCCTGACACTTAATTCAGGAGTTTACTTGATTGACAGAAAAAGCGACCTATCGCTTTCCAGTCTGTTAACCCAGAATGCAAAGCGATACAAAATCAGTCAAGTGCCGGGAAAACTCAAATTAAGTTAAAGAGACTAACAAGAGACAAACAACAAAATGAGTGCGGGACCGAGCAAGAAGCTAAAGACAAACCACTTCCACCCAGAATGGGAGGGAGAATATTTGTTTGTGATGTCACATTCAAAGGTTATTTGCCTTATTTGTAAAGCAAGCGTCGCTCTGCCAAAGAAAGGTAACATGGAGAGGCATTATCGGAGTGTTCACAAGGCATATGACAGCGACTTCCCTCCGAGTAGCGAGTTGAAAAAGGTCATGTATTATTGCTACACAAATATTATCTCGCAGTCTTAGTAAATATTATCTCGCAGTCTTAGTGTCGCCAGGGCCGGCCCTTGGCATAGGCAGTATAGGCGAATGCTAAGGGCGCATCAAGCCAGGGGGGCGCCGAAAATTGGGGGAAATATATATTTTATTTTTTTTTAAAAAATGTAATTGTGATTTTTTATTTTTTTTAAATAAAACAATTTCCCGATTTTGGATCAACAAAGTACATCTTATTATCTTATCTTAACAGAACTATGTCTATATTGCGTACAGAGCCCATACACTATGGCGCCCCCCACCCCCCTAATTCAGGTAAGTTGAACTGCCCCAGCCCCGCAGGCTGTTTATGTCCTCAAGGAGCGAGGGGGGCGGGTCAAGTGTCACTGACTGACACTTGACCCGCCGCCTTTGACCTGCTGTGACTCGGGAGAAGAAAACAAAGACGGTAATTAGCATGTCGAAAAGAACAAAGTTATCTGGTGCCCAGGGAAGAAAGAAAAGAAAAGAGGAGGAGGACAAACGGGAGAAAGACAAAGGTACAGTAACGTTAATGTGATGATGATTAAACAAAGTCAAAAAATTGATTGTAGTTACCGATGATGGAACAGTTCAAACTTGCTAGCTTACTTTTAGACGATAGCAAGGTCGTTTGTTTGCTAGTCAATAGTTACATTTAGAGTTAACGTCAATTATTACCGTTACTCCCACCTTAAATTCAGGGACATTTGGAAAGAGTTACATCACCTGCTATATATCATCTACTATATCTGTTGAGGTGAGCCAATGTTTGCCCTGCTTGTAGTAATAGGCTAATAATGATAGTCATTAAAATGCTATTCCTTTTACATCCCCTCAATAATGTATAGTTGTAGGCCTTTAATTGTATTGTCTTACAGTTTATGCTGTCTAAAGTATGTTCAATAGTGTAACGTTTACATCAGTGTTAAAATGCTTGTCACTACTGTAAATACTGCATACCTTAGCCTTTATCTTTAATATGCTATATTACAATGTATGTAGCTGCTTCTTTGCCATCTGGTAAGTCGCAGAATATGCAGGTGCATCTAAAAGAATAACTATATCATAGAACTGTTTTTCTTTAATTTAATAAAACAAATTAATCATATATTCTAGATTAATTATGCATGAAGTGAAATATTTCAAACCTTTTTTGTTTTAATTGTGATTATTACAGCTTACAGATCATGAAAATCAATAATCCTGTATCTAGTATAATATTAGATAAGGATTTATAATACAGATATTTCGATCTTCTGAAAAGTTTATTCAAATATGTACTCAGTACTTGGTCGGGGCTCCTTTTGCAGAGATAAATGCATCAATTCTACATGGAGGCAATATATTCCATGATATTCTAATTATTTTGTGAGCTGCTCCTGTTTTCTGATTTCTATAATATAATTTGGTCTAGCAAATATAATACATCTCTTGATGGTCACATATACTTCTCTTCTCTCTCCAGATGCACTATTGAAATGTTTTGGGCCTCATACCACCTCAGCAGAGCCCAGCCCTGCAGCATCAAGCGCTCCTGTCCCCTCCACCTCAGCAGAGCCCAGTGATACAGCATCAAGCGCTCCTGTCCCTTCCACCTCAGCAGAGCCCAGTGAAACAGCATCAAGCGCTCCTGTCCCCTCCACCTCAGCAGAGCCCAGTGATACAGCATCAAGTGCTCCTGTCCCCTCCACCTCAGCAGAGCCCAGTGATACAGCATCAAGTGCTCCTGTCCCCTCCACCTCAGCAGAGCCCAGTGATACAGCATCAAGCGCTCCTGTCCCCTCCACCTCAGCAGAGCCCAGTGATACAGCATCAAGCGCTCCTGTCCCCTCCACCTCAGCAGAGCCAAGTTATACAGCATCAGGGATAAAGGCTTCACCAATAGACCCTGCCGACTGGCCATCTGTTCTTACTGATAATGACAGGACAGAGTTTGTTCAGAGTGGACCATATCAAATGAAACCTAGTTTTATCTTTCCCAAACAAAAAGACGGGAGAAGGTGTCAGCAAGACTATTTTAACAGAGTCTTAATCAACGGAGAAAAAATCAAAAGAAGCCGGTTGATGTATTAAAAAAAGAATGATAGCTTGCACTGCTTCTGCTGCAAAATGTTTTCACAGAGAAATTACATACTCAATAGGGAAGGACTAAAGGACTGGAAAAATGCAAGTCACTTGCTCAAGGTACATGAAGAAAGCAAGGAGCACAACACAAACATGGCAACATGGAAGGAGTTAGACGTCCGTCTTGCCAGGGGGCTTACAATAGATATGCAAGAGATGGCCCTTGCTCAGGCTGAGAGAAATAGGTGGCGTGACGTTCTCACCCGATTCGTGGCAATAATTCAGTCCTTAGCAGAGAGAAACCTGGCTCTGAGGGGGTCCACAGACACATTAAACCAACCAGACAATGGCAACTTTTTAAAAGAAGTGGAGCTTATGGCCAAATTCGATCCAGTCATAAAGCAGCATGTTGGTAGGGTGGCAAGTGGAGCTGGCAGTCACACACATTATATGGGCAAAATAATTCAAAATGAACTGATTGACTCAATCAGCTCTAAAATACTGGACACAATTGTGGAAGAGATAAAAACGTGTTAGTATTTCTCTATCATTTTGGATTGCACTCCTGATCTGAGTCATAAAGAACAACTCTCTGTTATTGTCAGGATAGTATCACTAGTAGACAAACCACAGGTTAAAGAACATTTCCTGGGCTTTCTTGTGGCAGAGCAGTCAACAGGGGAAAGTTTGACATTACTCATTCTCAAAAGGCTGGAGGAACTTAACATCCCCTTTGAGGACTGCAGAGGACAGTCGTATGACAACGGTGCCAACATGAAGGGTAAGAATAAAGGTGTTCAGGCTAGGTTGCTTCAGCAGAACCCAAGAGCTTTTTTTGTCCCTTGTGGTGCTCACACCTTAAATCTGGTGGTAGCTGATGCTGCAAAGAGCTCACCAGATGCTATAGGCTACTTTGGCTATTTAACAAAGTTGTACAAACTCTTCTCTGCCTCCACGCATAGATGGGACATCCTGCTGAAACATGTCAAAACAACCCTGAAATCGTGGTCAGAGACCAGATGGGAAAGCAGGATAAAAAGCGTTGAGGCAGTAATGTACCAGGCTGGGCAAATCAGAGAGGCTCTTCTGGAGGTGAGGGAAACAACTGCAGACCTTGTGGTGAGAGTTGAAGCCCAGTCTTTGGCTGAGGAGATTGGATCTTACCGTTTTATCATTTGCACAACCATATGGTATGACATCCTCTACAAGATCCAGCATGTGAGCAAACTGATGCAGTCACCCTCCATGCAGTTAGATGTGGCTGTCGACCTGCTGAAGAAAACAGGAGATTCCCTCACCTGCTACAGAAGGACTGGATTTTCTGATGCACAGACAACTGCAAAGGAGATGTGTGAGGAGATGAACGTGGAGTCTGTTCTCAAGCAAAAGCGGTTGAGATCCACAAAACGGCAGTTTGGTTATGAGTCTCCAGATGAGCCTATTGATGATGCACTTAAAAAAATGGAAATCACATTTTTTAATGTGGTTCTGGATACAGCCCTCTCTTCACTTGATGAGAGATTTCAGCACCTTGAAGAGGTAAATGACAAGTTTGGAGTGCTCATCAACTTTCCCACCACATCAAACGAAGAACTGCCAAAGCACTGTCAAACCCTGAGCTCTGCTCTGACCCATGATGGACAACCGGGCATTGATGGCAGGGAACTTGCTGCAGAAATGCAAAATGTTCCACATTTGCCATCAAAGAAGATGACAAACATGGAACTATTGACCTTCCTTCATGAGAAGAAGCAGACAGAAATGTACCCCAATTTGTGGGTTGCTCTGAGAATCTCTGCCACTCTTCCTGTTACAGTGGCTGCTGCTGAAAGAAGCTTCTCAAAGCTCAAACTGGTCAAAACTTACCTGAGAGCTTCTATGGGACAAGAACGTCTCAGTGGACTATCCATCATAAGCATCAACCATGTGGTCTCAAAACAGCTGTCTTATGATGATGTCATAGATCATTTTGCTTCAAGAAAGGCAAGGAGAGTCAGGCTAAGGTAAGGTGTTGAGGTGTGAGATTGAGGCCTGTATTATTTTAATGGTTGGATTTTGGCTAAATCTTGCTTTTAACCAAGACTGAAGTGATTGATAGCAAATATTTCGGTACCCAGAAGTAGTATGTTTAAGTGTTCAGCAAAGCAGCTTTTGTTTTAAATTAGTAAATGTTTCTGGGTTGTACTTCTTACACATCCAGCTCTTAAGGTGAGGCAATTAGTCTCTCACGGACTGTATATCAGTACAGGTGGATTGTGTGCCTGTCAGCAGAGGAGCAACTTGTTGCCCTGTCTGACCTCAGCAGGGAGCAAGTGGAGGGGCCATGTGTGAATAGGCCTTTAGAAAGCACTGGTGTGTTGGCGAGGCTGCTGACTGCAATTATAGGTTTTAATGTTGTATTTGTGTTAAAATAAAAAAATATCCCAAAAAACGTATACAGCTTCTGTGTGATTTATTATTTTTTTTATTTTTTTTGGGGGGGGGGGGGGGGGGGCGCCATCTAAAATCTCGCCTAGGACGGCAAATTGGTCAGGGCCGGCCCTGAGTGTCGCCAACTCGTTTCTAACATGCAAAAAGACAAACAAATGCGTCTATGGTCGGTGTATTTTTGATCTTTCCAATCCAGACGAGATCTCTCTCTCCCCCGTCTGTGCGCGAGGGGGCGGGGCATTTTACACACACGCAGCTGCTACATGCAGCAACACACGGAGGAGATGGCGGAGAGAAGCGCTCCAAGGTGTGGTTAAATGTTACCCGTCTTGAGGTGGACAATGCTCCTTGCCAAGAGAGTTTAGCATGTAAGGGTGGTAACACGAGCAATTTATCTAAACATTTAGCAAAAGTGCTCCACATTCAGACGGAGGAATGCACCGGGTTCAACTGTCTTTCTAGTAGCTCTGTAGCCCCATCCACGAGTAACGTTTCCACGTCAGGTGTTATGTATGCTAGCAGCAACACACCGAGTTAACTCAATTATACAAACATGGGTTAATGATTAGAGGAAACTGAGTTATTTAGTTTGTTAAAGTTTCAGCTATTCTGTTTACAGTTCTGTCATCAGATTATTTAATACGATTTGTTAAAACGTTGTTTCTTCTTTTGATATTATTTATTTTATTTAAATAAAAAGCAATGTTAATTTTGTAAACAATTTGTTAATTTAATAATGTATGTATTTTTGAATCAAGTGTTAATCTTTATTGTCTTCATTGTTTAGTTTCCACATGCCTAAAATGGTAGAATAGTCGATTAGTCGTTTCATTAATCGATAGATTAATCGATTATCAAATTAGTCGTTTGTTGCAGCCCTATTGTAGTTATCCCATGTATAAATAAAACGTGTTATTCAGCAACCCTTGCAATTTGGGATTTTATTTTTGGTTGGTAGACCTCGGTGAGCTGGTCATTTCAAAAGTAGCTCACCAGCCCAAAAAGTGTGGGCACCCCTGGTCTACTGTGTGCTGCACTTCCTCCTTGGCGCACTGGTTAATAGGAAGTGGATTCAAAAATAAAGTCAGGATAACGGATTAGTTTCGCGTGCGCACGAGAAAGGAACCCGTTATCCTGACTTTTTTTTTTCTCTCCCTGTTTTTTTTTTCTTCTTCCCATGTCCCTTTAGGGGCTCCGTAGAATACTGATAATTCTGTCGTAATTTGGCCGGTCAAAGTAGTTTGGGCTCGGATAAAATAGCCAATGCCACAAAAATGCATCAGTGACGTGGTTGAAATCTTGTCTCCAGAAAACAAAAAACTGAAACAAGCGGTATCAGTGACTGTGTGTTTGATGTGGCTCTTTGCAGTAACATAGAAAAAATGTGGCTCTTAACCTCTGACTGGTTGGCCACCCCTGGGCTAGAGCTTGTACTGGCATATGATTTGATTGGCTGACGCTTCCACCGAAAGCTTCAGAAGCTTCAAAAGTTGAACATTGCTCAACTTTTGCAGCCTGAAACACCAGGAAAGCTCCGCTCTGCTTCCCACAATGCAGTTTGGCGAAAAGTGACGTCACGCCATTCAAAGTGAATGGGCAGACGCGTTGGAAACCGTTTTTGAAGCTGTCGAAGCTGTAGTGTGGACGGGCTGTAAGTCCCAGTTATCTTCCAGAATTCTTCCTTTCCAAATAAAACCAAAAGACAACCATTTCCTTTTCTACTTTGTAGGGCGACACAAAAGGCGTTTAAATGTTTTGGCATAATGTTCAGCAACACATATCTCGTGTGGCTTCTCTCTAACTAGGCAAGCCCTTCTTCTACAATAAACAATTAGGGCTCAACTTGACAGGCCTGAAGCTGGAAGATTTTGAAGTCAACACGGAGACGACGGGCTCTGAGATGATAATGAATTTACATGGCACAAGCAGAGCATCTCATTTCTCTATGTGCTGAGAGCAAAGGAGAGATGGGTACTAAAAGCTGCAGCAAATTAAAAGAGCATCAATGCGTGTACAGGGAGATTGATGCTCCTTAGCCTGTTAGAGATGTAAAGTCAATGGAGCGAGCATGTCATCTGTTTCAAAGAGTTTTTGTCTAACAATGCTGTGCTAGGAGTAACTGAGCTGCTCTCTGTGAATAAACATGAGTATTGTGCTGTTTCTAAAGCTCTTAAAATTATAATTCCCTAAAGGGATTTCACAGAAAACAATGTGAACAAAGATACCTCCCCCTCCACACATACACATACTCTTTATAGTGGCTTTTTAATTGTTTAAAAGCAAATCGGCCTCCTCTGTATACTGTGACCTTGTTAGGGAATTAGAGAGCCGCAGAGGAGCATTATCGCTGTATCGACTGACTGTATTGAATTCTCATTAGCAGGCAAGCCGCCAGGTGGAGTGCAGTATGATACTGTCTGTTGAGAAGAGCTGGCAAACGGCCTTTAGAGCGGATGAGTTGCTGCTGTACTCTATGGAGCGGTACGGCAAGAATCGAGCAGCGCGGCATACAGGCCACAGATGAGACTTTACTGTTTCCAATTATGATCAAGAGTATTTAACTGTGTACCAGCTGTCTGTTGGACATGTTCGATTTGTTTTATTTGTTCAACTCATGGCAATGAAAGCAAAATATGGTTTGCTCTGAGCTCATGACAGAAAGGAGCAGGGAGAAGAACGTTATATTTGACCTGTCCTTGACTCAAAATTAGATGTTCTGTCAATCACAGCTGCCAACATACCAATACTCACAGTAACGGAGCCTACACACGGCGGCGTGCGTTGCCGCTTCAACGCTTCTGCCCATTCACTTTGAATGGGGTGACGTCACGATTCGCCGAACTGCATTGTGGGAGCAAAGCGTAGCTTCTCTCGCGGTGCTCGCTGCAAAAGTAGAGCAATGTTCTACTTTTGCCGCCTCGACGGAGGCGTCAGCCAATCAAATCCCGCGTATGCAAATCTGACATTACAAGCGCTAGCCAATCAAACCGCGTGTATGTTGGGAGAGCCAGACAGCAGTTATTTCCCATATGTAAAAAAATGGAGGAGAAAAAGATCGTGGCAGTACTATATGACCAGTCCCTCTTTACATACATGGATACAAACCGGAGGAGCCAGGCATGGGGGGAGGTGGCAAAGACAGTGGGTGACACTGGTAGGTTTTCGCCTTTTTGGGGAGTTTATATCCAGTGTACTTCGTTTGAATGGACAGCTAGCAAGCATAGACAGTATATTTAGCCAGCATGGATGTAGCATGAATGCTTTGCTTTGTATGTCCGGGGCGGGACATTCATGTGATTGGTTGTTGGTCGCGTTGTTCGTAAAAAATCCCCAAGCTTCAGACACGCCCACCGCCAAGCGGTAACGCACGCCGCCGTGTGTAGGGGCTGTTACATAAAAACAAACACAATCCAAAGTTAAGCAAAGTAATTTACCTTCAGAGAAACAGATTACCTGACATATTCAAAGTGTATTATAATTATTTCCTAAGATGTGTGTAATGTTTTTGGATCATTTGTGTTAACTTATTAAGCCCCGAGCCTGTTGTTCAGGTCTCAGGCTCGAAAATGACATTTCCAGAACAAATGACCATATCTTCCCTTCTAAAAGGGTTCAATTAATAATATTTTTTCTCAAAGTAAGGTTACACCTGTGAGTTGGATGTAGAAGTGTCAGAATCAATATAGATGTTTTTATTTTAAAGTAAATTCAGATTGAACACAGTAAAAAAATGTAGATTATTGTGTCCGTCCAAAAAAAAAAAATTACTTATAGTGAAAACCACCCTTGAATGATGGGATGGTAGACTAAAAGCTTTAGGAATCCAAACTGCAACATATAATAAGTACCCTGTATCAAGATTGATGCAAAACAAGTGAAATGTGACCTTTTTTAGAGAGATTTAGCACAAAAAACCCACTTCTGGGGTCATTTGGGTGGATTTTCCATATCTCTGGCCCCCCTTGCTCGATTTTGCTGATCGACATCTTTCTAACCATCAGAGCCAATGGTATCTAGGGGAACTCCCACATACTCCTTATTTGGTAATGTGTGTGTATGAGACTGCCGCATAGCCAAGACCGGAAGTTGCGATAACTCTGGTGGCTACCATTAGCAGCTAACTTTTACTCTCCGATTTTTACATAAAAATGGAATTATGGATTATAAATACAAAAAATGATTACACATATACAGCCGCGTTTCTCGTTTTAATGCCATTGAACACGTCTTTTGATCAGATTGACAGCTACGGTGAGACGATCTCCCGTAAAAGCTCCGTAAAGGTAGCGTGTTGTGATGTATGTTTGCTTGTATGTGCAGTTACGATAAGTAATAAGGGTACTTTTATCCTGAGTTCTGTGCCAAAGTGCGTTAGCATTTTTCGCTCGGGTCATTTAGATGCTTCTTATGAGACTTGTGTTTTGTTTTGGTAAAACATTTTTGTATCGTCAATTAGCTGAGATTATCCCGTTAATCTGGTATAACACATTAATAGATTCTTAAATATTAAGATCCCCCTGAAACACAGTGTCTTGAAAAAAAAAAGAAGGACCCGCCGAGGGGGACCTTGGGGCTTAACAGTTAAAGGACTGCATCTACCTCAACGAGGATCCTGAGGATCCAACCCAGTCTCACATCTAAACGTGTAATAACTACGTTGGTCCACAATGTAGGACGTAGTATTTCTACAAAAACGCCTCTGAAATTGTAAGATTCCTGCGTTTTTTTTCACCATTCATTCCAATGGCTGGCGTCTATGTCACGTGATCTTCAAATTTCTCTCCGCATAAAAAAAAAAAACATGGCCGACCTTCGTTTTATTCTGGGTGGAAAATGCCTATTTTAAGGTTTGTTTGGCCATTAAAATGCGTTTTGATGTCATTTGATGCGAGAAATATGAGTTGTTATTTCAGATTATGTGTGCAGTGGATGCACATGATCTTTAGTTTGCTAGTTATTACGAAGATTACTGCAGGAAATTGTGTCTATACAACGTTTTCCTTGTCACCAAGGTGGTTGCTAGGGACGCTGCTATCGATATTATTTCTGTTATGTTGTGTAACTGTTTAATGGTGTTATCTTTATTGCTACCCCCTTCCCTGTCAATTTATAGTGTTGGTCCACAATCAAAACGCATACAGTGTTATGGATGCACAAAAAAAACAACTGCTGATGATGTTACTTCGTTCGTTTCAGCAGGTTCACCAGTCAGTACATTTCCTAGGAAAATACAGTAATTCAATGTGAATTAACTAGGGCTGTCAAGTTAACGCAAAAAAATGAACGCCACTAATTATTTTAATGTGTATTTTTAACTTTTTCTTTTGTGTGATTTTTTTGTCCTCGGCCGCCCCGTAGTTTCAGAGCGCAAAGCATTAACGTTGTTATTGATGTTGTTAGTGAGATGGCGGGAGATTCTACGAGCAGAGAGATTAATATTATGGATTCAAGAAAAGGTATTTTAAACGGCAAGTTCAGCTTCAAAGCCCTACCAGATGGTTCTGTCGACCAAATCAAAGTAATTTGCAATTACTGTCGATGTGAATTGAGTTACCATAGGAGTACATATAGTTTGAAATATCATCTGCAAGCCAAGCACACATTTGATGCTGGCCCCGTTCCTGCCACCCGCTTGCGGCAGACAACACTTGAAAGTTTGCCGGGGAGACGCCTGGACACGTCAACGCACAGCAACAGCGATCGCTAAATGACAGCTTGCAGGCCAATAAACATTGTGGAGGACGAGGGACTGCGTGATATAATTCGGGTCGCATCCAACGACTGCACTTATGAATTGCGTTCCAGAGCCACCACTGTGACGAAAATAGTCAACTTGTATGAAGTCCAAAAAGTGAAAGTAGAGGAGAATTTGAGGAAGACTTCCACAGTTGCGCTCACCGGAGACTATTGGACTTCACTGAGTAATGACAGTTATCTCGGGGTCACAGCGCATTATTTTGATCCAAAGTGGGAACTTCAGTCTCATGCCCTGACTGTTATGAAGACAGAGGAGCGGCATTTCGCAGACAACTGCGCCGAGCACTTTATGCAGGTAGCCAGACAGTGGGACATTGTACCAAAAGTCAGCACACTCACCACGGATAGCGCACACAACATGATTGCAGCGTCCAGGCAGCTCCCGTTCGAGCATATGCCTTGCGCTGCACATAGTCTACAACGATCCATCACAGTGTCTCTCCAGGACAGTCCGTTCAACGGCAGCAGCAGAGCTCGAACAAAAGCAAATTGCAAGTGGTCAAAAGAAAGAGTGGTGCTGCCTGCTTTGTGTCATCTATCGAGAGTGATGGAGACCACGGAGGATGACCCAGCCTACATGGTGACATTCAAGCAGACCTTCAGAACAGACATGGAGAAAGGCAAGGACAAAACAAACATTGCATGGCTGAGAGTTGCGACAGCGCTGGATCCTAGGTTTAAGGACCTGAAGTGTCTGTCCAGACCTGACAGGGCTGAGGTGTGGCGTTTGATCACTGCCTTACTCAGGGGGGAGAGGCCTGCACAGCCGGAACAACCAGAACGACCAGCGACATCTGAGCCACCTAAAAAGAGATTAGCTCTCATGGTTGCCCCAGAGTCTTCGTCTGATGAGGAGGAGGACTGTATTGAGACCTGTGTGGAGCACTACAAGGCAGAGCCTACTATTGCCCTGGAGGACTGTCCTCAACAGTGGTGGTCCAAACATGAAGGGGCCCACAGCAAGATGGCCAGCCTTGTACGCAAGTACTTGGCAACACCTGCTACATCCGTACCCTGTGAGAGATTGTTTTCATTGTCTGGGCATGTTGTTCAGAAGAAGCGAGCTGCCCTGTCATCCGACAATGTAAACAGGCTTGTCTGTTTACATTGCTGTCTGAGCAACTGGCTCAGTGCAAAGAAGTAGACATGGTTGGGTGAGAGTGACCACACAGACAGACATGCGCCCGCTGTTCAGGGCTTGTTTAAAGGCCAATCTTAGAGTGGTAACGAGACACATTGTGTACCAGAAGCGTCCAGTGCATCTTATATCCCCACTGCAATAATGATGGCACTTACAAATGTGAGCTTAGATGTTAAAAAAGGTGAGCGAGTTCATCTCACCACTCACGCGTTGCAGCCATGTTTTTCTCTCTCACACACACAGACGCACACACTTTGTATTGTATTATTGTATTGTATGGGAGAGGTTCCAGGTTGAATTGAGGCGAATATTTGTAATGTTCAGAGGTTGTTGTGTTTAATATTTGTCTGTGTGTGTGTGTTGTTCAAATGATAATAAACAAACCTTTGCATAATGCATATTTGTCATATTTGTATTAAAAACTTGAAAAATATCCCTCTAAGGTACATTTAGAACAGATAAAGTGTGATTAATCGCGATTAACTACGGACAATCATGCGATTAATCGCGATTAAATATGTTAATCGACTGACAGCCCTAGAATTAACACAAGAAAGAAATACAAATTCAACACATCATTCAAAAATATTTATCCAAATTGAAATAAATGCAGGTTGGCTGCCATTGTGATGTTGTATTTAGTAGTTAAACCTCTTATGCTACATGTTTAAACCTCCCTTTCTCTAAATGCACTGATACACATACCTTGATTTGCAGAAGATGACAAGGACTATTGCTCATTTTGTTGCTCCTGTCTCTCTCCTTCTCTGTTCCCTACTTTGGCTTTCACTTTTATTTTCTTAGAAGTGAAAAAGCTCTCAATATTTTGAGGCCTTTTCATTGTTCTCTTCTCTTTTCTCTCCCTGTCTACGTTCTGCCCCTGAAGATGTAACAATGAATATTTTTCAATTATTTAGTTATAACACATAACACATGTGTACCATGAAGCTGAACTTCAGTTTCACGCCTGTTATCATGACGTATTTTCCAGACACACCTGAGTATAAGTCGCTCTTGTCAAAAAACGTGTCGTTAAGAGAAAAAAACCATATAAGTCGCTTCGGTGTATAAGTCACATTTATCCACTGAAGTCTTCATCCTCTGTGTCGCTGTGAAGGTCTCACTATCACCGAGCTAGCTATCCATCCAGTTAAACACTTTCAAAGAAACTCCGGCACAGATGTCAGTTTACTGAAGTTTAATGCATTGGTGAAACTGTAAACACAATACAGACATGGCACACTGTTATTAACTGCCCGACTGACGAGCTGAATAAACAAAACAGTGGCGTAGCCACCATAGGCCAGGCCCGCCCAGTTTACGCATTGGCCCGCTCTGAGAAAGCTTCGGTGTAATTTTTGTATTATAAAAAAATGGTATTCGCCCATTGAGAATATCCAAGCATTCAAAGTGAAATTGAAAGGGGACCTATCATGCAAAATGCACTTTTGTACATGAATATGTGTCCCCGGTGTTCCAGGGAACTCACCAAGTGTCAGAAAACACAACCCTCTCTATTTTCCTCCATACCCAAATCTCTAAAAAAGGGGCTGCAATGGATCTGATACAGACTGATCCAGATTTGAACACTTTACTGACGTCAGTAAAGTGGTGTTACGGCTATTGGTCAATTATCCACCTATCAGGGGAATAAGAGGTTGGGCCACGGCCGGCCATTGCTGCTCGAAAGCGCTGGAGACGCTGTAGTACATATGCCAGGCCTGTAAGTGGCGCTATAGTCTGCCACAAAAGCAGCGAAGAAGACTTCCCTTGCATGGTTGCCATGGTTGCCCTTCTGTTTATTCTCCGCTATGGCTCTTTTTCTCCCTCCCCGAGGCAAGCGTTTGCGCCTCCTGCTTTAAAACAAATGAATAATGACTATATAATCATATGTAAGATTACATTATCCCGCTTATTACATGGCCACATTCTCAACAAAGTAACGACATGACTCCCAATATTAATTGAAATGCTTTTATGGATTTAGAAAATAGCTGTATTGATTTAAATTGACATGCATCCGCTAAGAAAAATAGTCCGTTGTTACTGTTTGAACTAACGTAGCAACGGCAGGAACTGCTTCGATAGTGTTTTTGAGGAACTTTTTGATTACAGATTTGAAAACATCGTTGCTTGCTTTAAAAGTAGCACAATTCATTATGTCAAACCTTGGAAAGTATCTAGATATCCCTGCCCTAATGCCAAAGTAACTGCCAACTCCCCTCTCCTGCAGGGGAGCATCGTCAGTTGCAGCTCACAGAATCAGCCCCCTGCAGGGCTGGAAAGAGCAAATAGAGTGAAATGAGGCATGGCTAAAATGCAGGATCTGTTTGGTATTTTGAAAAAATATTTATATTAATGCTGTCAAAATTATCGCGTTAACGGCGGTAATTCATTTTTTGAATTAATTCCGTTAAAATATTTAACACATGTGCAAAATGGCCCGCCCCATATATCCCACCAGTGGCAGCGCCAGGGTATGGCTGGGGTAGGATACATCCATACCAAGAAATGGCTTAGCCCCACCATGAAAAATGATGTTAAAGTAAGCAAAATAAAGTCTGCCAACTCGCGGAGTAAATTGCACAGACAGCAGTTAGTAAGATTGATTTCAGTAGCCACTTGTCTGGAAATACCGAAGACCAGAAACGGTTTTGAAAACTTTTGTCACGTAGTGATCGTCTTCTCAATAGAACATATTTGATAATGTCTTCTGGCCAATCAGAATCAAGATAACGGCGTGGTGTTGTTGCAGGAAGTCCCGACGGAGAATACTTTTGCTGTAGTACAGGGGTGCACATAACTGGTACGCAGGTTATGTGCGTAATCTGAAATGCGTACCGTCACTTGTGTCACAAAGCGCATTTGCGTACCGACGTACTTGTGAAGCTTTACCAGAAGGCGGTTAGATCACCGGACGACAGAGTCGGTCTTCGTGTGCACAGACAGGGCTGCTGTTAACGTCGGTCTGTACAACGGAATTGTGCCAAAAATACGCCAACCGGCTGCGGAGGGAAACTCCCCCCCCTTCACTGGAGAACTGCGCTAAAACAGATGATCACAACGTTCACACTCTGTGGTCACGAAGTACTCCACTAGCCCCCCCCCTGTCGACTTTCCTGAAGTACTCCCCCGTTGATAGAAATCAACACGTAATGAATTAAGACCCCACGGTTTGATGATTGATAGGTGTGTGGGCTGTCTTTCATTTTGACACGCAGTAAAATGTTATAATAAACATAGATACTGTATGTTAAATGGATATATCCGCCTTCTTTCATTTATCTTTCCATTCCCACAACAATATACATAAAGAAATGGCATATTTTGGACATAGTTTGAATGGTGATTAATCATGATTAATGAATTTTTAAGCTGTGATTAAACATTTTAATCGTTTGACAGCCCTAATTTATATACTTTATATAGGTATGGCCCTGCAATATATGTTTCAAATATAGCATGATAGGTCCACTTTAAGTGAACACATATCGAGTAGAATTAATGTTGTATGTGGGTTATCCTCTGAACGGAACTCATTTCCGGTAAAAACTGGTTGTTGGTTTCGGCGCGCGCACAATTAGTAACGTGAGAGAGCTGCCTGCAAATGATGCTCTCATCTAGCAGCGATCCAGGGCCAGGCTCTCCGACGCCGGAGACTATACTCTTACGGCCGCTTGCTCCATGGCGCTAGCAGTGCTCCCTCCCGCTCGTCAGCATGAAGCAGGTGTAGGCCTACCCGCTGATCTGTCTGCACTTGATGAACCGCCTTCACAGCCAAAACTGAAGAAGCCTACGTGGAAAATCGTGGAAAAGCAAGGTGCTTCTCATCGAGGTGGTATGAAGATTAGCTAATTTGTGGGGTTAAAAATCCCTGTGTTTATGTTTACCAGTGGCGAACCGTCAGGGCCTTCAAGGTATTCAGAGAATACCCTGGAACACTAAGATAAAACGAACAAAAAAAATCGATTTAGTTATATAAATAAAATGTGTATAAAATGAATAAATGAGAATCGTATCTGTGTTGTTGATCTGTAATATTACAGTGTTACGTTGATTTGTTTGTCCTTCTCGGACCATGCTCTACGCATTTCTGAGCATTTCTGAGCATATCTGCTCTCTGATCTCTTGACGAATTGAAAGTACATATTGCCTGAGATCTCATGATGTTGTTTTATTAAATGTGCCAAGTGCTAGGACTGTCTTAGGGAATAAAGCTTTTAGTTGTGCAGCTCCACTAACTTGGAACAGTCTGCAAACATGTTTAAAACTGAGCTGAGGTTCCCCTGCATCATTTTAAAACTCAGCTGGGTGACATGCTGTTTGATACTCATGGTACCTGTCTCTGTAAATAGAGTTTGTAAACTGTACCCTGTACATTATGTTGTTTGTAAAATGAATAAACATTATGTTGTTTGTCATCCTTATTGTTGTTCTGTTGTTCTGTTGTTTTTATGTTACATGTGTAACTAATGTCCTGCAGGTCACCCTTGAAAAAGAGATCTTTCGATCTCAAGGGGCTTTCACCTGGTTAAATAAAGGCTACAAATTTCAGTGGCTTTGTGTCAAGCGGCAAACTCTGGGGAACAGCCGGGACGCCAATACGGAAGTGCCACACACTGCAGTTCATACATGGGCCGCTAGGGACTGGCTGCAGAAAGGAGCAATTTCCATAGACCCCCATGTTAAAATGCCCAACTTTACAGCAGAAAAAAACATGTTTCTACCCATGGATGCAATAAATATTATTATCGATACAGTTAGATTCCACCTTCATGATTATGAATCTGTGAGTGAATTGTTTTCTAACACGACCCTTTTATTTATATTAGGTCTTAAAGTGTTTGCATAAATTAGGGCGTGGTCACTTTGATGGACATGCCTTTAAAACATGCCTCACTGTCAGCTAACAGCAACTTGTCCACTCTGCTAGGCTACAACCATAGAGGCTACAACGTTAGTTAGTCATAGTACTGTATTTGACCCTTTAGCTTTAGCCGTGTTCGTGGTGATTGTGGGAATATTGTTGCAAATACCAGACAATTAAAATGTCATGCTGTGCACTTGAATGTACTAACAGAACTTCCAAGAAGTCTACTCTCAGCTTTTTTCGGTGAGTAAAATGATAATATTATACATGTTTGTTAACCCCGTTAGCAGGTGTTTGTGTGCTTGTTAGCTTAGCTTGTAATGTAGCTTATTAGCCATCTAAGGACGTAACCCTTTATACATGTGTGTGTGTATATATATATATATACATTTTAGTTTATGATTCAGCCTTGGGTAAGACTTTTATAGTATATGGCTATGACGCCCATAATGCTAAATGGGAGCAAATGTTAAAAGAGGACCCAATTATCCCATAGCTAGCCCCCTGCGGCTCCGTTAGCTTCGGCCAGCGGCGGAGCCCGGCGTTATAACTGGAGATCAAGGAATGCAGCGAAACCATAGAGCGAAACGCGGACTTGGTTCGCCTGCAGCCCGTTATATAGTATTAGCTAAAGAAATGATGTTGAACAAGGCTTATTAAGCTGAACATCGCCACAATTGTTCTGCTATGTATCGGTACTTATTTTTATTTTCTTAACGTGTGAATGACAAGCATTAAGAATAACAACAAATAGCTATTTATCTTGCACATTGTCTCGTTTGATTATGAATGTAACGTTTATATAGTGGAACTACACTGTTTTATCAAAACCAAAGTGCCACGCAGTAACTTGGTAGGCCCATGCATGTATTTCAGCAGGAAATGTGCAACCTAGATGACATTTACGTTTATGTAAACGCCATTATGTGCCCATCACCCCATGTGAATCACACCTGCCACACACATGCAGAACAATTTGATACATTTCCCGCTCTTATGGGCCCATCCCCCCACAGTTTGAAAGAGTGTTAAATGAAATGTGGTGATGATGAATGGTTTTTGTGTTAATGTAATAGCAGTTAAAACAGGACCGGTCAAATTTGACCGTGAACACCAAAGTAAGGGGGGGGGGGGAAACAAAGATAATAGGAGGGTTAAAACCCCTATGCTTTTTGACTGTCACATTTTTACATTTCAGCATTGCATCACTAATTTAAGTTCTATGTTTTTCTTGTTAAGCAGGCTGTAACTCTACACACCTAACATATAACTTTTCATGTATTTTTGTATAAAGGTTTCCTTTAGGTGATCCAGACAGGCTGGACCAGTGGGTGCTGAACATCCAGAGGAATAAATGGACCCCCAACGTTTCTTCTCGTGTGTGCAGTGAACACTTTAAGAGTCATCACTTCAGCACTGACTTATTGGTACAGATCCTTTTTTAAAAAAAATTACTTTTATGGTTCCATTTGTGGATGTAAATTGTTGTTACTAATTAAATAAATCATATCCATCATACAATGCTAAATAATTGTTATGGCACAGCTTGCACATCAGTGATGAGTAATGTTCTTTTGATTAAAGGCCAAATTAAGATTTTGCCAGTTAAGTATAGAAACATAGAAATCGAATTGTTTTGCAAACCACCACATTTCTCTTCAATTTATGCAAAGACTCTTTATCATAGATAGAGAATTGCCATTTCCCCCCACATACTCTATGTTAAAAACAGATGAATTATATTACCTTTTTTTACATTATTTTAATAGCAACATTCATTCATCTGTTGTCATCTTATAACTTATTTATCTTAACAGCTATCATTGTAAAAAAAAAAAGGATTTAATTTCATTTTACTATACAATATTTATCTTTACATTCTGTTCTTGCATATGTCTTATTATATTTACGTGTATATATATTTCTGCCTGCACTCATTTATTATTCTTAATTTAGAATTTATTTTATTGTTTTATGTCTTATATAACTATGTTGCATCGTTGGAGGAGCTCGGGACAGAAGATTTGCATTGCCATTCCTACACTGTAGCCAGGGTCGGCGTCATGGGGGGTCATTCGCGGGCCATGCCCCCTCAAATGAGTCACTGTGCCCCCCCAACGCAGGGTGGGCAAGCCTTACCACTTTGCCGTTTTTTTTGTTTTTTGTGAAAACGTTTCCACTAAAGGTTGTTTGTGTGAAATACATCAGAAATAAAGAATACAAATATAAAACACAGCCTGAGGTGTGCTCACTGCTGCTCTCTGATTGGTGTGTTGCTTGACCAATGACCCCCGACTTTTGTTTTGTTATCATTACGTGGCTGTGTGTTTAGATGAAAGCCCAGTGGCGATCTGTTAAACTGATTATACAGTAAAGCCATCGAAAATAATATGATATACAGTACAGTACAAGTAGCCTACTTCTGGGTCTCTGTGTTTCATTCAAGCTCGGCTCTGTGTGTGTGGCACGAGCGCATTTTGTGAGTGCGCGAGCGGTAACGTGGAATGTTGTTGTTCACATCTGGTTAGCTAGCTATGCTAACGGATATAAAGAGCTGTTTCTACACCAAGGTGGAGGAGAGTCCTCTCCTGTCAGACTGAGAAGATCGTATAACCTCAGCCACAGGTAAGGACTCTCTCAGTGTTTAGATAGTTCACTTTAGTATAAGTTATCTCAGTGGGTCTCAAACGGTTTGGTCACCATTTATGTAAACAAGTATTTGCGAGGAACACCTTTATATGATCATTATAGTTATTAAAAAAATAAGAGAATAAATGAAAAACGGGTATGAAATACTATAGGACATTAACACAAGAATACAGTTTAAAGGGGAGTGATTAGTAAAATATCCATAAAGAAAAAGTCAATCTGTTTACAGTTCTGTTTCATATGGGTGCTGCTGAGAGATGTAGGCTATCCATAGATCTCTTCATTTTGCTCTCAAAGTGCACCAGATTGATGCATTTAACTTCAATATTTTAAAAATAATCTTCCCGGGGGAGCATGCCCCCAGACCCTCCTAGAGCAGGTTAGATCCACCCCCACATAAAACATGTTCACATGGATAGGATACTAAATACATTTGCACACTTTTTATATGGTGGCCTATGTCCATATGTTTCTGTTTTGGTGGTCGTGCCACAACCGTGCATGTATGCACAAGTTGTTAGGGAAATAATTGTCCTAGACTCCTAGATATGACGTGCATGACCAACCCTGACGTCTGTTATCTCCTTTAAGGAGATAGGCTGCTTCAGCCATGATGTTGTTGTTCCCATTCTATGACCGGGCAACCCTAGGTCACAGATGGTTTATTGTTGTGGGTACACTGGGACACTTCCTTCTCTGTGTTTGTGGACTCCAAGGTGTGAAATCTTCGAGGCCATAAGTGTCAGACGCAAGTCACTCAGTGTTCCCAACTGTTTAGGCTATCTTCTCAAATATGTTGATTACTCTCTGTGAAACCAGTTAAATGGGCTAACGAGAGAGAGGCGCTCCAGAATTGACGTGGCAACTCTACCATGCAGTCAGATCGTGGCTGCTGTGACTTGTGATGTGAATCCTCCGGCCGAAGCTCCAAATAAACCATCAGTGTTTGACATCAAAGCTCCTGCTCTTCCCGTGTCTCCTTCATGAGTCGGTGACTCCCACTGCATTGCTACACAGAAGTTTCCCCCACACAAGTCATGGTGCGCTATAAAATAGCACTACACCCCTGCAATGTGTGTGAAAGACAATAGACTTTACAGCATGTTTTTTTAAATTGAAGTTGCATTGGTGTTTGTGTGTTGGTTGTTGACGGCAGTGTGTGCCCCCCCTTGGTAAATGATTGCCCCCCCATTCGATTTGTTCTAGAGCCGACCCTGACTGTAGCCTATGTGCATATGACATAAATCCTTTGAATCTGAATCTTGGAAACACGTAATTGTTGAATGGATTAACTGCATAGTTAACATGTTGGCCCTCTATTGTCTTTTATAATGCACTCTTAAATTTAAAACAACATTATTCAAAAGAAATTTGAATATCTACAGACCTCAAAAAGTTATTTTATGTGTTTTTGTTTATTATTTTTATTAGGGAAGGAGATGCCTGAAAAACACTGCAGTGCCCACCATTTTCTATTTCACCAATGGCAAAGAACAACAGCCTAGACGGAAAAGCAGGGTGAGTAGCAATGACGAGGTAAGTGACAGTCCTAGTTCGACTGTTAACAGCAATGAGGAGGTTGCAGATGTAGACCATGGTAGTGGTGAAAACAGTCTTGCTGCTGATCAGAGCAATATCATTATGATACAAGACACACCTGAAGAAGCCTTTGTTGTTCAAAATGTCGAGCATAATGACATTCCAACAGTCAATGCTTGTGAGGATGTTGGTTTGGGTAGCAGCAGCCAACAAACAAAACAAATTGGAAAACAGGCAGACTCCGCCTCTGTTCACTCTTACACCATTACAACACAGCAAGGGCGCCGGAAGCGAGGGGGCCATTGGCCCCCCCACTTTTCAGCCTTGACCCACATTTTCGCAGCAGCAGATTTTTTTTTTTCTTTTTTTTTTTTTTCAGTCTTTATTTCGAACAGATTAAAAAATAACAAATTAAAAATAACAAATGTGAAAAACAGAATACCGTATTGTTATAATACAGTATTTATCCACATTCATGGTAATATTTGTATATTCAACAAAAAAAACAAAAAAGTCTTCATATTAATAATAATAATAATAAATCATATGTGTCCGAAAGGGAGTAGGAGGAAGCAAATGCTTATTAATTCTCACCCCTTACTTGATCAATGATTGTCCTTTTAAATCATTATGCAAGTTATTCCTACTTACATTTACATGTATACATATACAATCATTTCTCATCTTCAATCCCCTTTCTTCATTCTCATAGTTTTCCAAAAAAGTGTTTCTGTACATCCTTTTAAACTGAATTATGCTTGTGCTTTGTTTTAACTCCTGCTCCAAACCATTCCATAAAATCACCCCACAGATTGTTAAACTCATACTTCTCAGAGTTGTTCTGACCTTGAGTTGTTTAAAATGTAGATTTCCTCTCAAATTATACCCACCCTCTCTGTCTATGAACAATGTTTATAATTTCCTAGGAAGTAGATTATGTCTGGCTCTGTACATGATTTGTGCCGTTTTAAATTTAACCAGATCAATGAACTTCAATATGTGTGACTTCAAAAATAATACATTAGTGTGTTCAAGATATCCAACATTATTGATAACTCTTATAGCCCTTTTTTGTAATGTGCATAACGGCTGTAGGTTGGTTTTGTACGTGTTTCCCCAAATCTCCACACAGTAAATCAGATATGGCAATATGAGTGTGTTATATAGAGTATACAATGAGTTATAGTCCAGAATGTATCTGGCTTTTCCCAATATTGCGATAGTTTTAGCCAGTTTTGCTTTTACATGAGTGATATGAGGTTTCCAGCTGATGTTGTGCTCTAAAACCACACCAAGGAACTTAATTTCATATACTCTTTCTATGTGTATGTTATCTAGTATTAATTGTATCTGTGGATTTGTTTTATGTTTTTCAAATAACATAATCTTTGTTTTGCTTATATTTAATGATAATTTGTTTGTGTCAAACCAATGTTTTACTTTAATCATTTCTGCTGTTATCACTTCCATTAGCTCTTTCAAATGGTCACCGGAACAAAAAATATTAGTGTCATCTGCAAATAAAATACATTTCAATATATTTGATACTCTGCAAATGTCGTTGATGTATATTATAAACAGCTCTGGACCCAACACGGACCCCTGAGGTACTCCACAAGTTATGTTCATGTATTCTGATTTATGTTCACCAATTTCAACACATTTTTGTCTGTTGCTTAAATAATCTCTCACCCAGTTTAATCCCACCCCTCTGATGCCATACCGTTCCAGTTTTATCAGTAAAATATTGTGATGGTGTCAAATGCTTTTTGTAAGTCTATAAATATTCCCACTGCTTGTTTTTTATTGTTCATGCAGTTTGCTATTTCCTCACTTAATTCCATTAGTGCCATAGATGTTGATCTATCTTTCCTGAATCCATATTGACTGTCGTCCAAAACCTGATGTGTTTCCATGAAACTGTGCCGCGGAAAACTGTACAAATCCTGTTTCAATAATTCCCCTCTACTCTAAAGTCGCATCTAAAACGCCATCTGATCTAGCTGTGTATATTTTGTTATTTTTGATTGTTATATTCAATCTCATTAGCTACAGGCATGTTTGAAGCTTGTAAAGGGAAGATGACAGCTCTCGCCACTCTGCTGTTCCTCAGCGCCGCCCCCCCTCCCTCCCGCTGAAATTATGAATGTAAGGTGTATAGTAATCATAGATAACACGGCAGGGTCCGTTACAGTTTGTTTTTATCTGATTTCAAATAAGCAAAGTCTTGGCTTTCAGAATATTAAACTTGTTTCAGCAAATTCAGATGATAAATAGGCGTACAACCATAGGCGGCGCGTGAGGCTCAGGTTTGGGAAGGCTAAATAACGTTTTTTACCTGACGCTGCCCGCCTCCGGCGTCTATAGAAAAGAGATCAACTCAGTGTGCGGAGTTTAAATCTCTCAAGTCATATTACAGGATAAAGGAAATACAGTTTAAACTGCCGTATGCAGAGAAGACGCCGACGTGTCGCACTTATCATTCATATTACATCATCAATCAGATCATCGATCATATAATATCATAATATTGTGGTGCCGTGAAAAGAGAGTCGGAGGCGGTGTATTAAGAATGGAGTTCCAATCTTTATTATCCATTACTTTCAGAGAGGTTAACACATGCACTGCTCTGCCTGATGAGCTAGCAGGAATGGCAGCTAAAGCTACAGGTGTTCCCCACTAAAGGGTCCGTGTGGCAACACAATAAGCAAGGTGAATTATGTCCAATAACGTGTCACCACAATATGTCATATATTTCCTTATCTGAGTCAGCTTCTCCAGCCGTATCTGGCCGTGCAACACTCACAGTGTCACATACTGTATGCAGAAGTATTATTTTAAGCAACACATTATGTTGACAAAACACTCGAGTCAAATGTAATTAAAGTCAGATCCACTCGTGTCTTAGGGGCAGTGATATCATAAAATTATACGCTTTCAAACACTCGGTAGTTATTTTTTAACCAGTTCTATATTCACCTATGTGGCTTGTATCCTGGATTATATGTTTAAATCATGGATGTTTAAAGCTCATATTTGTCTAATATTAGTTTACTTTTCATTAATGAAGTATGACGCTGCGCTGTCAGTAGGCTACACTTGTCCCTGTTAGAGATGGGCGAGTCATGATTCATCCGGATCATTAACCCGGATCCTAGTAATGAGCCGGTCGTGACGAGTCTCCCTCTCGATTAACCCGAGTCCTTTGAGTCCTACACCTGATGTGACGTAACAATTAAAACTATAAATTGCGTCACTCTTTACTCTCTTTATAACGTGTACAATCACATTACAACGTTGTTGTATCCAGAGATCCAGCAGACTCGTCGCCATGCACGAATCAACAGCAAATTCAGCCCCTCCTCCGGCTCCCGCGAGAGTCCCGTGAGCCGTGAGTGAGCCGTGAGTCGTTGGACTCGCGGGAGCCGTGAGTGAGCCGTGAGTGAGCCGTGAGTCCGCAAATCTCTGAGTCTGCTGCGACTCGTCGCGGGAGCCGTGGGACTCGCGGGAGCCGTGGGACTCGGAGGAGGGGCTGAGTCTGCTGTAGATTCGTGCATGGGGACGAGTCTGCTGGATCTCTGGATCTGCTGCCTGCTATATGTTACGGCTCGGAGTCCTCGTAGGCTACTGGTCTCTCTCGATCATTGACCTGGATTCACGGATCCCGCGATTTTTCCGGCTCTAAATTAAGTTTCAGTGTAGACTTCTAACAAAATGGTCATGTTGTGCAACAGTCTCCTGTAATAATATCTGCATTTCCAATAAGGATCTTACTTGGAAACTCGTTTATTTTGAACATGGCACACAAAAAGAAACAAATTATAGAAAATTGCAAAACAGTTAGAATATATAAAATGTAATTATACAATTATTATTATTATTATTATTAAATGAAAACACAATTGTGCAAAATTAGCTTAAGTACAGGAACATATTAAAATAACTATATACATATAATGCAAAACACTTATTTTTTCAAATGCACACACACACACATGTTTTATTAAAGCAAAAGACACTGTGTAGCGGAGGTTAATGTAACGTTAGTTTAATATGCTGGTTAAATGCAACAACTTTTCGGTTTCACCGGTAGGATTTCTACGGTCTTGGTCATGCTGACTCATATGACTCAAATGACTCAAATGACTCGTATGATCCGGATCTCTTCAATGATTGACTCAGAAGACTCCGAGTCCATAAAATGATCCGGATTTGCCATCTCTAGTCCCTGTTTGTGATTGGTCAAATGTAGCTAACCCCGCCCCTTTCACGTGAACGCGCTCTCAGCTGGTGAGAGAAACCCTGGCTTGATTTACCGAGTTGATAACCAGCGTTGTAGGACCGCTTAGCGAGATCTCGTTTGTTAATTTGTTGTTGTTAGTTTGTTTGTTACTCAAACATATCCAGGGTATGTTGAACTGGCTTCGTAGTACAGGGCACAGGTGGCTAGCAGCGCTAATGTCAAAGACACAGACATTATACATTATATTTGTATTTTACCAGGATGCAGTGACCCAAATATTTGGGAAGGCTTAGCCTTCCTTAGCCTACAGCACCCGCCGCCCCTGCCTACAACTTTGAAGCTTCGGCATAATTACAAGCGGAGAACGGGAGTAATTTAACGTCACAGCAGGCATAACAACAGCCGGTGTTTCTCGTGAGTGCAGTAATCCAAACGAAAATATCTTCATGTGACATATTTTGCTTAATATTTGGAGTACAAAAACAATCCTGATATCATTAGAAAGCTAGGAATCAAAACGTGTCTTCGGGTCAATGCGACTGATTTCGATGGAGCTTTGCATTAGGTAAAATAAAGCAGGCAGACATGACAGGAAGAATATGTACATTTTAACCCAATCAAATAGGACATTGTCACACCATTCAAATGTATCCATGTAAATTACAACCAATAAAAAAGCTTAGATTTGTTATTGTTACGTTGTTACTTATTGTTACGTTGTTCTGTGTGTGTCAGCCGTTAACCTAAAAATAATATATACACTTGCAAACATGTCAGAAGAACCAGCGCAGAAGAAAACTAAATACAGTCAATCTAAACTTACATTTAACAACTGCAGGTCACATCCCTGACATCCACATCTCCGGAGCCTGGACCTTCTTCAATCATAGAAACAGCGAAGCCAGATGAACCCAAAAGCAGCACCTCTGCAGCCGCAGAAAATGTCAAAAAAGTATCAAGTTGTGTATATTTACAGACTATTGCAAAAACTAAGAAGCTTATAAACATCAGGTTTAAAACTAAAAGAGCTTTACAAAAAAGTAACACAATTAAAGATGTTTGGAGTTTTATTTCAGTTATTCATTTACATTTTTTGTCAAAGAGATGCTGATTTGAAACCGTTGTTAGGCCTACATACAGTTACGGCATTTCCTGTTTCTGCCGGAGAGAGGGGAGTTTGTCCCAAAGCTTGCTGCTGTATTTACTCCTTCCATCTGACAGGAGGAGCCTCATGTGTCACTCCACGGAGTTCACTCCGTCACGGAGGGGGAGTGTGTAGGTGTAGGGCGTGGTTTGAGATTGGGCCATACACACGCACTTTTTTTGGCCCCCCCACTTCTAAAATGAATCCGGCGCGCCTGCAACACAGCTAGCTAGCAGCTCTCTGAGTGATCACTGCTACATTATTTCTGAGTCTCCAAAAACACTGAAAAGGAAACATTCCCACGTTGAGGTTAAGCTATGCGCAGCTCGCAAAAAACTGAGGTTGAAGGCCCAGCAGACAAGGAGACTGACGGCACGAGTTTCTTCCTTGGCAGGTGTAATAAAAGTACTTCAGAAGAAACTCCTTATTTCAACTGACTGTGCCTCTCTTCTTGATGGTCTTGATGAGGTTCCCCGAGATGTCTTTGAGAGAATACAAAAAAAGAAGAAGTCAGTGTTTTCTGAAAACATGAAGCAATTTGCCATCACATTGCACTTCTACTCTCCAAAGGCCTATGACTATGTCAGAGAGAAGTTTCACTTGTCTTTGCCTCATCCTCAGACCATTCGAAAATGGTACAGTAGCATCTCGGCAGATCCTGGATTTACTGTTGCTGCATTCACAGCTTTAAAAAGTCATGTTGCTGAAAGGAAAGAAGCCGGGAAAGACACCGTTTGCTCATTAATGATGGATGAAATGTACATCCATAAGCAAACTGAGTTTGGGGGGAACCAAATTCATGGGTATGTTGACATTGGTTCTGGAGAAATTGAAAATGTGATTGCAACCCAAGCATTGGTCCTTATGGTTGTTGCAATCAACGAGTCTTGGAAGATCCCCATTGCTTACTTCCTCATAAACAGCATGACTGGAACCGAGAGAGCAAACCTCATCCGAGAGAGCCTTGTTAGGCTTCATGCAATTGGAGTAAGGGTTATCTCTGACATGCGATGGACCCTCCCAAAACTTTGCCATGATCAGGGAGCTTGGTGCCAAATTGGACATTTTTGACATGAGATCATTTTTTCTCCATCCTGAGGATCACACACAAAAGATCTATGTGATCCTGGATCCATGTCATATGCTCAAGCTTCTTAGAAATGTCTTCTCAACAGTTGGGGTTCTGGTAAGAGAAGATGGCCAGCAGATAATGTGGAAGTACATTGAGGAGCTCCACAAGCTGCAGGAGAAGGAGGGCTTGCGTCTTGGCAACAAACTAAAAATGGCCCACATCCAGTGGAGAAATCAGAAAATGAAGGTCAATCTTGCAGCCCAACTATTTAGCAGCAGTGTGGCAGATGCCCTTGAATATTCAGAAAAGGAGCTTAAGTACCCTCAGTTTACTGGAAGTGCAGCCACAGCTCAGTTCCTGCGCACAATTGATGCAGCCTTTGACGTCCTTAACAGCCGAAACCCACTCGGAAGAGGACACAAAGCACCCATCAAGCCAGCAACTAAACACCGTGCCATAGGTATTCTATTAGAAGCTGAGTCCCTTCTCCGTGGGCTTAAAATAAAAGGAAAGGACAACAAACTTGTTCCTTTACATGCCACACAGAAGAAAACACCCATATGTGGTTTCATTGCTTGTGGGAGAAGTGTTATTGGCATCTACGAAGACCTGGTAGAGCAGCCAGCTGCCCCCTGTCGATACCTTCTGACCTACAAGCTAAGTCAGGATCATTTGGAGCTGTTTTTCTCTGCAATCAGAGCGCGTGGAGGTTACAACAACAACCCCAATGTCAGGCAGTTCCGAGGGGCATACAAGCGTCTCCTTGTAAGGCACCAGGTGAAAAAAGGCACAGGTAACTGTCTTCTTCGTGACAACACAACCATCCTTGACTCAACACCGGCAAATATCAACATGGCACGCAGGTTGGGTATTGAGCCGGTGGAAGAGATTGTGACTGAGGATGACACCCTTGCTAACCTTCCTGATGTTAACCATCTATCTGAGTACAAAGAAGCAGCAATCTCATACATCGCAGGCTTCATTGTCAAAAAGATAGAACAGAAGGTCACCTGCATGCCTTGCTCACATGCACTGACATCAGCTGACTCTGTGCATCCATTTGGAACTTTGAAGAACAGAGGTGGCCTACAGAAACCATCACCAGGCATAACTTCAGTGTGTCAAGTTACCGAAAGATGTTTTCAACGGCTTCTAAATGCCAATGAGGGAAAGGCTCCACAGGGAAGAGGAACAACAGCGGCAATTGTCCACCAGGTGCTTTCTGAGTGTTCTGAGAAAAATCTCTTCCCACAGCTGCACAACCACATGTTTGACATGTGTGTTGAAGCTAACCATGTCCATGTTCTGGTAAAGATGGCTTCTGCCTTGTACTGCAAAGTCAGATTAAATCATATAGCAAGGCGGCAGACGGATAAGATTAAGGAAGGCAAAGTAGTCCGTAGAAAACTGACCAAATTAATCCATTTTTACGGAGACTAAAAAAAAGGTTGTTGGCCGTTTCTGTGTTTTGCAGGTGTACGTTTATTATCTGCGTTTGTCAAAAATGGTGTACGCATATTTGTAAATATATGTATATATCTATATCATATATATTAAGTTATTGGTTTGTGTTTTACGTGTCATGGCCAATTAATACCTTTTTTGTAATTTACGGACCTAGAACAAGGAACATGGAACATGGCTAGTGGCAAGCCTTACTCTCTTTGGAAAACCTTGTATATGTTGCTTGGAGCCCACATGAAAGGGGCCTGAGTAACTTTCAATGTCTGCTGTTAAATATTCTGGGTATTTTCAACGTATTTGTGGCACTGCAGTGTGGGTATTGTGTGAACCTGATTATTAGTTGGAGTCTGAATAAACGGGGCCCAACAGTTTATTATCTGTGTTTGTCTATACTTGTGTGTACATATTTGTAAATATCTGTAAATATAATTATACATCTATATAATATATATTAAATTATTGGTTTGTTGTTTGCAGTGTTTATTGCTATTATCAGTTGGAGTCTGCATGAACGGGGCCCAACTGTAAAATACTCTCAAAAATCCAAGCCGGGATGCTACTCAAAGACATAACCATCGGAATGTATCATACTAAATTGTTCAAAGAGCCTTAACATATTGCCTACCTCAACTGTTCAGTATATCTTAGAGTCTGCATGAATGGGGCCTAAGTTTATATTGATCTGTGATCCATAAACCACATTTGCAGCCTCCTCCATATTCATGTTTTTGTAGATATTTTCATAAGTTGTGTGTCAAAGTTAAACAACTGTTCATTGCCAAACGAGTAAGCATATGGAAAACTGTTCAATATGTCTTAGAGCAGGGGTGTCAAACTCAATTTAATCGCGGGTTACATTAGCATTATGGCTGCACTCAAAGGGCCGGTTGTAACTTCAAGACTATTTAAAAATACATAACCATATAAATATATATATAAAATAATATAACATCTTAAAAAAAAAATCTGAGAAAAGGGCACATTCTAAGAAAAAAGCCATATTTAGAAGAAAAAAAGTAAAATTCTGAGAAAAAAGTCTAATTTGAGATGCATTGTGGGACATGCAGTTTATGGGCAACGTGCTTCTGTAAATCATGTAACCGTATAATAAACATATAATATTCTTTGCAAGCTCTTGTGGGGCCACAGAAAATGAAGTCACGGGCCGGATTTGGCCCCCGGGCCTTGAGTTTGACACCCCTGTCTTAGAGTCTTCTTGAACGGGGCCTAATCTCATATTGATTTGTTAAACATATGCTTATTCAAATATTCATTTGTATGCTATGGTTTCTTGATGTGTTTGTCCAAGTTAAGGATCAGTTCAATGCAAATTACAAAAAAAAATAAAAAATCTATAAAATGTAAAACTTTTATAAAAAACACATTTCTTTCTTCGATTGCTGTTTTGACGAATGCTAAGTAACTTTTGGCATGTGATATTATATATTTTCTGATATAGGTCGTTTATAACTGTAAAAACATACTTTTGGAATGTATCAGTGTTCATTGTTTACCTCTTTTTGATTGTTCATCAAATTCACGTTCCCATTACATTTTTATCGAACATTTATCTCAGCTCTATCTTTCAAGACTTTGACAACTGCCTTAACCTGTTTTTTCTTCTTGACCCTTCTGCACTAGTTTTTAGCATTGTGTGCAGACTTTGTTGTGTGTGTTTGTCTCATTTTAATTTTGTGTTTGTCCATGTCCTGTGTCCATGCTTTTCAGTTTATTTTGCATTTTTGTCCCGTCTTATATGTTCCCATTCCTGACCTGCACCTTGTCGTGGTGAGTGGGCTTTAAACTAAGACGGGTCATACTGAATAGTTTGTGCACACATTTTTAACATGTGATCTTTCTTTCATGTAGGACGCTTCAGGGAAGTTGCAACGCCTCGGCCAATGTGACGTCTTCTCCACGTGAAAGAGATTGAAGGCATAACTTATAACTTGAGACCATTTTCCAAAAGTTATGACTTTTATTGGCTTAGGCAGTAAGTAATGGATTACATCTAACACGAATCAAGATCGTATAGAAAAAAAGGAAAGTGTAATAGGAAAAGATGTAATCAGATTAGTTTTACTTTTTTTAATAATAGGGAAACTCAGGATTACAATCTTATTCAAAACCTAAAAATAGCTGTCTGTTGTAAAATGATCAAATTGTATCTCTTCTCTGGAAGCGGTACTGTTCTGTAGGCTAATACTTTAATTGTGAATCTATACACCTACTGCCTGAATCTGCTTTATGGTATTATATTATACATTTAAGTTAAAAAAAAATCATATTAATATTTATTCTCTCCTGTGTTTATTTGCATTGCATTTGATATTGAGGTAATCCAAAAGAAAAAGAAAGTTATCACGTTACATTACTTTTATATCTTGATACTCACATTAAGTTACTGGTTGTGTTTTTGGCAAGTAGCCCTCCTAACCCTGTATATAAGTTATATCATTTTAATTACTGATACAGTTGTTGCACATCTTTATTTTATTTTCTAGTGTACTTAAGTCATAAAATGATTCGAAACCTTTACTTTTCATAAAATGCAAGATGTAACTTTCAATGTGGCTTGTTATCACATTTTCAATGTGAAATAGATCTGATTAAATAAAGAGTAAAAGCACAATCTTAAATGTTGACATTTATCATTTTCCTATGCTTATTGTTAATGTAGTGGTGTTATAAACAAAATGTTGTCGTAAAGGAAATTAAGATGTTTTTTTATTTGTTGACAAAAGATTTAAAGTTGATGCTCACAACATGTGGGAACATTTATGGAGAAAAATGTTTCTATTGTAAAACAAATATTTATCTGCATACTGAACAATTTTGAATCTCTCTAGAAGGTATTATCTTCTGTGATGTTACGACCCTGTAGGGCATGGGTCGGCAACAGGCGGCCCGCGGGCCATTGTTGGCCCGCCAGCAATAATATTTGGCCCGTAATTTTGAGAATCAAAAATAAAATATTATTTTGATTTTTTTTTTTTTTTTTTTTTTTACAACATAGGACCGACAGTCGCACATCAGGGTTTCCGTTAGCCGCCGATCGATCGGCCGCCGGTCATTATCGGCCGATATTCACTCTTAATAGTTTGATCGGTGCTCTCTATAAAGGTCGATCAGGAGAGCTGGATCTGATCGATATGGACATAAACGCGAGTGAAGTGTAACCGGACCCGAGAGAGAGATCAGATCAGCTGCTGAGTCTGATGGAGACACGCAGCTCTGCATGATCACCTGAAGCCCCGCCCACTGTTTAGCGAGCTGCTTGAGAAACTGACGGGCAGTCAGGAGGGAGAAGGGAAAAGAGAGCATCCGTTTCTCCCGTGTTATTATTCAAAGTTATTGTAAACTTTTGAATAATGTACTTCATCTACTACAAGTAGTTTGTTTGAATGTAATAATTATGTTGTTTGTGGAATCATTTATTGAAAAATGAATCTGAACTTTTTGATCTGTAACGATTATAAACTGAAGCAATATAAAAATGAGCCCCATTAACTGAGTTTTAAACATCAGCATATCCGGTCCTAGTCCGGTGATTACCTGCTAACGGAAACTCTGCTACACAATTATTATTATTATTGAAACATGACCGGTAAGTTTCAAATTTGTCCGGTAAAATAAATTCTGTCCCGACATATCCGCTTACATTCATAATGTCAGCGGAGGGAGGGGAAGCGGCGCTGTGGAAGAGCAGAGTGGAGGGAGAGCTGTCATCTTCCCTTTACAAGCTTCAAACATGTATTTATCGTGTGATTTTGGAAATAAAAATGTCATATTCTGAAAGCCAAGACTTTGTTTATTTAAAATCAAACAAAACACCCGAACCCCGAAAAACTATTTTTTTACGCAAATCCACGTTTATTTTGAAATGAGCCGTTGCGACTTCCGACTGATTTCGATAGAGCGGGTCACATATGGCAAATGTGTGGTTGGGGGGAACCAGGTCAATTAAAGTACTTATTTAACTATTAAATACATTGAGTTTGAGTAACATACTTGGTTACTGATTAATTTAGGCTATAATATATGAAATTGCAAAGCAAAACTGCTGTAATTGATTTATTTTGTCCTTTGGTATTTTTTAAAGGTTTTCAACCTGAAAGAATCCTAATGTGTCTTTGAAAAGTTGAAATAAAGAAAAGGAAAAAGGATTCCAGTTGCCCCTCAAGCCTCTCAAATGTGGGCAAACACTCAAATAAATGCCAAAAACCCAGAGAACTTGACAATACTTATCAGAATAAAAGCATGTTAAATAACACTGCTAGTTACTTTACTCAGTGGAGGCTCGTCCATTGAGGAAAGGGAGGACCATCCTCCCTACAATTTCAGAGAAAAATAAACTTTGAAGAGAACAATAAATACACCTCAATTTAAAAGATAAGTCTGTTAAAATACAGATAATAGCCCTGGCTTTGGGACTGAAAGAGAGGACGAGCCTCCCTTTGGGCGGGTCTAGCCAGAGGCTCTGGATTGGGCGCCTATATCATCAGTGAACCAATCAGCGGATCTGACTGCGCATCAGAGTGTTGATGGGGAGGCTTATCAGCGATATCAGAGTTTTTTCTGAACCGGGGAACAGGGGCGCTGCGCCCTCTTACCAAAATCAATTCCTTGAATTAGGATTTGATTATGTTCTGGCCCGCCATCTTGCGGCTCAGCAAAAAATTGGCCCACGGCCAAACTTACTTGCCTACCCCTGCTGTAGGGATTGCACTTCATAATTACATTCTATGGTATGCTTATGACATATTTGATGCCAAAACACATGGGATTAGGGGAGACCTTCTTGTTGTTTGCATTGTCACTGATAAATGACAGCGTAATATTCATTGTCAAGATTTTGTGTTTTTAAACTTGGGACTCTTTTCAGACCGCTACGGCTTGGGAAAAGATTTGAGCCTTAATGTGTAACGTTTTCTGTATTGTATGGTAAGCTTATCCTTTCATTTGATAGTCCCATTTGGATGTGATGGCTAACATTTTCAGTAAGCAGTAGACAAAATAAGTGAAAATATGAATAATTTATTTTCAATATTTACATAAATACAGAATTATTTTAACAAATAAAATAACAAATAACAAAAACATCATAACAAATACAAAATAAAAGGTTTGACAGACAGCCATGCCCAGCATGGGCCTGGAGAGCAACAGAGTCCATTGGGGGAAGAGGGGGGGTGGGATGTGGGGAAGAGCAGCCATGTTAACAGTGTTATGGCTACAGATGTAATATCTAACTCAACATTAGCCATGGCAGTCTGGGTTTAGCAAGGGCCTTAGAATACATACTCTAAAGGCCAAATCCAAAAACAGTGATACTGACATTTTAGCAGTTCACAGTCTTTGGAGGTGGTCTTTCAGGCAATTGGCTAGTGACTTTAAAAAAATATCATTTCCCCTAGGGGTGAAATGAACTCTATCTCGCAAAAAAAGCCCAGGACTGTCATGTCTAATGTTGGAGTGGTCAACAATGACACCATTTAGGCTATGAACAAAAGTAGCCATAACACTGTTAACAAACTTCCGGGCCTTGTCAATTTTGACAGGATTTGCACCAGCCCTCCACCGGCGCCTCTGGTTGATCTGGGAGAGCATGATCTTCATGCCAGGGTGCCGACGGTGAAGCTGGTGCAGGTCCTCCTTCATCTGGTTCAGCAACTGAACACTGGGCACATCCCCCAAGTAATTGCCGCCACAGTGGATGAGGAGGACATCCAGGGCTGCTCTTCCTCGCAGGGAGTTGGGAAAAAAGGGGAGGAGACCTCTCCAGCGCAGTCCACCCCAACCGAACCAGCAGACGCGCAGGTCGAGGCCAAGGTTGCTGCCGATGGTCTCTGTAGCTCTCTGGGCTCCACGCCGGACATAGCTGTCTCCGATTATCCATACAGTCACTATGGGAGGAAAATAAATGAGAGTAACAAATGCTTCAGATAATGAGGAATATCAAATTAAGTATAAAGGGTTGCTCATTTTGTTCCTTTGACAATAACATACAAAATAACTATGAAATCACACCTGTATGGTTAAAAGTAACAAGAGAGCAAAACCTCAAAAAACAGATTAACAGCACACAGTTTATATATATTTATATACTGTGTGCTGTTTATCTACAATTGTGCACACATGTATATATATATACATATATGTATAGTATGTTTGTGTGTAATGTCAACCATCTGAAGTCATGTAAAGTAAGCCAGGACCATCAACTTACAGGTTGTGCAGTTTGGCGTGGAGGAGGTTGCCATCTTCTTTTTTCTTAATGCTGAAAGAAATAAAAATGGTTTAATCAATATAAAAGCACCTTTCTTTTTCTACAGTCATATTAATTTTTCTAGTCATATTAATTAATTATTATTATTAATATTAATTCCATTTAATTCACGCAACACTGGCCATATCTCTGCTAGTTTACAAAGTTTAGTTACAAATGACATTTATATTTGAAAAACGGTGAAGCACTTAAAAAACAATTGTATAGTGTAGGTTCAAGAACATTTAAGTTTTGTAAAGTTACAGGGTATCTTACCTTCAGAATATGCCGGGAACGAGGAGCAGTGACCGCAAGCTGTGTTGTTAGCATAGACGGTTGTTAGCATAGGTGGTTAGCTTAATACTGAGAGCATGTTAGCTTAGCTTCTTAGCCTGAGCTAGGACTCGAAAGTCACGCTCGTTGGCAGCAGGTCCCGCCCTCTTTGCCCTTATTTGGAGAAGGCGGGAGTTAGACTTTGACGACACCGTCGAGCCGTTAGTGGCCGACTCCGCCTACTAAGGGCTTCACGGCAACTCTGCAGAATCCTATGGGTGACGTCACGGACCCTACGTCCATTTATATATACAGTCTATGCTTTGTGTTAGAAAATAAAGCAACCAATCAGATCTTGTTCTGGGTCTCTGGGTAGAATATTCTTCAACCAGGGTATTCTACATCCTTGATAGAATGCCCTGAATTGTTGCACTGAATGAGAGCGTACGTTTGGACTGACAGTTTGATCAACCAATCATATATTGATTTGTAGCCAATGGGCGTATTCTTTCAGAGTTTCCCTCGGTTCCAGGGTATTCTAGAAGGCCCACTAGTTAACTGGCTCGAGACAGAGGATCTAGTTGAATGCGACGAAGCAATTCATGTTGTTTTATTTTTTTTAACGTGGAAATGACAAGTGAAGGTGACAGGTGAAGATGAAGTTGTTGCGGAATTGTTGTGAGTACCCTTTTCAAGACGAAAATTCAGTGAAAAGACGGACATTATAATTGAAAACATTGAAATTCGCCACAGTACACCAGCAGAGATGAGGGCAGCGTTCCAGTTAAATAATCCAGAAAATCTCCTTCACATCAAACCCGACCTGACAACAAGGCCAAGAGTCAAATGAATGCTTATACAATGGTTTAAATGCAAATTGAAACAGCACTTCTCTGTATCTTAATCAAATCAACAAAATACACTGAACATGTTCCTAAAATCCTATTAAACAAACAATTATCAGTCAGCTTATTTAATACATCTGTCACACATGTTATTATTTTAACAAAGTGTACTAAACTCATTTTCGGCCAACCTATAACCAGCCACAGTTAGCGCCACTTTGCTCATATTCCACAACAAATAACAGACTAAGCTATGGTCAATGCCCCTTCAATGTGCCACAACAGGCGGCAAAGCCACGTGAAGACCACCGCCAAAACCACACATTAAAGCAACACATTAAAGCACACATTAACATTGGACCAGGGACATTGGTATTGAAGGTATTGCACTCAGATGGCTCCAGTCCTACCTCACTGAACGATCCCACTTCCTCTCCCTCCCCAACCACTCCTCTGCCACAGCTTCAGTCACCCAAGGCGTTCCTCAAGGATCAGTACTTGGCCCCCTCCTATTCATCATTTACATCCTCCCCCTTGGTCAGATACTCCGCCACTTCAACCTGGACTTCCACTGCTATGCTGATGACACTCAGATCTACCTCAGCACCAAATCCCTCCATAACCCACCCCTTACCCACATCGATTCCTGTTTTACAGCTATTAAAACTTGGATGCAACATAACCTCCTCAAACTGAACAGCAACAAAACAGAACTCCTCCTAATCGGCTCCAAATCCACCCTTAGCAAGGTCACTAACATAACACTCACCATTGATGGTGTAAGAGAATATTTTAATCTGATCTTGATTATAGAGTTTCTTATTGTTTCTTAGAATCTGTGATATTGCAAACATGCTTTGTATTTAAAAGTCAAAACTCCTCTGAAAGTTGAGGTCACAGGTCAAAAGCTTCTCCCCCTTTCCTGTGGGGGAAGGGTCCAGGCCTGCCTGCATTTCTCGGGACAAACAGATTATTGTCCCACATCTGCTATTGATTAGGTAAACGCATGGCTCCGCCTCTTCTCATGTTGGTGCGTGCTGTGGTTTCTTTGTGGTCAGAGATGGCTTGGTGGGTGCACAGGACGTGTGAAACTAAGTGATCTCCCCGGCTGCATGAATGTACTTGTAAAATAAACTCTCAGTGCTTTGGCTAACGACGATCCAGACTCCTTCATTCCACCTCAACATTGCAACATTAGAAGTTTTACTTCACAATTTGCGTCACGGACAATTACCAACAGATCGTCGGCTGGTAAGTGTAATTTCAAATCTATATTTGGATATTGCCTTACCAACTCTGTGATTGACGGTATCAAAATTACCTGTGAAACTGCGCGAGTGCAATTTGTTTTTGGTCTCTCTACTCTGTACATTTGAAGGCTTAATTATAACCTGAGAAATCGGTGTCAAAGGGGATTCTATCCTGGCCGATTTTTCCTGTGATTGCTGCTGGGGCAAGTGCCCACAGAAGCAAGCACAGCTCATGTATAAAACAATAAGAATATTTGGGGCTAATAAATAACCTCGGAATATCGACTTTTACCGATTTCCGCTGTGTGTGGTTCCTGGAATTAAATTACTAGACAATTACACACGGCAAATATTCGGAGAGACCTTAAGGAGAGCATCAGCAAGGTGGAACTTCTGTTTCAAAAGCAATGTGAGGATTTGTAATTGAAACAAATCGCCGAATTCTGGAGATTTCAACGGTTTAAGTCAGATCAATCCGCCTCTGGTTTCTGCTCAGCCTGCACGAGGGAGGGCGAATTCCCCTCCCCCCTGTGGTGAACGGCACACGAGGAATATAGAGCACAGGGTTGTATTTTGCTAATCACACCATAAGTTTTAGAACAAAATAAAACGATTATAAATGGGAAGGGTGATACCAGAATATTACATTCACACTGTGTTTAATAAACTAACGGATTATTGAATTGGCTGTTGTTTAAAAAAAAAGAGTACTGAATTAATTAAAAATATCTGCTCTCGGTCGGTAGAGCGGTTTTACCACTAAATTTGCATAGTGGTTTTGATTGAGAATAAAGTAGTTTATTGCTCTTCAACAGATTACTAGTAAATATGGCTGATAAGAGCCCATATTAAACAGATATTTCAGTGCTCCCGTTGAGGTTTCCGTAATTCGGATTAAATTAAACTGGATGACTTTTGTTTTTTTTACTGATTTTGTTGCGAGTACATGTTTGTTTGTCTAATTGCAGTGTTTGTTTTATTGTACTAACCGTTAAACATGGGTAATACTGCCTCCACATACGATTCAGTTGGTAAGAGGAAAACGATTTCACGCACAAAGACACTTTCTGAAAATCCAATTGCAGAAAGCCATTACATGCACTTGTTTTCTCCAAATATGCCGTCTGGAATTGTCGGAAGAACCTTGGATTGGTCTAAAGTTATGCCGTTTACATCGTTACTTTGCGAACACTCACAACAGATTAATCAGAAAGGATTGATTCAATTTGACTGGCCTCTTACAGGTAGTTTTGATATGGCCGTGTTGTGGCAAGCATTTAAACTGGTGGAAAATAATTCAAATTGTTCATGGGATCGGCAATACATGACAGGATGTGTGAAGGCTTGGATGGCAATTGCAGAGAAAAGAGGTTATGATGAGCGGAAGAATGCAAAATCTGTTGGCAGCGAGCGAGGCTCCATTGAGCTCAAAGCGCTTATTGATAAGGTTTCTCAATGTGCAAAAAGTTGTCATTTGCTTAGCCTAGAGCAGGGGTGGGGAACCTTTTTCCTCTCAAGGGCCATTTCAATTTTTTCAACATTCTCCGAGGGCCGTACAAATTATTGACCTCTGCTTAAAAATCACAGCACATTCATTTAGCCTTTATTTCATGCTGTGCAAAGAAAAAGCAACCTCTTAATCCAGATATCTTGCCATGACTCGCGCATGCACGTGCACAGTTGTGGCATGACCACCAAACAGAAAGATATGGACACAAGATGTGTGCAAATGTATTTAGTTTCCTATTCATGGACATGATTTAAGTGGGGGGGGGACCTAACCTCCTCTAGGTTAGGTCCTAGAAGAGGTTAAAAAAGATTTTTTTTTTTTAAATATTGAAGTTGAAAGCATCAATCTGGTGCACTTTGAGAGCAACATTAAGAGATCTATGGAAACATCTCTCAACACCCATATGAAACAGAACTGTAAGCAGATATTCTTTTTCTTTATGGATATTTTACAAATCACTCTCCTTTCAAACTGTATTCTTGTTTATTAATAACAACTTTTTTTTACTGTCATATAGTATTTTATACCTGTTTACTTTATTCTCTTATTTTTTTATAACTATAATGATCATATAAAGATGGGCCTTTACCTCACTGGTTGGAGAAAAAGCTTCTTATATTCGTTAGCATAGCTAGCTAACCAGATGCTAATAACAACAAAGTTATTGACTGTATGATCAGAATGACAGATGAACAGATCGCCACTGGGCTTTCAACTAAAGACACAGCCACGCAAAAACTGCAGCATGTGTACCCTACGGATTTATGGGTACTGCAATTTTTTGAAGTCCCGGAGTGGCGTTCTGGTGCTCTCCGTCAGCACTACACCCCTGTCAGACGAGACATATACCACGTTAGGCTCGTGTTGTGTTCAAGGACCATGACCGTTGCCAGGAAAAACAGGCACTCGCGTGTTTAATTATTTTGCGGTCTAGATTTCTTTCATTTTTTTCTTTTTTGCGTGTGTTTATAAATTACTTCGAGGGCCAAACCCCTGGCCTAGAGGCTGCTTTTGATGTAAGATCAGAAAACATGTAAGATCAGAAAACATGTAAAACATGTAAGATCAGAAAACATGCTTTTGATGTAAGATCAGAAAACATGTTTTCTGAATTAGGGAAAGACACGGTGAAAATGCTCCAGACATTGCAAAGTCAGTCATATTTGATTGGGTTAAACGACAGGGTAAATCTCCAAGCCCGTCTCAGCTCATTTGCATTTTGACAGACGCGAGGCTGCTGGAAGGAAAGCAGGCTGTATCTCTCTGTACAAAAATAATTCCCGCGACAGAACTCTCAAATCCCGTTGCGAGAAACTCCGATGATGATCTGTTAATGACAGCTGCAGCTATCATGAATGAAAATGGGTTGAGATATCAGACAGGACAATATAGAGAATTACAATCGGCACAAGAGGAGCAGAGTGCAGCAGCGGGGGAAGAGAATTCTTCAGACGGCAGTCCGTTACAGACCCCCGCTCCTCGCACTCCGCCACTCCGCTTACGCGATTACCCAGGTACGCCATATGGCGGAAGTTTTCCAAAGCATAACCTGCGTAAAATTATCACGAGAATGCAAACATCTCAGAATAATAATTCTGCTGAAACTGTGACCGCCCCGAAAATTCTGATAGGAGAGGTTCCAGTTTTTAAGCCCTGGACACCCGCTGAGGTCATTGATGTCACTAACCACGCTCCCAGTCCCACTAAAAGTCCAGATGAGTATCTGTCATGGTTGACTAATGTCTGCTCAGTTTATAACTGTTTGGTTCATGATGTTAAACAGCTGATAATCTTAACATACAAAGCAGATTGGCCCACGTGCAGAGACGAGTTTAAATTTCCTGAGTGTACGGCCGCAGGAGACTGGCCCCCCGACATAGACGCGAGACATGTGGATACAAAACGTCGCTGCATTGGCTATCAGAGCATGCGCTAAAACTCACACAGATTTTTCCCAAGTGACGGCTTGTGTACAAAACCCAACAGAAAATGTCCCGGAATTTATCCAGCGTTTCATGACAGTGTGGGATAATAATGCGGGCATTAAAAGAGAGGGTAATGATTTGTTTGCCATACAGACCTTGTTACATAATTTAATCCCAGAGACAGCTCAAGCCTACATGATGGCGACTCCTGAATGGCAAGTTAAAACCTGGAAAATGACGATCGCCACAATGCGTGCGTTGCATAGGAGCCAAATATTTCTTACCCCCAGAATTTCACAACTGCTTCAACAATTTCCTCAAAACACCCAGGCTTATCAAACTCAGGGACAAAACCACACCCAGCAGTATCAAAATCAGGGAAGATCACAGGATTATCAAAATAAGAGCAGACAGCAGCAGAACAAAAAAAAAATAAAAAATTGACACCATGTCATGTTTGCGGAGCAACGGATCACTGGGCAGGACAGTGTGATAAGCGGTCCAGCAGCACACACAGCCCCCCCCTTACCCAGCCCCCCTTTTCCCAGCCCACCCTCCCTCAGCAGTCCAGACATCCGGCATTAATGCAGCCACCACGGTATGACAGACAGATCCAGCAGGCGCAAAACGGTCAACAAAGTGGATTTAATAGAAGATACAGATGGAGCGCTCCATTTCAGACGCCTACCCGTGCGGGTCCGTGATCGGCACGGGGTGGGCCCCTGCTGAAAAGGAAAACCCCCCCGCAGGACTTGAAACGCCCCCTTGATAAATACATTTAATTATAATGAAACCAGCTGCAATGGATCATGGATCCACCAGGGGGAGCCGTGATTAAAAAGCTGCCACACTGGAACTCATGTGAAATAAACAGCTGATCTGCAGGTATCTGATATAGCGGATATTTGTTAAGATCCATATGTCACGGATAGGATCATATTCTGTGCTAAATAAGAGACATGTAATCATTTACTAAACATCCCCATGTTTTTATTTAACAAAATAATGTTTAATTCACGTTGGCGTAAGTACAAAACCATCGCTATGTTTTAGATCAGGAAATGCATCCAGGCTCAAACAAACGATTTTCAATCATCATCCTCACGATCATTTAATGTATCATATGTTCGAGTTGAAATGAATGCACTACATGTAATCCACGTGAGTTTACAACAACAAAAATAATCGCTTTGTTTTTATATCACCGACCGGAGGAAAATGCAGCACGGGTCTCACTACCGATCATCTTAATCCCACGGGCAAACAATAATATGTACAGTGTTAATAGTTTACTGTATTATTAGTGTCTAATATTACAGGGGATTTCGGAATGGTAGCCTACTGGATTTTGATTTATTGTATCGGCTTCATATCACAATATATTCCCGAAGTCTGAAATGCAAAAATGTCCCACATTAGGGCAATTCACCCTACATTTAATCATTCATACAAAATCATATTTCGTTTCTTTTTAACTAAATAAGTGTGGTTTAATCCACATAATTTACTGTGTTAATTGTTTACTGTAGTATTGTGCACATTACTTTTCGCTGCTTGTTGCACCCCTGGTTAGAAGCTAAACTGCATTTCGTTGTCTCAGTACCTGCAATATGTGCAATAACAATCAAGTTGAATCTAATCTTGAGCAGGAACAAATGTATTTAGGCTACTTAGTACATATCTGACATAAACGATTAAACACATTTGTGCATTCTTTAAACCGAGTCAAGCCGAGTCCGGAGGTGGCGGCACATTAAAGTGTGCACCTGATTGTTTAACTTGAAGGTGCCTAATGACATTTAATCATTCAAACTAAATCATATTTTGTTTATTTTTAACGAAATAAATGTGGTTTAATCCACATAATTTAGGCCTACTGTGTTAATTGTTTAGTATTGTTTAACTTGAAGGTGCCTGATGTGAACATTTCCAGAAGAACTCTAGCTTGAATGGCCTTTGTATGTATACAGTAGGCCTACTACAGTATAGCCCAACCATGTACACCTTCCTTTTTGCCCGTCCAAAGTTTGAATTGGATAAAGGTAATGGTTATCGATGGTGCTTTTATAGCCTATTGTATAATAACTGTGTGATTTATATTGCTTTTCAAATGCATATGGCCACCCATTTACACTGCTCTTCCCGTCAAGAATATGAATAGAACTTAGTTAGATCACTTTACATTTCTGCAAATTAATTTTTAATCACACACGTCTCCCCACGTCTCCCCGTCCCGAAAATGATAAATAAAATAAAAAGAGGAAACCATTTTCAAGTTCAGTTTTCAACGTTTTATTTAAAATAACTGACATAACAGACACCATACTGTAGGCCTATCTGCTGCGGAAACCAGGACGAGCTATTTCGGGATCTGTTTTTCGGGGGCTCCTCAGTCTCTCATTTACCCGGCTCCTGATTAGGACACATCCTGGGGATTGTGTTTACAAACATTGACCAGACCGTTCACCAGCCCCCACCCCCCATGTTGCCTATGCTGTCCTGTGTTGCGAACTCTTTGTTTAAAACTAATTGGCCATCTCCCAAGGGTCACATTCCACAGCTCTCCCCCCCCCCCCCCCCCCCCCCCCCCCCCCCCACTCCTGTTATCTCCCATCCCCCAGTCTGTAGGTTTGTGTTTGCATATTTCTATCCCGTAATTCATACTGGTCCTCTCACGCACATACATTCTCCTTACATAGGCTATATGAGTCCGTGTATCTACGGACCATTTGTTTTTCTTTATTAAAAAAGTAAACGGAAGAGCGTCTGAGAGGCGTTTTTGCCCTTTTGCTTGTTACCTTACTAAATGGTCTAATGGTCAGTGGAGCGAGGGGGGAGGCCCGCGAAACTCGCGGAAGTGATTTCAAAACAAAAAGCACTCGTTTGCTTGGAACAAAGAAAACGGCCAAGACACACATTGAGTCCAGAAAATGAATGTTATTAAGGGCTGTAAATATAATAAGCCTGTGTCTAAAATTGACAACAGGCTTATTATATTTACAGCCATTAAGATACACTTTTGTGTTTAACAGCTAACCACTACCATGACATACTTTGTTTTAGTAGATTTCGCATGAGAGCAAAATGTATAAATATGAGCAGTAAATTATATGAATATGAGAACAAAATGCATGAATGTGTGAGTGACAATATATGAATGTGTGCATTGGAATATGATAATATGAGAGCAAAATGTATGAATGTGTGAGTGTAAATATATACGTGTGTGAGAGTGAAAATGTATGTATGTAAAAGGAGAATATATGTGTGTAAGAGTGAAAATGTATGTATGTAAAAGGAGAATATATGTGTGTAAGAGTAAAAATATGCTGCATTTTGAATGTCCGATAGTCCACCATTTCCACCGGAAATATCAAACATTTAATAAAAGTGAAAAACAATGAACAAGACTTAACGTATTCATCATAATTAATTATATTTATTTCGTTTGGATGTAGGATTTTTGACTTTGTTTAGAGCAGTGATCTTCTACTATATGAACATTTTGGACCCAAAATCACAAAAAGAAAACGTAAAAACAGATTTTGAAAATGATATTATTTTTCATATAGGTAACAGAAACATACACAACGAAACCATTTAAAAGCTGGAAATATATACATGGGATGTCACTATGATAATGTGAAAGTTTGATTGAGGTAGCATGGGATTTCATTCTGATAAGGCAAAAGTGTTATTATAAATATAATACAAATATATATATACACATTATGTACAAAATCAGTTTTTTCTGTCTTTATCTGTGCCACGCTTCAAAGCGGTTTCTGTCAATACGACACAGAGGGCAACATCACAGATTCCTCCTCCTCCATGTCAAAAAACAAGCTTAAAGCTTGACTCACGTTCAGAGTTCTCTTCATCATAGTTGAATCTTCAAAACTCTAAATCTATCTAACTATATCTAAATTCTCAATGTTTGTCCGTCACTTTACTTCAATCACAGTCTCCCGCCGTCTCTCTTCGTCTCTTTTCGTCTCGTTTCGTATCACTCCGTTTACCTGATTACCTCACCCCCTCCCTGGTAAATACATCCTGTTGAGCAGAATCTACAGTTTCCAGTATTTTCCGTTTCGTAAAATGATAAAATACGGCGAAGATATTAAAATATGTGCTTCCATTTTTCATACTTTTGAAATGTATTAACTTTATATCATCGTATCTCCGTGTTTACTGGGTCTTTTTGCATGAAACAAAGACTGGGATATAGTTTCAAGCCAGTACTTTCGACAGAAACACACAGCAATGTTGTCCGGACTGTTGTTTTTATGCGGCACCGGCTTGAACAGGTCATGTGATCTGATCACGCCGGCGTGACGGTCGACTCCAAAGGGTTAATATTAAATACATATAAGTATTTTTACAACTTGTATTTAGAAATACTCTGTTGTAATTATTGATGCATAAATGTGTTCATCCATTCAATGTGGCATCTGCTATAATGGGGTTAATGTATGATATTACTTAATAATACAATACATTATAATATATGATATGATAATTACATTTTAGTTTTATTCATTTCTTATTTCATAGTTTCTCATTTTTATTTTTATCGATCATCTTATTTTTGATTTTATTAATCTGTGTGAATCTGTGCTGTCCTGTTTTTCACTCTCACCCTGTTGCTGTTTGAACTACTGAATTTCCCCACGGGATTAATAAAGGTCCATTTTATCTTATCTTAAAGGAGACCTATCATGCTATATTTAAATGATATAGTGTATGACCATACCTATATAAGGTATATTTTACATTTTATTTTTCAAAATACCAAACAGATCATTTTTTAGCCATGCCTCGTTTCGCTCATTTTCGCTCTTTTCCAAGCCTGTCTTTGAAAATTCTGAGCAGCAGCTGACCACGCCCCCCTGCAGAAGAGCGGGGCATGAGCCGGTGAGAGTCACGTTAACATGCTTGCTGTGATTACGAGTGTGGAATAAACATGTCATCTCAGAGCAATGCATGTGTTCAAGCGTATTATCAATTTGATCCAGAGACTGACCCTGAAGCAGCGGAGGTTTTGGTGGAGGTGCAAAGATCTCTGTTGCAGCAGGACGTTTCTGAATGGTTAGTTGACAAGCTGTTGTACCTATTTATTTTACTCTGTTACGATGATTGCTACTTATTCCGTTCATATTTTGGCTAATTAGCAAGAATGCAATGTGTACAGTTTATAACTTAGAGTTTGTAACGCAAAAACAGCGATACATATATATATTTATAAAGGGAGACATTCATATTTTCAGCATATATACAATGGCCTCATTGCGTTTATTAATAGTTTACAGCCCTTTTCTTCCAACATCGTGCAACAACCGTTGGAAAGTTCAATAACTTAGGGTGATAAAAAGTATAACTCCAACAACACCTCAGTTGTCAGCAATGTGTGTCTAGTTTCATGTGTTTTTAAAAGCTCAGTTATTGACTTCTTTCTACAGGTGTACATGTGCAAATTGCGCCACGATGCCTTCTGAACCGGAGAATGTGTGCTGCATGGCGATACCACAGGTAACATTTTTGATAGCTTCACTAAGTTGTCTGTTTAGAGAATGCATTTTTAACATGTCATTCAATATGTTTATCACACTAGGTGTCAAGACGGATGCAGGAACTTGAGGACTCTGTAACCTGTATGGTGGACCATCCTGGATTGGTGTGCCTGAATGTGTTCTCCCTGCAGAATGCATTGAATATTTACAGAGCTGAAAATGGTGGACTACAGTTGAGTAGGGATGGGTATCGTTTGAAATTTATCGATTCCGATTTCGATTCCGGTTCTGCTTATCGATTCCGGTTCTTATCGATTCCCCGTTTCGATTCCAAAATTGTAAAATAAAGAGGTCAAACGTTTAGATAACAAAAATATATTTATTCTTAAAAGCTTTAACTGAAATTGTTACTAAAAAATATACATGCAATACAAATGTATTGCACAATAGCTGTGCTTTATTTTAACTGAGCTATGCCTGTGGCAAGCTATTAACAGGCATTACACTTTGCCTTTTCTTTTTCTTTTTTAGTGTAGTGGAGCCTCACTTCAGAGTGTTTACCGCGACCTATCTTTGGTGTTATGAAGTGACTGAGCTCGTGAAATGTCTACGGGAGGGCGGGGGAGCATCGCTGCGGGGCAACTGTGGACCTCTGTCGCCTGTCAGCGCAATTTATATGATGCCGTTTAAAAAAATGAAGGGCGGTGCCGGCCGTCAGCGTACCGAGCCGGCCGTCAACGGCCCGCTGACGACCGGCCGTTCTGTGATTCTCCAGGTCCGCCCTGTATTCCACCGGGTCACCGCAGCACCGCGGTGCAGACGGACCCGCTGGAATACAGGGTCTACCGCGTTTAGGAACCGTTAAGCAGAACCGAAATTGTGTATTTTGTATGGGTACCCGGTACCCGGCATTTTCTTATCGGTTCTCATCTGGAACCGAGTTTCGGTTCCCAACCCTACAGTTGAGGCAAATAGAGCAGTGAGTGGTTTGTTTCTTTTGACTGAAATTGTAAAACGAATGCTAATATTGTTCATGGAAATAAATACTGGTGTATATGGCTTTATGCAATCTTTCATTGTACATGTACTATTATATATATATATATATATATATATTATTACACAGCAATGGCATAACACACCCATGTGTACGACAAAAAAAGTCCACACACAACCTTATGCTTTTGAAATCAGAATATTCTTTACCCATCCAAAAATGAATAATCACGACACATTTGATATCAACTCGGAACTTTATTGTCAAAATCAACGGTTCTTTGAACCCATAAAAAAAAACGAAATGTACTTGTATTTTGTATAAATGACACTAAATATTTTTTTTAATGATTTCAGGCGTCACAGGTATCTAGCCTACAGAAGCTTTGTGAGCTGGTGCTGGGGCTTCCTTGGACGCAGGATCAGAGTGGTGATTCCGGCCTGCGTTGTCCTCAAGGAGGCAGGAGTTTCCTGATCCGCAAAATGTCGATGTTGGGTTCAGACAGCAGCCAAATTGAACCGTGTAGCATACCCGGCGATGACCTCGTCCCTGTCAGGTCGCTCATAATGGTGCAGGGTCCACAAAGACTTGGTCGAAGATGAGGTCCATCAAGTTGGCCACGTAGCCTGTGCAATGTTAAAAAAAGCACAACAAAAAATGTGGTTTAGATTAGTATATGCATGTAAAAAACTGAAAGTTCTTTCTAATTTTATATTTGTAAATAGTTGTATAATAAATATTTTAAACACTTACGGAATGTGGGGTCAGTCTTTACTGGTTTTGCTCTGCATTCTCCCTTCCTGGCCTTTGGGAACTGCAGTTTATACAGAGGGTTTCCAGTGGATGTTGGCTTGTGCACGCTCAGCGTTTTCATTGTGGTGCAGGGCTGCCAGGTACAGTCTTTCATTTCCGCCATGATAAAAAAAAATGTAAATAATAGCAAAGGATGTACAAATTGTCACTAATTAGTAAGTATGTGAGGTGCTGGCCTGTAAAGAAGAAAACATAGTTAGAACAAAATCATCTCAATTTAGTATTCAGGATGAGAAAATACTATTTGGATAAATATCGTCTGAAATCCCAAAAGATGGGGCTTAAAACTCTCTATTTAGCAAAGCTCTTTGCTTAGCCTTTTCCAATCTGAGTTAGTTTTGAACCGTAACGTGCATGCTGTGTTTCTGACTCAATACAGATGATATGTTGGAGAGGGGCTGAGCTCAGTAGACTGACTGTAATGAGTGCTAGCCACTAATTAGCCTGTTGCTAGGTAAGGCCTTGTCAACAACAACATACCAACGGGGCTTTAGCTCCGTTTTACTCGTGGTGTGTGTCCCCCCTCGCATACATACACACAGTGTTGTATCCTCACACACCCCCATTTATATTCATGTGCGCAAACAAGTAAACACACAAAATCTTTTACATATAACGCTGCAAAAAACGGCATGTCTCATTAGCGTAGCGTAGCTTACAGATCGATGATATCTGATCGTTCTTACAGACTACAATCACAAAAGCTTTTACATATAACGCTGCAAAAAACGGCACTTACCTACAGAAGATTACGTTTGTTATTATAACTTACTCAATATGATTTTAGAGGATACAAAATACTAATAAATAGGAGAATAAATACTTGTGTTATCGGCTAGGGCGTGGCTTTACAGCCTTCACACAGATCGCCATTACGGCAGTATGTCTGAACATGTTAGCAAATGCCTGATAATTAAAATAAAAGACAAAGCAAAGACTGCGGAGCGTACAATATAAAATGTTATAAAAACATATAAACACCTAACCGATTACTATTTGGGTTTGAGGCGACATTGATACGGCGAAGCTACATGCTACATGCTACATACTACAAGCTAGAGATAGCTTTATCAGGAAAAACACCGCTAAATAAAAACTTACAGCTTCAAAATTGGATGTGTCCTCACTGGCCTGCTCCCGGATGGTTGGTATTGATCCCGGCAATGCACGTGGCCGTGGCTCATTCCCCTGATAGGTGGAGAGTTGACCAATAAGCGGAGCACGTCTCTTTGTGACGTAGGAAAGTGTTGAAATCTGGATCCGTTTTTTTCAGATCCGTTTCAGCCACTTTTTTAGAGATTTGGCGAAGGAGGAAAATAGAGAGGGTTGTGTTTTCTGACACTTGGTGAGTTCCCTGGAACACCGGGGACACATATTCATGTATAACAGACGTCCAAAGGTGCATTTTGCATGATAGGTCCCCTTTAATAAGTTGATTTACTTCAATCTACTGTACTGTGTAAAAACACCCCAACAATATTACAAACATATACTGCATAAAGCAAACTATATACTTTATTTGATCTAAAATATTGATGTTTTTTCATTATAGTAGCTTGTGAAAACCATACAGTAACAAATAAGTGATTACATGCTACAGTATTCAGCAAACACAACTGCAGAGCTGCAAACAGACTAAGTTCATCAACACCCAGTTGTCTTTGTGTATTTTGTGAATGAAGCGCCATCTCATGGTTAAATCCTGTAATTGAACAAATGGGGAGATTGGGCAACGCCCTCTAGCAATTTGGCAACACCCCAAGCCACTGGCATCCGCTGGGCTTTTGACTGGGACACACCCATCTGAGTCTGATCTGGAGTGCTTCATCTGTAGGGGTGCCAGGAAGAAATAGGATCAGATTCACAGCATTTCCCCATTCAAGCAGCAACAATTCGCCTTTCCAATAACCCGCGTGAAGATCCGATTATGCCCGTTGATTTTAGTGGTACGGCTGTAGATATTTTGATTGACAGCGGAGCCACATTGTCTGCCGTGCGTACTAAGGAGAAAGTGTGTGAAGCAACCAATACGTTTGTTACGACAATAGGTGTTGCTGGAATTTCTATGTCCGAACCCATTTCAGAGAGCACTAATGTTTCAATTAATGGATCAAATGTGCAACACTCTTTCATTATTTCAGATGGAAGCCCGATCAATCTAATGGGCAGGGACTTACTATGTAAGTTACAGGCAACAATACATTGCACTTCAGGCGGATTGTTTTTGACAATTCCTGACAGTAAAGTCTATCAGGCAGTCCAATTCATTCAATCATCGCGAGACAACCTTTATTGTTGGTCATTTCCAGATTTCAACATGACTTCTGTTTTCTCTACAACAGGGATTCAGAAAATTGCTAGCATTTCTCCGGTGTGTGCGTCTTTAATGTCTCTTATGCGACCTGTGTTGAATTGTCACTGCACAGCTGCCTTTAATCCGTCAGATAAGTGAGCAATTTTTGTTCATTCTCCAAAAGGGGTGTGCATTACCCCTCAGGCTAACACCCTCACAGCAGGGCTTTCATCTTGAAGAAACCCTCCCCTACGTCACAGTGGCTGTTACGCCAGGCAGTAACCCAAAGGAGGTGGGGGCCATGGCAGCCCGCTGCCAGGCCCAGCTGGAAGCCACACTTTCCCCTTTCTCTCTCAAACACACACACACACACACACACACACACACACACACACACACACACACACACACACACACACACACACACACACACACACGCACCTAACATAATTAACTTTGGAGGGGAGCATTTCCTGCTGCGTCTCGCGGAGCCAATTGCTCTTCCCCAAAGCACCTTCCTTCATTTACAACCAAACCCCCCCACAGAGTATGGCACCCCCTCAGATTTTTCAGAAGTCCCGGCTACATTATGGGCCAAACACAAGAACCATGTTGGTTTTGTTACCTCAGCGCCTCCACATCGAGTAACACTTAAAGCCAATGCCAGATTGCCTGCCATCAGACAGTACAATTTACCCCATAGAGCCATTTTGGGGATTGAAGGAGTCATCCAATCTTTGCTCGATCAGGGCGTGTTAATTTACACAACTAGTCCCTGTAATACTCCAATTCTACCCATACCTACACACAATCGCCCTGATGAGTGGCGCTTTGTCCAAGATTTGCAATCTATTAACGCTATTGTCATTCCGACAGCTCCAATAGTGCCTGACACTAATTCAATTTTAGCTTCTCTTCCCCCGGACTCTAAGTACTACACAGTATTTTTCTCTGTTCCTCTGCATCCAGACAGCCAGTATCTGTTTGCATTTACTTTTAAAGGTAAACAAATCACATACACGCACGCGCCTGCCACAGGGGTTTGTTGAATCTCCTACGGTGTATGCAGCAGCTGTGAAGAGAGATCTGGACACTTTGGTCCTGACAGGAGGTAGTACCTTGCTTCAGTACGCAGATGACCTGTTGTTAGCTTCTCCCAATAAAGACGCCTGTCGCATCGACTCCATTCTGCTCATGAAAAGACTTTCTGAATGCGGACACAGAGCATCCCTGGCCAAGTTGCAATACTGCCAGACTGAGGTCACGTATTTGGGTCACATTCTGAGGGATGGACACCGTCTCCTCTCGCCAGCAAGGATTTGCCTGTTGAACAAAGTACCACCACCTCGCACAAAGAAGGACATGCTTTCCTTCTTGGGCATGGCAAATTATTGCAGACACTGGATTTTTGAGTATGCTGCGATGGATTCTGTCCTGCGTGCTGCCACTCTGCAGGCTGCCCCTAACATTGTTCAATGGTCTGAGGACATGCACACTGCCTTTCAGGACTTAAAGCGAGCCCTCACATCGGCTCCTGCCCTAGGTCTACCTGACTACCATCAGCCGTTTCACCTGCACGTCCATGAGAAAGGGGGCTTTGCAACGGGCATCTTGGTGCAGAAGCATGGCTCTAATTTCCGGCCTGTTGCATACTACTCATCTCGACTCTCCCCTGTGGTGCTTGGTATGCCTTCATGCCTGCGTGCAGTAGCCGCAGTTGCGATAGTTGTAAAACAATCCTCTCCCATTGTACTGGCCAGTGACTGTGTAGTACATGTCCCACATGCAGTTTTGCATATTCTGAACACCTCTGCTACTCAGCATATGATGGCAGCAAGGCGATCTGGTTATGAAGCTGTAATTCTTTCAAGTCCACACATCACTCTTAAACGTTCCCCCCCCCTAAACCCAGCTACGCTGGTGCCAATTCCAGATTTTGAAATAACACATGACTGTGTCACAACGATTGACATGTCTTCCTCCCCCAGAGCTGATATGTTGCAAACTCCTATCCCTAATTCAGATATGATTCTATACACAGATGGGTCTGCGAGCAGGCCGTCTGACACAGTACACTTGGCAGGCTACGCTGTTGTGAATGACTGGGAAGTTTTAGAAAGCCTGGGCCTTGCCAAATGGCACGTCAGCTCAGGCTGCAGAGTTGTATGCTCTGCTTAGGGCGTGTATTTTGGCTCAAGGTAGAGTTGCAACCATTTTCACAGACTCCAGGTATGCATTTGGTGTGTGCCATGATTTTGGTGTCTTGTGGAAAATGCGCGGTTTCTTAACATTGGCTGGTAAGCCTATTCAACATCATGCGTTAGTAGCTGAGCTATTAGACGCTATCCTGCTCCCTGCACAGCTAGCAGTAGTTAAATGTGCTGCTCACACAAATTCTGATGATCCTATTTCACATGGAAACGCGTTAGCCAACACCGCGGCTAAACAAGCAGCAGTTTCCTGCTCTTCTATGGTGCTCCAATGCCCCTCGACACAACCCGCAGAAACTATTTGTTTGCCTTCCTTTAATGATGTCGCGGACATGCAAGCCCGCGCTGATGTTAGGGAGAAAGATTTATGGCTAAGACGAGGTTGTACACTTGACGCTGAGTCCAGCTTGTGGCTCCACCCAGACGGCCGGATGGTCTGTCCCCGTTCGTTCCTCCATGTTTTCGCACATGTTGCACATGGCAAATCACATGTAGGAAAAGGAGGGATGAATGGGATTATAAAGTCACAATGGTTTTCTCCAGGCATCACACTAGCTACACAGACCCTTGTAGATAGATGCATGATATGCCAGCAGACAAGAAGAAGAAATGGTCCAGTTCAGCATGAACACTTACCGCCCCACTCGGGGCCCTTTGTAAATATGCAAATTGACTTTTCGCACATGCCACCATGCCAAGGATTCAAATATCTTTTGGTAATAGTGTGCCAGTTCTCCAAATGGATAGAGGCCTACCCTACCAGAAAAGAAGACGCCAGAACAGTTGTAAAGTGTCTTCTCAAAGATGAAAATAAGGTTCTCTTATCTAAGAGCGCAGACGACTTGACCACTCAGGGCCCAGACCCTGAGGGCAAAACAACACCAACGGGCAAAGCAGTGCCTAGCGATAAGGACAGGTTGTATCCAAACACCACACAGACATTCAGTATGGTGCAAGAGACACAAAGAGAGAGAAAAGGAGGGAGAATAAGGAGGATTTTCTCCCTCCCTGGTCATAAGTCAGAGACTATTTCCATATACTCCACTTAAACAATCAGGAGGTGATGTTACTCCACTTAAACAATCTGAAGGTGAGGTAGATTCTTCAAAAAAGGCCTTAATTACTCCTTTTAAACCAACTAAAACTAATTCTGCAGTAAGTTTAATGTTAGACTACGCACATGAACGTAATGTTAGCAACTGTTGGTTGTGCCAAAATATGCCAGAATCAATGCATTCTCCTATGTTTAGCCCAATTCCTTTCACAAAAGCTGATTACGGTTTAGTAAGCTGGAATGACATAGCATCCAGAATTAGCGACGAGGCGGAGGATTGTTATACTCCTTCCTACCCCATAGACTCTGAGCAACCTTTACAGTACAAGGGCTTAGTCTCTCTCATTGTTGATACAGTAAATACAAATTACCGGCCTGACGGTTTCAAACGGTTGATGTTTTTAAAACTAATATATATGAAGAAATACATTAACCTAGCTTTTGAATATAGATTCCAGTTAGCTCTAGCTCAGACTAATTGTTCGGCTAACGTCACAAGTCCATGCATAATGCAACCACACACACCCGCTTTGTTAGTTGAAGCTTTGGTGTGTTGTGCCCTGGTTTGGCTCTAGAACAGTGGACTCCGTTGAGGTTAAAATACATGACTGTACGCAGCCAATACCCTTAGGCAAGCCCCCTACACGTGACTGCTCAGTATATGTTCCCCCGATTGTGGTGCATGAATGGAAGAATGTGTCCATCTGCTTCCAGAATGAAGTAGGATCTCAAACCTCTCCTGATGTGGGACACAGCGACTGTAATACCATAGTGAGGGTAAATTTAGCCAGAATTCCCCTCCCACAGAGAGTTTACTTAGTTTGTGGGGACCGGGCCTATGGCTGTGTGCCATATGACGTTTTTTATGGCACCTGTTATCTAGCCTACCTAATCCCTTTAATCCGTAAAGTAGAGGCTAAGGAGATTGCAGCGATTCTTCCCTCTCTACACAGGAACAGCAGGTCAATTACACAAGGACAACAGATAGCTAGCCTATTTTTGCCTTGGTACGGTATTTATGTTACTCAGCAGGAAATTGTGGCACTGTCCAAAGTTGTAGAACACCATCTAAATGTATCCAACACAGCGATGTTAGCTGAACACAAAGAATTGCAGGAAGTTAGGACAGTAGCACTACAGAATCGCATGGCGCTTGATCTCCTCTTAGCTGCCCAGGGGGGCACATGCAAGGTGATAGGAGCGGAGTGCTGTTCTTTCATCTCTGATGCCACACCTGAGGTTATGGATATGGCTCATGACACTGCCAGGGGGATAAAATAATTGCATGAAACTCATGGGTTTACATTTAGGGAATTAAGTGGAACCTTTGGATCCTGGGGAGCGGGGTTGGTTAATGGGCATTTGAGTTTTATTTTTCAGGCAAAATGTACTGTAGAATTGTCTTTTTCAGTCAGGATGGCCGAGCGGTCCAAGACGCTGCGTTCAAGCTGGGGAACACTTGGCCGTCAAAGAAGGGGAAGAAGGGGGGAGAAGGGGGAAGAAGAGGGGGAGAAGGGGAAAGGAGAAAAAAAGGAAAAAATGAGAGAAAAGAAGAAAGCGAAACCCCAGTTCTCAGAGTAAAGGCCGAAATCGTCCGTTTTCGTTAGTCGGACGACGAAGCGTGCCCTGTCGACCAAACTCAATTTGGTGTGTCCCGCACCGTCGGCCGTGACATGCCTTATTTGGCCTTTCATGGCCGTGCGTCGGCCACAGGCCAAGACGCAGGAGAACACGCCGATGCAACAGTCGGCGTCGGCATCGGCGAGTTCTCTGGTGACTGCTTGGTGTGTCAGGGCCTTAACATGAAGTGAGATGTCTCACTATGGGATGCGCCTCAACGCGTACGTGCCGGCCTGTGCCTTTACCTTGGACTTCTAATAGAACTGCTCGGGTCTTGATATATTGAGTGGGGAAGTCCATGAGATCTTTCTAGAGGGTTATCAAGAACAACTTTTATCCAATGACCTTTTCCCTCTCTGTCTGTGTCTGTGTATTCTCTTGTTCCGATTAACCCAGCCACATCTTTTTTCTTGTTTTGTATCTATATCTACGCCGGGATCCGGAGTCTTGGCTGATCCTCTTGCTGTTACAATTATTGTGTTATGTCACGTTTTCTATATCATGTTTTGCTGTTCTCCCTGTCATGTTTTCCTTTTGTATATTGTCTGGTCCTTTTCCCTGTGTTTTTCCTCCCGTCGTTAGTTTCCCTGGTGTGTCTAGTTGTCTGATTGTTTTCACCTGTGGCCCTTGTGTTTCTCCTCCCCTGCCCGGCTGTTTCTCGTTTTGTGATTACCCCTCCCTGTATTTAGTCTTGTCTCTTCCTGTGTTCAGTGTCGGTTCATCTTGTGTATTGACGTGGTCTTCGTGAGTGGCCTGTTCTGTCTTTGTGTATATATATATAGCCTTGAAATAAAGGAATTATTTTTACTCTAATCTGCATTTGGGTCCTGCTTCCTAACTGTTGTATGTGCTGTAAAGTGTCTCTACTGTAGGCTATTTTTATTATATGTACAGCACTTTGGCTCAACCAAAAATCGTTTATAAATGTACTATATAAATAAAACTTGATATGATAAACTGATAAATACGGTAAAGTGTGAATCAGACCAGAGATTGAAAGACGGCTTCCAGTACCAACAACTTTTTATTATTGGTTCTAAAGACACATTTCACTCAGTTCCCAAAACGTACAGAGATTCAATATCTTGCCAAATAATATCAGTTCAGTCGAGTGAATGAATAAAAGCACATTGGCAAAACAGACGTGACCCACAGTTCGTGAGCCTGTGTAGAAGGAAGGCCAAACACAGACTGTGCGTCAAAAGCATGCACGTCAAGGCCCTGAGAACGGGACGGCGAGAGCAAAGGCTCATGGGAGAATCTGAGGGCTTCATCACACAAAGGCAATGTGCTCTTACCAAAAGAGTCTGCCTTGCCCTTTTCAACTCTATATTTCATTCAATGTCAACTTTTGTTTTAGCTGGACACAGCAAATAGAATATGAACATGAACTTGGCCAATTTAATCAATAAAGGGCCGGAAGGAAAGACTTAAGGCAGTCATTGGAAACAAGTCATGTTTTTGACCACTTTATACTTGGGCATCATTTACAAATGTTTTATGTTTATAGGTCATTAATAGGAGGTGACAGAAAGCCACTTTGGCTGGTGTTTAACTCTGTCTATTTGGTATTATTGTAAATGCTCTGAATCCATTGCTAAATGTCAAAGAAGTTCTTAAATGAAAAGGCAAGGGTGCCGCATTAATGTTATTAAGTTGCTAACTGCTAAAACGCAAACAAAAATATTGCAGTCAGAAAAACACATCAGAATTTTCTCGGCTCATATCGTGGCAAATCAAATGATAAGTGAACTGTATAGCATTGGGAAATGTTTTACTAAACACTGATTAACTTTAAATAATAAAACACTGACATTCCCAGCAAACCAATAAATGTAAGTATAAAAAAATAACCAAATTACAAAACAACTATTATTTACAAGCATGAAATATTGTACATTTTGATGAACTATTTACAATATGTTTACATTATTATTTGCCAAATGTTTTCCTCATGTCCTCCAACCAAAGTTCTTTCGATAGTGTTTCTGTCTGCGGACAAAACACTCTCCCGCGGTACTGGCTGTGTCCAGTTTCGGCAGTGCGGAACTGGCCACACTTCTTGCAGGTGTTTGACCCTACAGTCCGCCTGTATATCCGCTTTGGTGTGGCTCCGAGTGTGGCGACAGGAATAACGGTTGTTGCTGTGGTGCCCTGAATTGCAGCCGGAAAGGGAACTGGTACAAAGCAGAAAGTTTGTCCAGTTGGGGTGACGAAACTGACCTGAGGTTGGAGTGCAGGTGCTGGTGCTGGAGGTGTGATGGAGAGAGACCTCTTTGCTCTTCCCTTTGGCAGGATGGGAAGTGGAAGAGAAGAGGCCTTCGGTCTCTGAAGCTGAGCCTGACCATCTGTACTCTCCAGGAGCCGGTACTGGTGCTCGTGCTGTGCTGGCGTGGGTACAGCAGGGAGGACACGGGCCGCTTGAAGAGGCTCATCAGACTCAGGGAGGGCTGGAGGAAGAGCAGTGCCCTGCAGCACCACAGACAGCTCCTGCCTCTTCTGCCTGCTGTTGTGCCAGCCGATGAGGGTGGTTTGATTTACTGCCACCAGCTGAATCTGGGTGCCCTGCATCACCAGGTAGTTGCCAACAACCAGCTGCCGAATCTTAGTGTAGGCCCTAAGAATAAGGGTCCACCTGGAAATGGCCCCCTTGCCTTTCCTGGATGGGGATCGGTGGAGATCACAGAGTCTGATAAAAATGCTCTCCACCAACCGACAGCAGTCGGGCCACTGAGCAGGTGCACTACTTGCCCCCAGCACGCAGCGGGTGGTGCTCTCCACACCAGGAGTCTTTGAGGGCTTCTTCGGTGTCCTGAAGTGGCCACTCAAAAGCCTGTCCTGGTGGCGTGCTGCATACACTACCCGCCACTTGTCCACCTCTTCCAAGCTGTCCCACAGTGCAATGATTTCCCCTGCCTGCCGGTTACTCAGGCAGAGAGAGGTCTGGTCCCGCAGATCCACCAGGTACTCAGCCAGTCTGTCCACGTCCAGGACCTGACGTGCCCTCTTGTGCAGCCCTGCACCTGTGAGTTGGTGCTGCCCACAGCCAAGGTTGGGACACACCACCTTCACCTTCCACAGCTTGTACGGCATCCACACTAGAAGTGGGTGAGCAAAGAAGCGGTCTGGTGCAGGAGCCTGGTGATACAAGTGGCTTGGCTGTGGTGGGAAGTACCAGAGCTTCAGGTGGTCTTGAAGCTCGAGTTTGCCCTTGGGCCCCAACTTTAAAAGGCTCTTGCGGATCCATTTGTGGTCTTCGGGTGGAAAGCCCTCTGACCACAAACGGGGCAGCTGGGCTGGTGATGCTGTGTCAGCCTTTGAAAAAAACAACAACAGAGCATAAGCAACCTTAACACAGGTACAAACACTGCTGATGCTCTACACAGTATGAAATGAAATATTAAATGACTTACCGACACAGTGGCACTCACTGCTCCGGGACTGAGGACAGGCACTGAATCTGTCTGAGGCTGTGCAGCCTGTAAAAGGCAAGAAATATACTGACATGTGTTTAAAGAAATCATAGCATTTACATTCAAAAGATTCAAAGTTATTTTTCAGCTGCTCTAAAGGAAACACTAATTGTTTTTAGCTTTCAATTGTCATTTCAGAATTAAATGTGTAACAACACATTATTTAATAAAACATTAAAATGGCTTTTAATTCCCTTAATACTATTTGAGAAAAATGGTGTAGGAATACAAACACGCTTTCTGTATTTGTAAAAGTGAGTTTATCATCACTTACTGAGACAGCAGCAACGCTGGGTGCAGTGCTGAAGCTTCTTTCTGTGGGGTAAGTGCTGGTAGATGCTTCTGTGGGGTCCGTGACATGGGTCTGTAAAACATTCAGTATGAGTCACTTGTATAAATAATCTAAGTGAAACTGTTATTTTAAAAAATAAAATCGATTTACCTCTGGTGACTTTCTGGGTCTGGCTATACTCAAATTTGGCTTTGCAAGAGACGCAAGTGCACCACCAAATCTTGACTTGGTAAACTGAAAGGCAATAAAGCAAACAAATGTGTCATGAGAGGATGATACTGTCAAGATATAATTCGTCTTAAAATGTTAATGGTCAATACATGAGTCTAAATAACTGTCCAAATACCATTGACAAGTTTAGTGCTGGTGTTCGCAGGTGTCCTTCTGCTACAGTCTGCTTGTGTCCCACGGCACCTTGGACTACTGAACTCTGCTGCTGCCCCACAGCTCTGTGGACCGGACCAGTTGCTGCAGTCTGCTGGTGTCCCACGGCACCTTGGACTACTGAACTCTGCTGCTGCCCCACAGCTCTGTGGACCGGACCAGTTGCAGCAGTCTGCTGGTGTCCCACGGCACCTTGGACAGGAGTTGCAGCTGGCTGTTGTTCCATGACAGTGAACATAGATCAGTAATGAGTTTGTCTAATGATATGGATGCAAATAAACACTTGCACAGACAACATGAGGTTTTCATTTAGTTCTTGAGAGTGTTACCTTCTGAGGGTGGAATCCACAGGTACACTGCCGCACTTGGCCAAACAAGGATTTCTGTCCATGTGCCTGCATTGGACACTTCTCAATCTGAAAATAGTAGTTGTGTATTTGATTGAGTTAAAGAAAAGGATGAATCATTTCATTGGTGCAGTAAATAAAATGTATTAAAATACATAGTTCCATGAATATACCCACACCATTTCTTCTGCCTGGGAGCCGGCCTGTTTCCCTCCCCTGCAGGCCAGGCCCCTGTGCTGGCAAACTTCCTCAGGCGGGACATCCACTCTGAGTCCGACATGGCCTTGTGGGCTTTTGCTTTCCTTGATTGTTCCTTTAGAGTCATAAATGTGAGAACATTTTTAAATGTATAGAAACAACACAGGTGCAGAAACATATATCAAGTGAAACACTTTTACGAGGATTAAGCTGTCAGGTCTTTATGCCAGAAACCTTAAACACACCTTTAGCTTTACATATACTTTTTAACACTAGTGAATATTGTTGCTTTTAAAGAGCCTGTGACACGAGTTTCCCCCATCATCCAAACCTATCAATTTGAGTAAATATTGTCCCCTTGAAAACCGTTACTGAACTGATTTTGGATATTTGTACTTTGATAACCATTAATCTGTAAAAAAAACACACGTTTAATCCATGTTGGTGTACAACTACAAAAATAATCGATTTGTTTTTATATCACATCCTACGGGAGGAAATTCAGCAGCTCTCACTACCGATTTGTAATCCTAATTTAATCATCATCTTCACCACAATCATGTATGTTTATGTTCACCGAATTGACATGAATATGAATATACTGTAGTCAACTTCATTACAACGTTATTAACGTGCCTAAACTCAGTAATACGCATGACAACACATTTTGTCCGTGTTTGGCTCTCTCGCCGCACAGTGAAGCGTTCCCGCCGCCGCATTGACGTCACTTCTGGCTTTCCCCAAAACTTCAAAAGGAGTCGAAGGAATTTCCCCGCGATGTTCAAAATTATTGATATTATCACAGGCTCTTTAAAGGTGCAGCGACGCTGATTAGCAATTAGGGAATTATTTCAGACAGCTGCCACTTTGTCAATCTGTCAATCAGCCCGACTTTTGAACCCTTTGATCTCCCGTGAGGATTTTCCAAGTTCACTTGACAACAATCATATACATTATTTGTATAAGAAAACATTTAGGGACCTTTAACACACAGTATACATTTCCAATGATATGATTGGGAGGGATAATAACCTGCTCTTGATTCTGAATATTTAATTTCGTAGAGGACATGCGAAACTATGACTAACATCATACCTAAGCATGTTTTTATGCTTTAATAAAACACAATGTAATATGAATTATTAATTATTATTAATTATTAATGACATGTATTTTATTGTATATAATATGGTTTTGTAGTTCTTATAAAGCACATCGAAAAAGTTTGGTCCATTGTAGTGAAAGGTAAGCACCCCTCTATTAAAACAAAAAACACAATGTAAGTTAAATATACTTGACCTTTACATTGGAGGTGTGTTTGAAAATATCATGAGTTAGCATATTAGCTAGCCTACCTTCTTGGGCAAGTAGCCTATGTAAATACATAATTTCATAAACCTAGTAAATAACGTTATTTCAGCTTTTCCGCTTCCAATAAAACACATGACAACCCTTAATATATTCGGGTATCCATCTGAATTTATAGTATCGCCTACAAATATTACGAAATGTGGTTTTATCACCACCTAATTAAATGACATTAACAGTAAAAGTTAGCAGTATCCCGCGGCCGGCTGACAAAGCATAAACAGAGCGTCAGATAACGGGGGTTTGTGACCTTAATAGTTGCATTAATCTATATGACAACACAACATTTTAAATTAATTATACACTTATAGTCATATCATATACAACACTGTTATAAGACTTACCATGTTCATAAAAACCTATACACTTTTGTTAGCGTCCGCTGTTTACACAGTGGAAGCTAACAATGGTGGGGTCAGATAACGGAGAGTTTGTAAGGATAATAGTTGAATTAATCTATATGACAACACGACACAACAGTTTGAATTAATTATACACTTATAGTCATATCATATACAACACTGTTATAAGACTTACCATGTTTGTAAGCACTCGTAAACTTTAATGATGAAGTCCTCGATGTTATTACGATGTAGTACGTTGGAGCCTCCTTCGTTGCTCCAAAATTTCTCCGCTGTGATTGGTCAAATGATGGACGTATGTTGGTGCCGCGAACGTGATTGGCCGATGAATTATGGAGCTGGCGCTGCCATTGGCTAACGAATGTTGGAGCTGGCTCTCTGATTGGCCATATTCTCAACATTTCTCAACATTTCCCCAAAATTTGTCAGCCGAGCCTGCGGCTGCTGGCGTTCAGGTCGCAGTCTCCTCTGGAGGCGTGGGTTCGAATCCCACTTCTGACAAATGGTGTTTTTCACTGTAACCTTCAGTGAGACATGATCTTGGGAAAGACATTTAAGCAGATTGTTACAAGACAGCCCATGACCAAATCCAGTGTCGCAAGAGCTGTATTGGTTGAATGCTAAATGCTGCTGCTGACCTGTTTTTTTTCCACTTCTATTCTGCCCAGCCACAGTCGAAAAATAGTCATATCGAGTAAAGTAAAGCAACACAACACAAATAACCTGGGTTTGGAACATTAACATAATAATAATATAATATTGTTAATATTGTGATATTGTAGTGGTCATCACGTTCGCCTCACATGCGAAAGGTCCCCGGCTCAAAACCGGGCAGAAAAACTCTTCTTTGATCCTGATCAACTTCAACTTGGTGAATAAAGGCCGGCTGCTATTGAAAATTCTCCCCGTCGGGGTATCAAACCCCGGTCTTCTGCGTGACAAGCAGAGATACTGTCCACTATACTAACGAGGAACACTATAGCAACAACCCTATCACGTCAACCCTAGGTGGCGCTCTTCGAGGGGTTACAGGTCATATCCAGGATAGCATTTGGGTCCAGTATACAGTTGCTGTCACGAAAGTCAATGACGCTGCAGCCGTGACTGGATCCAGTGTAAAATCTCTCAGAGTCTCAGAAATCAAAATGGGGTCCGTCGTTTTGAAGGTTTTCAATTTAATATCAATGTTGCATCTAGGCGCAAATGTGTACTTAGCTTTTCAGCAGTTTCTGTAGTGTAGTGGTCATCACGTTTGCCTAACACGCGAAAGGTCCCCGGCTCAAAACCGGGCAGAAACACTCTTCTTTGATCCTGATCAACTTCAAAGAACTCAACCAAGAAAAGTTAAGAGTAAAAAGCACTTTCAGAAATATGGCAGTAGAATGTTGAGTCTTGTCAAGACAATTGTTGGATGAGCAAGACAATTGTTTGTTGAGCATGGCTTTTGAATTGTACGGCTTTGGCTCTCTGTGTATTCAAATCGAAGAGGCTTGTCGTCCTGTGAACAACTGAAGGTTGTTAATAGCAGTTATGCTTAGGGTACTTCAATTCTGCAACCAATGACTTTATTTTCGTTCCTGCTCAAAATGTGTCTGGTCACAATGGAAAATATTAAGGGATTTCTTGCCTTGCTTGATTTTGTCTGTCAAATGTGCAATCGATGAGCGCATTGCCGTGGTCATTGATTGTAGTTCTCCTTCAATGATTTGAAGCATACACTTGGTAGCTTTGTCATGATTGTTATAATGATGACCGTACGAAAGTTCAGTTGCCATGGTTCAGGTAAGCGCTTATCTGAATTTGTTTCCAAGGGCCTCTTGGTGGCATCCTCGTTCATGAGTTGATTGATGCTTGCCTCCTGTGGTGAATAAAGGCCGGCTGTTATTGAAAATTCTCCCGGTCGGGGTATCGAACCCCGGTCTTCTGCGTGACAAGCAGAGATACTGTCCATTATACTAACGAGGAATGCTCTAGCAGTAATCCTAGCATGTCAACCCTAGGTGGCGCTCTTCGAGGGGTTACAGGTCATATCCAGGATAGCATTTGGGTCCAGTATACAGTTGCTGTCACGAAAGTCCATGAAGCTGCAGCTGTGACTGGATCCAGTGTAAAATCTCTCCGAGTCTCAGAGATCAACATGTGGTCCGTCGTTTTGAAGGTTTACAATTAAATATCAATGTTGCATCTACGCGCAAACGTGTACTTAGCTGTTCATCCATTTCTGTAGTGTAGTTGTCATCACGTTCGCCTCACACGCGAAAGGTACCCGGCTCAAAACCGGGCAGAAACACTCTTCTTTGATCCTGATCAACTTCAAAGAACTCAACCAAGAAAAGTTAAGAGAAAAAGCACTTTCAGAAATATGGCAGTTGAATGTGGAGTCTTTTCAAGACAATTGTTGAATGAGCAAGACAATTGTTTGTTGAGCATGGCTTTTGAATTATACGGCTTTGGCTCTCTGTGTATTCAAATCGAAGAGGCATGTCGTCCTGTGAACAACTGAATGTTGTTAATAGCAGTTATGCTTAGGGTACTTCAATTCAGCATGCACTTGGTAGCTTTGTCATGATTGTTATAATGATGACCGTATGAAAGTTCAGTTGCCATGGTTCAGGTAAACACTTATCTGAAAGTGTTTCCAGGGGCCTCTTGGTGGCATCCTCGTTCATGAGTTGATTGATGCTTGCCTCTTTTGGTGAATAAAGGCCTGCTGTTATTGAAAATTCTCCCCATCGGGGAATCGAACCCCGGTCTTCTGCGTGACAAGCAGAGATACTGTCCACAATACTAACGAGGAACCCTATAGCAAAAATCCTAGCACGTCAACCCTAGGTGGCGCTCTTCGAGGGGTTACAGGTCATATCCAGGATAGCATTTGGGTCCAGTATACAGTTGCTGTCACGAAAGTCCATGAAGCTGCAGCTGTGACCAACACACTCTCACTCCCTAAGCGTCCAGGAGCGACGTTTGGTCAGTGTCCGTGGCGTCCAGTTGTGACTCTCCTAGGCTCCTTCAGCGTCATAAAGGGACGCAAATAGCTTTCAACTGATTGCAATGTATTCCCATCTGCGGCGGGATTTGACGCTCATGGAAGCACGGCATTCGTTTGTGTCGGCTGCCCTTAAAGGCAATGTGAGCGTCCATTCCCATTGGATAACGGAGAATTGTACAACCCGAAGTAAGTATTCCTCTTACTGTCGATTGATTTTACAGTGATATCTGCACTACTCATCGACTAAAAAACACCAGATTATCCTTGTTAATTACACAACATTGATTGGTTTAAATTGTGTGCAATGCTTTTGTATTTTTCCCCTTCGATTCGGAGAAACAAATGTTTTTTCTGAGTAAAGGATTTCAGAAGACACTACACCACCCAGAATCCCCAGCTATCGTTTGGACTACACCATGTGCTCTGTTTGACAAACCCTGTGATAGTCCTCAAGCTCTGTGATTGGAGAGTGTGCTCCGAGGGTTACGCCGATTCTCGAACAGCACTTGAAATGGGATGGAACCATGCATGGCAGACTGTCCAAAACTGGATTTGAACGGGTCCACCCCGTCCCCCCCTCCTCCACCCCATCCCCAGAACTACACATGCTGGCTATTCGGTTTCGCAACATGTTCTCTATCTATGGCACGTCTCTACTGGGAGTTGTATTTTTAAAAGACGTTTTCGTATTTCCCATAATAAGAAGTTGCCAGTATTAAACTGTGTACATCCCTGGAGGTTTAGGGGATAGGAAACACTCAAATTTAAAACATATAATTAATAAATGGGTGAAAATTGCTTGTGCCCATAATGGGCAGCATTAATATATATACACACATGCCAGCTAAGGTCAGAAGAACTTTATTTAACAGCTGGTCTTATGTTTGTGATCCCTGTTGTTAATTGATAACATTACAATACATCAATTGATAAGCCTGAAACATCCACTTGTCAAGGTTCAGAGGCAAATTTTGCAAATATAGGCAGTAGCCATCGATCAGCTTAAAATAAGATATACTTTATTGATCCCAAGTTGGAACATTTGCGTTACATCAGCATGTGTAACAGTTGTAAATATGCAGTGGTATTTATTTGTAAATCATTTAGTATAATCACACAAATTCTGTGTTTTATATTTAACAATTCTGTGTTCTTTATTTATTGATTGTTCAATACCTGACAAGGCCGGAGATGAAATATCTACATACATCTTATAAGAGTATAATACATTATGTATAATATCAGTTAAAATAAGTGCTTCAACATAGTTAACATTGCTGGAGGTATGCACAAATATTGATAGATGTCTTGTAATGCACTATTGAGGAACCTGCGACCCATGTTTTTCATTCAATGCAGAACTACACCATAGTTGTGTAGGCCTATATGATATGTCAATAAACCTTAGAAAATCTTGAAAGAGATGTGCAAAATAGTCATTATATACAGTCTTTTATTAACTATTAGTAGAGAATAACGAGTAATGAATATACTTTATAGGGATCCTATTAATATCTAATAATAAAAATAATGAAATTAAATAACATGCTTTAACCACTAGGTGTCCCTTTATATCAGCTGTGCACCTTTATGGTGTAAATACAGCCTATCTACCAATTGGATCAAATATAAAAGTCAGCCGAATTAGTGTTGATACTGCAAGGAGACGTATTGTGTGAAAAGAAATGTAAGATGTTGTTTAATGGCTGATATATTTATGATCCACGTCACGTTTCCAGTTCCTCATGTTTGTCTATAAGTCTTCTCATCAGGGCTCTATAAATACAGAACTACGGCAGATATGTAATATTTAATGCAGCCGAACCGTGTATTACAATGCCGTTATGTGATGACTTTCAAAGAGAAAAGCAAGCACACTCGGAATGAAGTATTATTTTAAAAAAAGTTTTCGGTCTGTTTCCGGTATTTGTTAATGACGATGTGCTGTGAGATGTGAGACTGAAATTGCACAGGGGAAAATAACGTAGGCTATCTTTAGATGCAGATTTTGTTAAACTAATATGTTTGCGCTGTGGACCAACACTATACATTGACGGGGAAGGGGGTAGCAATAAAGATAACACCATTAAACAGTTACACAACATAACAGAAATAATATCGATAGCAGCGTCCCTAGCAACCACCTTGGTAACAATGAAAACGTCGCGATTTCCTGAAGTAATCTTCGTAATAACTAGCAAACTAAAGATCATGGACATCCACTGCACACATAATCTGAAATAACAACTCATATTTCTCGCATCAAATGACATCAAAACGCATTTTAATGGCCAAACTAACTTTAAAATTGGCATTTTCCACCGAGAATAAAACGAAGTTCGGCCATGTTTTCTTTTTCTGCAGGGAGAAATTTGAAGATCACGTGACATAGACGCCAGCCATTGGAATGAATAGTGAAAAAAACGGGGTTTGTCAAACAGAGCACATGGTGTAGTCCAAACGATAGCTGGGGATTCTGGGTAGTGTAGTGTCTTCTGCCATCCTTCACTCCGAAAAAATATTTGTTTCTCCGAATCGAAGGGGAAAAATACAAAAGCATTGCACACAATTTAAACCAATCAATGTTGTGTAATTATCAAGGATAATCTGGTGTTTTTTAGTCGATGAGTAGTGCAGATATCACTGTAAAATCAATCGACAGTAAGAGGAATACTTACTTCCGGGTGTACAATTTTCCGTTATCCAATGGGAATGGACGCTCACATTGCCTTTAAATTTGTTGTTACTGTTTCAGTGTTTATCTTGGTTGTGCTAATCCTAGTGATCTGTTTGATCACTGTAGTTAAATTAGCCATACGAAGGGTTGCCAAGACTGCCCTCCAGGCTCCACAAAGGCTAGTGGGGCATTCGACTGTAAAGGACACAATATTAATGTACAACGCTGAGCTTCCAAATCCCTGGGTCTCCATCGTGGTTTCTGACCCATGGGTACCTCCGTTCAACGATTGAGATGTTGGTTAAAGTTGATATTCTGAATAAAGAACAGATGTTTTGATAATTGATTACAGTTGATACACTGGATTAAAGGACAAATGTCTGATTTTTCCTTTTCAGGTTGTTATACAAATAAAATGTCTGATTCTTCCTTTTCAGATTTTGAATAAATGTATTTGAATGAAATATATGTACTACTAAGTGCCTTACTCTTGAATAAAGCGTAATGAAGTAAACGTAAAGTAATGTTAAAGATTGAGGACACTGTAACTTTACAGATTACAGATTGATCGATTCATCACTGTGAATTTATACCTTAACTAGGAACCTTAGCTGGATCTCTCATGATTCTGATTTATACCTCAATTGGATTTCTTATAATCCTAAATTCTAATTGTGTTTTTAATAAGTAATTGCCTTGAAGTAAATCTTTGAGATGTAAGCTGATTTAGAATTTGTGTTTGATGAATGAGATTAACTGAGTGATAAATGATAAAAGATCTTATTTTTGAAACATATATTTTGCTATTATATTTTGTATTTCACGTGTTTATTATTGTGCTTTTTGACAAAAGATGCCAAGCACTGAAGAGAGATGATTTTTATTATGATTGACTGAAGTGTTTTTAGGGCTGTCAAACGATTACAATTTTTAATCAGATTAATCACAGCTTAAAAATTAATTAATCATGATTAATCACCATTCGAACTATGTCCAAAATATGCCATGTATTTATGCATATTGTTGTGGGAATGGAAAGATAAATGAAAGAAGGCGGATATATCCATTTAACATACAGTATCTATGTTTATTATAACATTTTTCTGCGTGTCAAAATGAAAGACAACCCACACACCTATCAATCATCAAACCGTGGGGTCTTAATTCATTCCGTGTTGATTTCTATCAACGGGGGAGTACTTCAGGAAAGTCGACAGGGGGGGGGGCGGCTAGTGGAGTACTTCGTGACCACAGAGTGTGAACGTTGTGATCAGCTGTTTTAGCGCAGTTCTCCAGTGAAGGGGGGGGGAGTCTCCCTCCGTAGCCGGTTGGCGTAGTTTTGGCACAATTCCGTTGTACAGACAGCAGCCTGTCTGTGCACACGGAGACCGACTCTGTCGTCCGGTGATCTAACCGCCTTCTGGAAAAGCTTCATAAGTACGTCGGTACGCAAATGCGCTTTGTGACACAAGTGACGGGACGCATTTCAGAGAGATTACGCACATAACCTGCGTACCAGTTATGTGTGTAAGAGAATATTTTAATCTGATCTTGATTATAGAGTTTCTTATTGTTTCTTAGAATCTGTGATACTGCAAACATCTGTTTGTAAGTATCAGTCAAAAACTCCTCTGTAAGTTGAGGTCACAGGTCAAACGCTTCTCCTATATCCGTGGGGGAAGGGTTCAGGCCTGTCTGCATTTCCTTAAGACAAGTAGATTATTGTCTCCCATCTGCTATTGATTAGGTAAACGCGGCTTCTGTGGGCCCGCCTCTCCTCATGTTGATGCGTGTTGGGTCTATTCTGGAGCAGAGATGATTTTGGTGGACCACAGGACAGTGTGAAACTAAGTGATCTCCCCGGCCGTATTTGTTTGTATTGTGTTCAATAAACTCTCAGTGCTTTGGCTAACGACGTTCCAGACTCCTTCATTCTACCTCAACATTGCAACAACAGAAGTTTATCTTCACAATTGGCGTCAACGAACAGTGCCGAGATTTCTTCAGAGACTGGTAAGTGCTATTTCAAATCTATTTGAACACTGCCTTACCAGACTCTGTGATTGACGGTATCAAAATTACCTGTGAAACTGCGCGAGTGCAATTTGTTTTGGTCTCTCCACTCTGTACATTTGAAGGCATAATTATAACCTGAGAAATCGGTGTCTGAGGGGGATTCTATCCTGGCCGGTTTTTCCTGTGATTGCTGCTGGGGCAAGTGCCTACAAAAGCAAGCACAGCTCATGTATAAAACAATAAGAATATTTGGGGCTAATAAATAACCTCGGAATATCGACTTTTACCGATTTCCGCTGTGTGTGGTTCCTAGAATTAAATTACTGGACAATTACACACTGCAAATATTCGGAGAGACCTTAAGGAAAGCATCAGCAAGGTGGAACTTCTGTTTTTAAAAGCAATATGAGGATTTGTAATTGAAACAAATCGCCGAATTCTGGAGACTTCAACGGGTTAAATCAGATCAATCCGCCTCGGGTGTCTGCTCAGCCTGCAGGAGGAAGGGCGAATTCCCCTCCCCCCTGTGGTGAACGGCACACGAGGAATGTAGAACACAGATTGTACTTTTGTTAATCACACCATGAGCTTTAGAACTAAATGTAGCTATTAAATGGGAAGGGTGATACCAGAATATTACATTCACACTGTGTTTAATAAACTAACGGATTATTGAATTGAAAAAAAAAAAGTACTGAATTAATTAAAAATCTCTGCTCTCGGTCGGTAGAGCAGTTTTACCACAACATTTGCATAGTGGTTTTGATTGAGAATAAGGTAGTTTATTGCTCATCAACAGATTACTAGTAAATATGGCTGAGAAGAGCCCATATTAAACAGATATTTCAGTGCTCCCGTTGAGGTTTCCGTAATTTCGGATTAAATTAAACTGGATTACTTTTTGGCCAGGGCACTGATTTTGTTGCGAGTACATGTTTGTTTGTCTAATTGCAGTGTTTGTTTTATTGTACTAACCGTTAAACATGGGTAATACTGCATCCACAAACGATTCAGTTGGTAAGAGGAAAACCATTTCACGCACAAAGACACTTACAAAAAACCCAATTGCAGAAAACCACTATACGCATTTCTTTTCTCCAAATATGCCGTCTGGAATTGTCGGAAGAACTTTGGATTGGTCTAAAGTTATGCCGTTTACATCGTTACTTTGCGAACACTCACAACAGATTAATCAGAAAGGATTGATTCAATTTGATTGGTCTCTTACAGGTAGTTTTGATATGGCCGTGTTGTGGCAAGCATTTAAACTGGCAGAAAATAATTCAAATTGTTCATGGGATCAGCGATACATGACAGAATGTGTGAAAGCTTGGATGATTATTGCAGAGAAAAGAGGTTATGAGGAGCGGAAGAATGCTAAATCTGTTGGCAGCGAGCGAGGCTCCATTGAGCTCAAGGCGCTTATTGATAAAGTTTCTCAATGTGCAAAAAGTTGTCATTTGCTTAGCCTAGAGGCTGCTTTTGATGTAAGATCAGAAAACATGTCTAGAATTAGGGAAAGACACGGTGAAAATGTTCCAGACATTGCAAAATCAGTAATGTATGATTGGGTTAAACGACAAGGTCGATCTCCAAGCCCATCTCAGCTCATTTGTATTTTGACAGACGCGGAGGAAAAGCAGTACGAAAATAATTCCCGCGACAGAACTCTCAAATCCCATTGCGAGAAACTCCGATGATGATCTGTTAATGACAACTGCCGCTATCATGAATGAAAATGGGTTGAGATATCAGACAGGACAATATAGAGAATTAGAATCGGCACACAAGGAGCAGAATGCAGCAGCAGGGGAAGGGAATCTTTCACACGGCAGTCCGTTACAGACCCCCACTCCTCGCACTCCGCCACTCCGCTTACGCGATTACCCAGATACGCCATATGGCGGAAGTTTTCCAAAGCATAACCCCGCGTAATTTTATCACAAGACTGCAAACATCTCAGGATAATAATTCTGCAAAAACTGTGACCGCCCCGAAAATTCTGATAGGAGAGGTTCCAGTTTTTAAGCCCTGGACACCCGCTGAGGTCATTGATGTCACTAACCACGCTCCCAGTCCCACTAAAAGTCCAGATGAGTATCTGTCATGGTTGACTAATGTCTGCTCAGTTTATAACTGTTTGGTTCATGATGTTAAACAGCTGATAATCTTAACATACAAAGCAGATTGGCCCACGTGCAGAGACGAGTTTAAATTTCCTGAGTGTACGCCTGCAGGAGATTGGCCTCTGACACAGACGCGAGACGTGTGGATACAAAACGTCGCTGCATTGGCTATCAGAGCATGCGCTAAAACTCACACAGATTCCTCCCAAGTGACGGCTTGTGTACAAAACCCAGCAGAAAATGTCCCAGAATTTATCCAGCGTTTCATGACAGTGTGGGATAATAATGCGGGCATTAAAAGAGAGGGTAATGATTTGTTTGCCATACATACCTTGTTACATAATTTAATCCCAGAAACAGCTCAGGCCTACATGATGTCGACTCCCGATTGGCAAATTAAATCTTGGAAAGCGACTATCGCCACAATGCGTGCGTTGCATAGGAGCCAAATATTCCTTACCCCCAGAATTTCATAACTGCTTCAACAATTTCCTCAAAACACCCAGGCTTATCAAACTCAGGGACAAAACCACACCCAGCAGTATCAAAATCAGGGAAGATCACAGGATTATCATAATAAGAGCAGACAGCAGCAGAACAAAAATTCAAAAAAGTTGATGCCATGTCATGTTTGCGGAGCAACGGATCACTGGGCAGGACAGTGTGATAAGCGGTGGGGGGTCCAGCAGCACACACAGCCCCCCCTCACCCAGCCCCCCTTCCCCAGCAGTCCAGACATCTGGCATTAACGCAGCCTCCACGGTATGACAGACAGATCCAGGAGCAAAACGGTCAACAAAGTGGATTTAATAGAAGATAGGGGTGCCAGGAAGAAATAGGATCAGATTCACAGCATTTCCCCATTCAAGCAGCAACAATTCACCTTTCCAATAACCCGCGTGAAGATCCGATTATGCCCGTTGATTTTAGTGGTACGGCTGTAGATATTTTGATTGACAGCGGAGCCACCTTGTCTGCCGTGCGTACTAAGGAGAAAGTGTGTGAAGCAACCAATACATTTGTCACAACTATCGGTGTTGCTGGAATTTCTATGTCCGAACCCATTTCAGAGAGCACTAATGTTTCAATTAATGGATCAAACGTGCAACACTCTTTCATTATTTCAGATGGAAGCCCGATGAATCTAATGGGCAGGGACTTACTATGTAAATTACAGGCAACAATACATTGCACTTCAGACGGATTGTTTTTGACAATTCCTGACAGTAAGGTCTATCAGGCAGTCCAATTCATTCAATCATCGCGAGACAACCTTTATTGTTGGTCATTTCCAGATTTCAACATGATTTCTGTTTTCTCCACAACAGGGATTCAGAAGATTGCTAGCATTTCTCCGGTGTGTGCGTCTTTAATGTCTCTTATGCGACCTGTGTTGAATTGTCATTGCACAGCTGCCTTTAATCCATCAGATGACTACGCGCGATCAGTAAGAGGTTTTTGCAACAAATCAGATCGGTTGATGAGTGAACAATATTTGTTCATTGCCCAACAAGGATGTGCATTACCCCTCAGGCTAACACCCTCACAACAGGGCTTTTATCTTGAAGAAACCCTCCCCTACATCACAGTGGCTGTTACGCCAGGCAGTAACCCAAAGGAGGTGGGGGCCATGGCAGCCCGCTGCCAGGCCCAGCTGGAAGCCACACTTTCCCCTCTCTCACACACACACACATACGCACCTAACGTAATTAACTTTGGAGGGGAGCATTTCCTGCTGCGTCTCGCGGAGCCAATTGCTCTTCCCCAAAGCACCTTCCTTCATTTACAACCAAACCCCCCCACAGAGTATGGCACCCCCTCAGATTTTTCAGAAGTCCCGGCTACATTATGGGCCAAACACAAGAACCATGTTGGTTTTGTTGCCTCAGCGCCTCCACATCGAGTAACACTTAAAGCCAACGCCAGATTGCCAGCTAGCAGACAGTACAATTTGCCCCATAGAGCCATTTTGGGGATTGAAGGAGTCATCCAATCTTTGCTTGATCAGGGCGTGCTAATTTACACAACTAGTCCCTGTAATATTCCAATTCTACCCATACCTAAACACAATCGCCCTGATGAGTGGCGCTTTGTCCAAGATTTGCAAGCTATTAATGCTATTGTCATTCCGACAGCTCCAATTGTGCCGGACACCAATTCGATTTTAGCTTATCTTCCCCCGGACTCTAAGTACTATACAGTGATTGATTTATGTTCAGCATTTTTCTCTGTTCCTCTGCATCCAGACAGCCAGTATCTGTTTGCATTTACTTTTAAAGGTAAACAAATCACATACACGCACGCGCCTGCCACAGGGGTTTGTTGAATCCCCTACAGTGTATGCAGCAGCTGTGAGGAGAGATCTGGACACTTTGGTCCTGACAGGAGGTAGTACCTTGCTTCAGTACGCAGATGACCTGTTGTTAGCTTCTCCCAATAAAGACGCCTGTCGCATCGACTCCATTCTGCTCATGAAAAGACTTTCTGAATGCGGACACAGAGCATCCCTGGCCAAGTTGCAATACTGCCAGACTGAGGTCACGTATTTGGGTCACATTCTGAGGGATGGACACCGTCTCCTCTCGCCAGCAAGGATTTGTCTGTTGAACAAAGTACCACCACCTCGCACAAAGAAGGGCATGCTTTCCTTCTTGGGCATGGCAAATTATTGCAGACACTGGATTTTTGAGTATGCTGCGATGGATTCTGTCCTGCGTGCTGCCACTCTGCAGGCTGCCCCTAACATTGTTCAGTGGTCTGAGGACATGCACACTGCCTTTCAGGACTTAAAGCGAGCCCTCACATCGGCTCCCGCCCTGGGTCTACCTGATTACCATCAGCCGTTTCACCTGCACGTCCATGAGAAGGGGGGCTTTGCAACGGGCATCTTGGTGCAGAAGCATGGCTCTAATTTCCGGCCTGTTGCATACTACTCATCTCGACTGTCCTCTGTGGTGCTTGGTATGCCTTCATGCTGTGGCCGCAGTTGCGATAGTTGTAAAACAATCCTCTCCCATTGTACTGGCCAGTGACTGTGTAGTACATGTCCCACATGCAGTTTTGCATATTCTGAACACCTCTGCTACTCAGCATATGACGGCAGCAAGGCGATCTGGTTATGAAGCGGTAATTCTTTCAAGTCCACACATCACTCTTAAACGTTCCCCCCCCCTAAACCCAGCTACACTGGTGCCAATTCCAGATTTTGAAATAACACATGACTGCGTCACAACGATTGACATGTCTTCCTCCCCCAGAGCTGATATGTTGCAAACTCCTATCCCTAATTCAGATATGATTCTATACACAGACGGGTCTGCGAGCAGGCCGTCTGACACAGTACACTTAGCAGGCTACGCTGTTGTGAATGACTGGGAAGTTTTAGAAAGCCGGGCCTTGCCAAATGGCACGTCAGCTCAGGCTGCAGAGTTGTATGCTCTGCTCAGGGCGTGTATTTTGGCTCAAGGTAGAGTTGCAACCATTTTCACAGACTCCAGGTATGCATTTGGTGTGTGCCATGATTTTGGTGTCTTGTGGAAAATGCGCGGTTTCTTAACATCGGCTGGTAAGCCTATTCAACATCATGCGTTAGTAGCTGAGCTATTAGACGCTATCCTGCTCCCTGCACAGCTAGCAGTAGTTAAATGTGCTGCTCACACAAATTCTAATGATCCTATTTCGCGTGGAAATGCGTTAGCCGACACCGCGGCTAAACAAGCAGCAGTTTCCTGCTCTTCTATGGTGCTCCAATGCCCCTCGACACAACCCGCAGAAACTATTTGTTTGCCTTCCTTTAATGATGTCGCGGACATGCAAGCCCGCGCTGATGTTAGGGAGAAAGATTTATGGCTAAGACAAGGTTGTACACTTGACGCTGAGTCCAGCTTGTGGCTCCACCCAGACGGCCGGATGGTCTGTCCCCGTTCGTTCCTCCATGTTTTGGCACATGTTGCACATGGCAAATCACATGTAGGAAAAGGAGGGATGAATGGGATTATAAAGTCACAATGGTTTGCTCCAGGCATTACACTAGCTACACAGACACTCGTAGATAGATGCATGATATGCCAGCAGACAAGAAGAAGAAATGGTCCAGTTCAGCATGAACATTTACCGCCACCCTCGGGGCCCTTTGTAAATATGCAAATTGACTTTTCGCACATGCCACCATGCCAAGGATTCAAATATATTTTATTAATAGTGTGCCAGTTCTCCAAATGGGTAGAGGCCTACCCTACCAGAAAAGAAGACGCCAGAACAGTTGTAAAGTGTCTTCTCAAAGATGTTGTCCCTAGATTTGGTGTTCCAGCAGGGATTAACAGTGACAGAGGTCCAGCATTCATTTCTAAGATAACCCAGAGTCTAGCTACAGTGTTAGGGTTCAAATGGCAAATGCATGTTCCCTATCATCCACAGAGCTCAGGCCAGGTTGAGAGAATGAACTTGACTATAAAGGAGAAACTCACTAAAACAATGTTGACCACAGGACTAAAATGGGTAGACGCGCTGCCGCTAGTTCTGTGCTCAATCAGAAGCTCACCAAATGCAACGACAGAGCTTAGCCCACACAAAATATTGATGGGAAGGGCAATGTTCACAGGATCTAGCCCCCCAGTAATGCCCCACAGACTCACTCTTTTGTGGACAGAGGATTACATGACTAACTATGTCAAATATCTAACTGACATGTTGAGAAAGTTTCACAGGCAGGTGGCTGACAGGCTCCCTCAGCCTGGAGAGGGGCCCACCCACCCTTTTCAGATTGGTGATAATGTACTAATCAAATCGCTTGAAAAAGATTATTTGTCTCCCAGGTGGAAAGGTCCTTTCCAGGTATTAATAGTGACCAGAACAGCCCTGAGAGTACAAGGTAGAGCGGAGTGGATTCACGCTTCAAGATGTCGTCTCTCTCCTCTACCGGATGCTGGCGTGTGAAGGCAGTCATCATCTTAATCGTTTTGGGTTTACTATACCTGGCCAAAAACGCCCTGCTAGATGAAGCTGTGAAAATCCCAACGACAGGTGGCGAGGGACCTCGCCCGTCTGAGGGAGAAAATAAGGTGCTCTTATCTAAGAGTGCAGATGACTTGACCACTCAGGGCCCAGACCCTGAGGGCAAAACAACACCAACGGGCAAAGCAGTGCCTAGCGACAAGGACAGGTTGTATCCAAACACCACACAGACACTCAGTATGGTGCAAGAGACACAAAGAGAGAGAAAAGGAGGGAGAATAAGGAGGATTGTCTCCCTCCCTGGTCATAAGTCAGAGACTATTGCCTTTAACTGCCCAATTTCAATATGTGACTCATCTAACTGTATTATTGTGTTTCCTGTGTCCTCAGTTTACCCAACATGGGAGATATATCCAAAGAACCAGTACTCTTGGTTCAGGGTCGCACCAGAGGGGGTAAGGATGGCTCTTAACACCATCGAAGAAATGCCCCCAGAACTGTGGTGTAGCACTGTAGAACAGTTCAAGACACTGATAAGGGATAAGGTAAAATGTACAGTGAGGAAGCCAGATTACCAGGTTCCCAATCTAGGTGATACTGCATGCACATTTACTGGACCAAATAGCAAAACAAATGTTCCATCTACTCCACTTAAACAATCAGGAGGCGAGGTAGATTCTTCAAAAAAGGCCTTAATTACTCCTTTTAAACAAACTAAAACTAATTCTGCAGTAAGTTTAATGTTAGACTACGCACATGAACGTAATGTTAGCAACTGTTGGTTGTGCCAAAATATGCCAGAATCAATGCATTCTCCTATGTTTAGCCCAATTCCTTTCACAAAAGCTGATTACGGTTTAGTAAACTGGAATGACATAGCATCCAGAATTAGCGACGAGGCGGAGGATTGTTATACTCCTTCCTACCCCATAGACTCTGAACAACCCTTACAATACAAGGGCTTAGTCTCTCTCATTGTTGATACAGTAAATAAAGATTACCTGCCTGACGGTTTCAAACGGTTGATGTTTTTAAAACTAATATATATGAAGAAATACATTAACCTAGCTTTTGAATATAGATTCCAGTTAGCTCTAGCTCAGACTAATTGTTCGGCTAACGTCACAAGCCCATGCATAATGCAACCACACACACCCGCTTTGGTAACAGTTGTGCCCTGGTTTGGCTCTAGAACAGTGGACTCCGTTGAGGTTAAAATACATGACTGTACGCAGCCAATACCCTTAGGCAAGCCCCCTACACGTGACTGCTCAGTATATGTTCCCCCAATTGTTGTGCATGAATGGAAGAATGTGTCCATCTGCTTCCAGAATGAAGTAGGATCTCACACCTCTCCTGATGTGGGACACAGCGACTGTAACACCATAGTGAGAGTACATTTAGCCAGAATTCCCCTCCCACAGAGAGTTTACTTAGTTTGTGGGGACCGGGCCTATGGCTGTGTGCCATATGACGTTTTTTATGGTACCTGTTATCTAGCCTACCTAATCCCTTTAATCCGTAAAGTAGAGGCTAAGGAGATCACAGCGATTCTTCCCTCTCTACACAGGAACAGCAGGTAAATTACACAAGGACAACAGATAGCTAGCCTATTTTTGCCTTGGTACGGTATTTATGTTACTCAGCAGGAAATTGTCGCATTGTCAAAAGTTGTGGAACACCATCTAAATGTATCCAACACAGCGATGTTAGCTGAACACAAAGAATTGCAGGAAGTTAGGACAGTAGCACTACAGAATCGTATGGCGCTTGATCTCCTCTTAGCTGCCCAAGGGGGAACATGCAAGGTGATAGGATCTGAGTGCTGTTCTTTTATTTCTGATGCCACACCTGAAGTTATGGACATGGCTCATGATACTGCCAGGGGGATAAAAGAATTGCATGAAACTCATGGGTTTACATTTGGGGAATTAAGTGGAACTTTTGGATCTTGGGGAGCGGGGTTGGTTAAATTTGTTGTTACCGTTTCAGTGTTTATCTTGGTTGTGCTAATCCCAGTGATCTGTTTGATCACTGTAGTTAAATTAGCCATACGAAGGGTTGCCAAGACCGCCCTCCAGGCCCCACAAAGGCTAGTGGGGCATTCGACTGTAAAGGACACAATAGTAATGTACAACGCTGAGCTCCCCGATCCCTGGGTCTCCATTGTGATCTCTGACCCGTGGGTACCCCCGTTCAGCGATTGAGATGTTGTTTAAAGTTGATATTCTGAATAAAGAACAGATGTTTTGATAATTGATTACAGTTGATACACTGGATTAAAGGACAAATGTCTGATTTTTCCTTTTCAGGTTGTTATACAAATAAAATGTCTGATTTTTCCTTTTCAGATTTTGAACAAATGTATTTGAATGAAATATATGTACTACTAAGTGCCTTACTCTTGAATAAAGCGTAATGAAGTAAACGTAAAGTAATGTTAAAGATTGAGGACACTGTAACTTTACAGATTACAGATTGATCGATTCATCACTGTGAATTTATACCTTAACTAGGAACCTCAATTGGATTTCTCATAATCCTAAATTATACCTCAATTGATTTCTTATAATCCTATATTCTAATTGTGTTTTTAATAAGTAATTGCCTTAAAGTAAATCTTTGAGATGTAAGCTGATTTAGAATTTGTGTTTGATGAATGAGATTAACTGAGTGATAAATGATAAAAGATCTTATATTTTGCTATAATATTTTGTACCCCATGTGTTTATTATTGTGCCTTTTGACAAAAGATGCCAAGCACTGAAGAGAGATGATTTTTATTATGATTGAAGTGTTTTCAATCTTGTTCTACTTTTTGATGTAATTAATGTATCTGAGCCCACCCAACTCTGAAGACGCTTATTGATTTAAGTATTGACTGAAATATTCTTAGACTAATGTTAATTGGTTATCAATAGATTGATAAAAAGAGTGAATCTGTAAGAGAATATTTTAATCTGATCTTGATTATAGAGTTTCTTATTGTTTCTTAGAATCTGTGATATTGCAAACATGCTTTGTATTTAAAAGTCAAAACTCCTCTGAAAGTTGAGGTCACAGGTCAAAAGCTTCTCCCCCTTTCCTGTGGGGGAAGGGTCCAGGCCTGCCTGCATTTCGCTGGACAAACAGATTATTGTCCCACATCTGCTATTGATTAGGTAAACGCATGGCTCCGCCTCTTCTCATGTTGGTGCGTGCTGTGGTTTCTTTGTGGTCAGAGATGGCTTGGTGGGTGCACAGGACGTGTGAAACTAAGTGATCTCCCCGGCTGTATTAATGTACTTGTAAAATAAACTCTCAGTGCTTTGGCTAACGACGATCCAGACTCCTTCATTCCACCTCAACATTGCAACATCAGAAGTTTTACTTCACAGATGGCACCATTGTTTCCCCCTCCAATCAGGCACGCAACCTTGTCGTAATCTTTGACCCCACCCTCTCCCTCGAACCTCACATCCGCCAAACAGTCAAAACCTCATTTTTCCACCTCCGCAATATTGCAAAAATCATACCCTCTCTCACCCGCCCCGCAGCCGAACGACTAATCCATGCCATCATTTCCTTCCGCCTTGACTACTGCAACTCACTTCTTTACGGCAGAGGTGTGGACTCGAGTCACATGACTTGGACTCGAGTCACAAATTTGATGACTTGAGAACATCACAAAACACTTGCAACTCGACTTGGACTTGAACACCAATGACTCGGCACTTGAGTTGGACTTGAGCCTTCTGACTTGAGGTGACTTGATACTTTAATTCAGAGGTCTCCAACACGCCGATCGCGAGCTGCCGTTAGAAGAGCAGACTCCCGTTGGGGAGAGCAGAATCTTCAGCCGCTCCTACTCTTGCTGAGAATCCTTGCAGGCAGGGGCGGGTTTTTATTTAGCTGGGCCACCATGCGGCCAATCATATGCGAGGACACACAAGGATCATACCATTATGTGAAAGAAGGGTGGGGGGCACAGCATGTGTAGTGGTACAGGCCAGCTGCACAGAGCTGGATTTAAATGCAAGCGCGTCAGAAAAAGTCAAAAAATGAGCGAAAACCGAAAAAAGAAGCACCATCTGGCTGCTTTTCAATGATATTGGAGAAAGCAAAGCTGAGTGCAGGATTTGTAAAATGAAAATAACCTTCAGAACAAGGCTTTTTTTGGGTAACCACTCAGGATTTATTGTCAGAGGTGGGAGAAGTTCAGACAATTAAAAAAAGTTACAATCAGGGTTCCCGCGGGGTCTTAACAAGTCTTAAATTTGTTAATCTGAATTTAAAGCCTTAAAAAGGTCTTAAATATGATTTAGAAGGTCTTAAAAATTATCGGATTTGAAAGGTACTTCTGTGTTGCGATAGCGTCTAAATGTGTTTTGGGGGAAATGTCCGGGCTGCAAAGTAACCAGTACGGTAATAGCCTTTCAGTTCCCCCCAACAACTTGTATTGAATTAAATCAACATGGAACCAGTAATCACTAACTTTGTTTCCCCCGGCCCCTTATTGGAGAACACCCAGCTAGTAACCTAGCAACCAAGCTTCAGCTCATGTAGTCTATCTTCGAATCTACTTACAAATAAATATGGGGAAGTGTAAGTTCAACCGTATTTGGTTGGAAAACATCTAATTTAGTGCTTGGTTGAAACCAGTGAAGGGAACGTGTTTGAAGCCCGCTGTACCTTTTGCAAAAGAAATTAGCGTTTGTTTTGCTAATGTAGCGTTAGCTAGTGCAGCAGCTCCCGCAACAACACCGGGGGACCTCCGGGCGAAGTTTGGGTCTACGTCAACCCTAAAAGCGGAGGTGCTGTAGACGCTAAATACCGTAGCTAAACACCAATCATACAACAGCAACGATGAAATAGTGTAGCCTAGGCAGCAGAGCTCTGAATATAGCTCTTGTCACTCTCTCTCTCTCTCACACACACACACACACACAACACACACACACACACACACACACACACACACACACACACACACACACACACACACACACACACACACACAACACACACACACACTGCTCGATTATGGCAATAATCAAGATTATGTTGGTCAATAATTAATATCATGATTATTAAATACGATTATTCATTGACTTTGAAAACATCAATTTATTGAACTTTAAAACAAATAATAATTTGAACAGTAACTTTTTTTTTTCACTTACATTTTTATTGACATTTTTATAAACATACAAAACCACATATAGTTCAGTATACACTTGAATTAGAGACCCATTGAAGAAGAAAAAAGAAAATACAAATAATAATAAAAACAAGCAAACAGTGACATGGAAGCTTTCTATCCTATTTTAATGCAACATCATGGTCTGGTTCCAACTCTCAATTTGTGGTGTCGTTCATTTTTATTTTATATTCAACCCATATTTCCCTTCCTGGATCCTCAATATGTGTGTGAATCTCTCCATATCAAATATTTCCCAGCCATTGCTCCTTTGTAGGTGGATCTGCTTTGTACCATGCTCTGGTAATTGTTTTCTTGCTGGCAGCCAGCAGCACCTTAATCAGGTATCTGTCCCACCCTGTGTGTTTTCCTGCGCCAGATTCCCCAAGTATAACATCAGGCCGGTCTTAGGAACCTCATAGGCTAATATCCCCTTTAATACTCCCCACACTTCCTCCCAGTATCCCTTCATCTTTTGGCATTTAAAAAAAATGTGTGTGTGGTCTGCCCCCACCTCGCCGCATTGCCTCCAACATGCGTTCTGTTCCGGGGCATACCTCCCTTTTATCTTTGGGGTTATGAAGTATCTGATTGTGTTTTCCCACCCAAATTCCCTCCATACCCTTGACCCAGTAGTTGAATGCTGCACTCTACATACATTATACCATTCTTCCTCTGTCATATCAATCCCGAGTTCTTTCTCCCACTTTTCTTTTATATATAGAGTTGAATTCCCCCTACTCTCCAACAGAGCTTGATATAGAGCTGAAATCACCCTGCCTTTCTTCCCTTTATATGCTTCAATCATGACCTTAATTACCCCATTTTGTTTAGTGTTTTTATCCATTTTATTTCTTTTATATAATAGTCTCTCACCTGTAAGTATCTAAAATGGTCACCCCTTTCCAGATCGAACTTATCTTTTAGATATTGAAAACTCTGCATTTCCCCTTTTTCCACCATCCTACATATTGCTGCGATGCCCCCTTGGGCCCATCGCTTAAAACCTGCATCTTCTTTTCCCGGCTGGAATTTATTATCATTTGTTATCCATCTCAAAATCTTTGTCTGTTTTCCTATTTTGTATCTCTTTTTTACCGTGTTTAAGGTGAATTTTGTGATTGGGTCTAATACGATTTCCTGTGTCCTGAATAATTATTTATCCCCGAGTAGTTTTTGAATCTGGTAGTTTTCCCCATTTGTTTCGATGTCCTTCCATTTAGCTACGTATTCCATATTACACCAGCATGCCACTGTTCTGATTTGTGCTGCATAATAATAATCCTGGAAACTCGGCACTGCCAATCCTCCTCTCCCTTTGGGTAGCTGCAATGTCGCAAGCCTAATCCTGGGCCTTTCCCCCCCCCAAATAAACCTTGAAATCCATTTATCCCATTCCATAAATTGACTTTGTGGAATAGATATAGGTAGTGATTGGTAAAGGTACAGTAGCCTAGGCAGTATATTCATTTTAACTATTTCAATCCTTGAACTAAGGTCTAAGGTCTGTATTGTCCACCTACATAAATCCCTCTTGATATTCTGATTGATCTGCGTATGATTTGCATTGTACAATTTGTCTAATCCTTTTGTGATGTTAACCCCTAAATATTTAATTGTATCCATGTCCCATCTAATTCTGTATTTGTCTTTGATCTCTGGTGTAGTTTAGTGCTAAAATCTGTGTCTTTGTCTCGTTTAGTTTGTACCCTGAGTATTGTCCATATTCCTCCAGTAAATCCATCAGTATCGGGAAGCCCACGTCTGGTTTCCCCATGTACAGATGTAGCGCTCCATTTCAGACGCCTACCCGTGCGGGTCCGTGATCGGCACGGGGTGGGCCCCTGCTGAAAAGGAAAACCCCCCCGCAGGACTTGAAACGCCCCCTTGATAAATAAATTTAATTATAATGAAACCAGCTGCAATGGATAATGGATCCACCAGGGGGAGCCGTGATTAAAAAGCTGCCACACTGGAGCTCATGTGAAATAAACAGCTGATCTACAGGTATCTGATATAGCGGATATTTGTTAAGATCCATATGTCACGGATAGGATCATATTCTGTGCTAAATAAGAGACATGTAATCATTTACTAAACATCCCCATGTTTTTATTTAACAAAATAATGTTTAATTCACGTTGGCGTAAGTACAAAACCATCGCTATGTTTTTAGATCAGGAAATGCATCCAGGCTCAAACAAACGATTTTCAATCATCATCCTCACGATCATTTAATGTATCATATGTTCGCGAGTTGAAATGAATGCACTAAATTTAATCCACGTGAGTCACAACAAAAATAATCGCTTTGTTTTTATATCACATCCGACCGGAGGAAAATGCAGCACGGGTCTCACTACCGATCATCCTAATCCCACGGGCAAACAATAATATGTACAGTGTTAATAGTTTACTGTATTATTAGTGTCTAATATTACTGGGGATTTCGGAATGGTACTGGATTTTGATTTATTGTATCGGCTTCATATCGCAATATATTCCCGAAGTCTGAAATGAAAAAATGTCCCACATTAGGGCAATTCACCCTACATTTAATCATTCAAACAAAATCATATTTAGTTTCTTTTTAATGAAATAAATGTGGTTTAATCCACATAATTTACTGTGTTAATTGTTTACTGTAGTATTGTGCACATTACTTTTCGCTGCTTGTTGCACCTGGTTAGAAGCTAAACTGCATTTCGTTGTCTCAGTACCTGCAATATGTGCAATAACAATAAAGTTGAATCTAATCTTGAGCAGGAACAAATGTATTTAGGCTACTTAGTACATATCTGACATAAACGATTAAACACATTTGTGCATTCTTTAAACCGAGTCAAGCCGAGTCCGGAGGTGGCGGCACATTAAAGTGTGCACCTGATTGTTTAACTTGAAGGTGCCTGATGACATTTAATCATTCAAACAAAATCATATTTCGTTTATTTTTAACGAAATAAATGTGGTTTAATCCACATAATTTAGGCCTACTGTGTTAATTGTTTACTGTAGTATTGTTTAACTTGAAGGTGCCTGATGTGAACATTTCCAGAAGAACTCTAGCTTGAATGGCCTTTGTATGTATACAGTAGGCCTACAGTATAGCCCAACCATGTACACCTTCCTTTTTTCCCGTCCAAAGTTTGAATTGGATAAAAGTAATGGTTATCGATGGTGCTTTTATAGCATATTGTATAATAACTGTGTGATTTATATTGCTTTTCAAATGCATATGGCCACCCATTTACACTGCTCTTCCCGTCAAGAATATGAATAGAACTTAGTTAGATCACTTTACATTTCTGCAAATTAATTTTTAATCACACACGTCTCCCCGTCCCGAAAATGATAAATCAAATAAAAAGAGGAAACCATTTTCAAGTTCAGTTTTCAACGTTTTATTTAAAATAACTGACAACAGACACCATACTGTAGGCCTATCTGCTGCGGAAACCAGGACGAGCTATTTCGGGATCTGTTTTTCGGGGGGCTCCTCAGTCTCTCATTTACCCGGCTCCTGATCTTATGCCACTGGTCAATGTTCAGATTTGGGAACCAATTGGAAACATAGGACTCAATCTTTTTCAACCTCTTGATGGGAAAAAAGGAAGGTGTAAATGGTTGAATGATGAATAAACAGTGAGGAGGGGTACAGTATGAATACACTAGATATACACAGCAGCCCAGCCTGTGAGCAGTATGAACACCAATGAGCGCTCAGCTCGAGATACCAGCGAGTCGAGAGAGAATGATATCTGCATTTTCTCTTTTGGTTTGATTAGGACACATCCTGGGGATTGTGTTTACAAACATTGACCAGACCGTTCACCAGCCCCCACCCCCCCATGTTGCCTATGCTGTCCTGTGTTGCGAACTCTTTGTTTAAAACGAATTGGCCATCGGAATGTGTGGAGGAATTATCCCAAGGGTCACATTCCCCCCCACCATGTCTTTATCTGTGCCACGCTTCAAAGCGGTTTCTGTCAACTACGACACAGAGGGCAACATCACAGGTTCCTCCTCCTCCATGTCAAAAAACAAGCTTAAAGCTTGACTCACGTTCAGAGTTCTCTTCATCATAGTTGAATCTTCAAAACTCTAAATCTATCTAACTATATCTAAATTCTCAATGTTTGTCTGTCACTTTACTTCAATCGCAGTCTCCCGCCGTCGCTCTTCGTCTCGTTTTGTATCACTCCGTTTACCTGATTACCTCACCCCCTCCCTGGTAAATACATCCTGTTGAGCAGAATCTACAGTTTCCAGTATTTTCCGTTTCGTAAAATGATAAAATACGGCGAAGATATTAAAATATGTGCTTCCATTATTCATACTTCTGAAATATATCTGTATTAACTTTATATCATCGTATGTCCGTATTTATTGGGTCTTTTTGCATGAAACAAAGACTGGCATATAGTTTCTAGCCAGTACTTTCGACAGAAATACACATATACATCCTGTTGAGCAGAATATACAGTTTCCAGTATTTTCCGTTTCGTAAAATGATAAAATGCGGCGAAGATATTCAAATATGTGCTTCCATTTTTCATACTTTTGAAATGTATTAACTTTATATCATCGTATCTCCGTGTTTACTGGGTCTTTTTGCATGAAACAAAGACTGGGATATAGTTTCAAGCCAGTACTTTCGACAGAAACACACGGCAATGTTGTCCGGACTGTTGTTTTTATGCGGCACCGGCTTGAACAGGTCATGTGATCTGATCACGCCGGCGTGACGGTCGACTCCAAAGGGTTAATATTAAATACATATAAGTATTTTTACAACTTGTATTTAGAAATACTCTGTTGTAATTATTGATGCATAAATGTGTTCATCCATTCAATGTGGCATCTGCTATAATGGGGTTAATGTATGATATTACTTAATAAAACAATACATTATAATATATTATATGATAATTATATTTTAGTTTTATTCATTTCTTATTTCATAGTTTCTCATTATTATTATTTGTATCGCTCATCTTATTTTTGATTGTATTAATCTGTGTGAATCTGTGCTGTCCTGTTTTTCACTCTCACCCTGTTGCTGTTTGAACTACTGAATTTCCCCACGGGATTAATAAAGGTCCATCTTATCTTATCTTAATGTATAAGTTGATTTACTTCAATCTACTGTACTGTGTAAAACACCCCAACAATATTACAAGAAATATACTGCATAAAGCAAACTATATACTTTATTTGATCTAAAATATTGATGTTTTTTCATTATAGTAGCTTGTGAAAACCATACAGTAACAAATAAGTGATTAAATGCTACAGTATTCAGCAAACACAACTGCAGAGCTGCAAACATTGCAAACAGACTAAGTTCTACAACACCCAGTTGTCTTTGTGTATTTTGTGAATGAAGCGCCATCTCATGGTTAAATCCTGTAATTGAAGAAATGGGGAAATTGGGCAACGCCCTCTAGCAATTTGGCAACACCCCCAGCCACTGGCATCCGCTGGGCTTTTGACTGGGACACACCCATCTGAGTCTGATCTGGAGTGCTCCATCTGTATGCTATCAAGTCGTCCGCAAATAGTCCCAATTTGTGTTCTAAACCTCCTGCCTCAACCCCCTTTATATTCTGGTTCTGCCTAATTGCTTGGGCCAATGGTTCGATGAAGATATCAAAAAGTGTTGGGGAGAGACAGCAGCCCTGTCTTGTCGACCTCTCTAATTTAATCCGATCCGTCAGACTACCGTTCACTTTCACTCTAGCTGTTGGTTCATGATACAAGGATTTTATACATTTGATTGACTTTTCATTAAATCCAAACTTTTCTAAGACATTATACAAATAGACCCAGTTCACACTATCAAAAGCTTTTTCTGCATCTATACTCACTAAAATTGCACTGTCTCCCCTCCTTTGGGCCTCCTCCACTACATGAATTGTTTTCCTTATATTATCTTGTGTCTGTCTCCCTCTAATAAAACCAGTCATCTATCATGTCGGGCATGAATGTCTCAAATATTTTCGAAATTATGGACGCATACATCTTGTAGTCTACATTAAGTTTGGATATTGGTCTAAAGCTACTACAAAATTCTTTATCCTTGCCTTCCTTGGGAATTGTAGTAATGATAGCCTCTTTCCATGACGGGGGAGTTTTGTTCTCTTTCATAGTATATTTAAATGATGCCAACAGTAAGGGGCTAAATTCCGGATGGCAGCCCGTCGCTGCCTGGTGACTTGCTATTTTTCATTCTACTAATTGTGTCCCCCATCTCTTTTTCTGTAATATCTGAGTTCAATAACCTATTATGTTCTTCTCCTATCGATGGTAGGTCCAGCCCCTCTAAAAATGCCTTCATACTCTCTTCCTCTGCTGCAGTTGGTTGTGCGTATAGTGTCCTATAATAATCCTCAAATGCTCTCTCTATTTCCTCCGGCTCTCTTAGTAACTCATTGGTTTTAGGATTCCTAATCTTATGTATAGTGTTTAATGTTTGTTGTGCCCTTATCTTTCTAGCCAATAATCTATTTGCTTTGGGCCCCCCTTCATAATATGCCTGCTTTACAAACCTATCTTTCTTCTCCACCTCTATTAATAATATATGTTCTATCTTCCCTCTAATGTCCTTAACCTTGCTAAGTGTCTCTGGGTCATTTGTATTTTTATGTTGCCTCTCTAATTCTTTTAGTTGCCCAGTTAAATTTTGATAGAGTTCCAGTCTGGTTCTCTTAAGGTGTGCCGTTTGTGCTATTAGTTTCCCCCTTAATACTGCCTTTAGTGCATCCCACAGAATAGTTGGGTCTACTTCCCCGTTATCATTTTCCTCCTTATATCTGATTATCTCTCTCCTTATTTCTTCCACTAACCCCTTATTGTTTAATAGACCCACATTCAATCTCCAGACGGTGTTCTTCCTCCTACCATTTAGATTCAATGTTATATATATTGCACTATGGTCAGACAGGTCTGTAACACCTATTCTACAGTCTTCTACCCTATATTTATCTCCCTTTGACATAAAAAAGTAATCTATCCTAGAATAGACTGAGTGTGGGTGTGAGTAGTGTGTGTAGTCTCTATCTAGTATGTGTATATCTCTCCATATATCTGTGATTCCTAGTTTCTTCAGTTGTATGTTCATGTATCTGACAATATGCGTCCTAGCCTTCCTTGTACTTGTTGTATCTAAATCATAGTTTAGTACCACATTGAAGTCCCCCCCGCAAATCAGGATTCCTTCCATTTCCACAGCTATGATATCAAACAATTCCTTAAAAAAAGTCTTATCGCTGTCCGGTGGGGCGTAAACATTAATTAGTGTAACCATTTGTCCTTCCATTTTCCCCTTGATCACCACATACCTCCCCTCTCTGTCATATATTTCTTTGTTTATTTCAAATTTTACTGAGTTCCCAATTAGTGTAGCCACCCCTCTCCTACCTTGCTTAAATGAACTATAACATGTGTTGTTATATCCATACCTTTTCAGTTTTTCATGTTCTTGTACTGATAGGTGAGTTTCTTGCAATAAGATAACCTGCATCTCCTCCTTTCTAAATTTGGTTAATACTTTCCCCCTTTTAATCGGATTGTTCAAACCATTGACATTTAACGACACCATTTTGATTCCCCTACGTTGCATTATATTTCCCTTCAAAGCATCTTTTCGTTCCCTCCATGTCACAAAACACAATATATATAGTAGCAGCAACCGCTAAGCTAAACAAATACAAATTAAACATCAGAACTTGGTCTTCCAAAGTTTTCGGGGGTTTCAAAAATATCCCCCTTTCCCCCGTGGAAGGTAAGGCCTCTCCTAGTGAGAGGGCCCCCCCTAGTGGCGGAGATCTCTCCTGTGGCTGATCTCCCAAGCTCACTATAATTGTCCAGCGTGTGGTTTAAACTCCGGAGCTCCCGGCCGGAACTTTGTGAACATTTTTCATATAGTTTATAAACCCCTGGTCTCTGTATTGGCGATGGAGGTGATTCTATGTTTCTAGTGAATTAGCACTTCTTTAAATTAGTCCGAATCAAATCGTAAAATGTTATAGATAAATAATTCCCCAGCCTGCATACATGTCCATACAGGTTCCTTTTATAAAAACAAATAACAATCTTTCTTACTCACCCACTGCAGTATTTCAAAGGTATTTTCGGGGCACAAAATAAAAGGCTATAGCATTTATAAGTAATTTGGTTAAATCTGCTTTGTGTCTGTGCTCTGTCTTTTTCTGATCGCCGTGGCCCGTCACCTCTCATCCTTCTGTCTTTTCAACGCCGTATCTTGTTCCCTCATAGACTACTCATCAACACCCTCGATACGGTGCCGGTCTTCCCTCACTCCCATCTCGTTGTTGTCTCCCCGCTCTCGTCTCCGAAGTCTGGTCCACTTGCGCGCTGCCTCCAGTCTCTGCAGCAGCGTAGGTCTCTCTACTCCCGGGTCCGGCCCTGCCAGCCTCTCTGCTGCATCGCCCTCGCTGCGTCCTGAGCACTCTTATACACTATCGGTCCTTCGTTCCAGTAAACCCTCAGTGTGTCCATTGGAGATTGAAAACGAATCCCCTTATCTTTGAGAATTCTCTTGAGCCCCGCATATTTCCGACGTTTAACCGCCACCTCAGAAGAATAATCGTGGTCGAATGTCACTCTCTGTCCCTTCACTTCCATCGCCGTTCGCCAGGCCATCTTAATGACGTTCTCCTTGACCTCGAACCTCAAGAAGTTGACAATAATGGCTCTTGGGGGTTTGTCTGGTTGTGGTTTTGGGGCAGGTGCCCTGTGCGCCGTTTGAATCTCCAACTTAATATCCTCCGACATTCCCAGCTCCTTGTGAATTAACCTGTCGACGTACTCGGAGACCGACTCTCCCTCTATTCCCTCCTTCAACCCCCAGATTCGTATATTATTTCTTCTCGACCTCCCTTCTATGTCGGACAGCTTATCTTGGAGCTTGGTTTGTTGTTCAAGAGAGGCCGTAATAATGTCCTGGACGTCGGTACTCCACTCCTCGACCCCAGCCGTACGCTCTTCTAGGATCTCCATATCCTTCTTTTGGGCCTGCAACTCCGCCTCAGCGTTCTCGAAGTTTCTATTTGTTTCCTCTCTGAAGCTATCAAGCCCTTGCTTCATATCTTCTCCGTGTTTGTCCATATATTCTCTCAGTTGTCCCATTTCTTCACATACTCCTCTTAGATTTTCTTCCATCCGGCTACCAATTTGATCCAGTTTAGCATCCATGTTGTGCTGGGCTTTCTCGAGTTTATCCCGCATGGCATCTAAGCTAGTCTGCAGCGCCGACACCCAGCTAGGTTGCTCGTCGTTGCTAGCTTTAGCGTTAGCCGTTAGCGGCTGACTGTGTTCCGTCTGGACCTGCATCTCTCCCAGCTGTTTTTCGGCTTTCTTATTTACTAATTTGCTCATGACCTACTCTTCCAACTTCGAATCACATTTATCGGGGTTTTCTTCCTTTTTGGCCGGGAGCTCCTCTTCTTAGCTACTTATCGCCTCATGTGTAAACCGGAAGTCGAACAGTATATTTTTAACTGTTGATTACCCTGAACGTATAATTCAACTGAAAAACCAATACAAAAATTAATTAAATAAATGATACATTACTACAAAATTAATTAGATCAAATATGTTGAAGTGCACTGTCACAACCTAGCAAAGCAAAATAATCGTTTTTTTCGATTATGTTGTTTTGGTAATTGTGGCAGGCCAAAATCGTAATTGCGATTCGAATATGATTAATTGCACAGCCCTAACACACACACACACACACACACACACACACATACACACTTTTTGTCTAACACGCTAACACAGTTCTGTACTGTTATGCTGTTATGTTCAGTCATTGTTCTTATGTTGAACATGAATACATTTACTTTGTAAGTGATTATGGGACGTATTTCTTCTTTATATACATTTTCCTTCATACTTTATTGCCGTGAAATAGGTATTAAATTCTATTCAAAGTGGTCTTAAAAATGTGTTAAAAAGTCTTAAATTTGAGTTGGCGAAAACTGCAGGAACCCTGTACAATAAAAAGTCCTGCATTCAAAATGTTACAAGTAAAAGTAGAAAAGTATTAGCATCAAAATATAGTTAAAGTACCACCTGCAGAGGGATCTAGATGCAGGTGTTCTCTTCCCCATAGAGACCGCCTCGCTGCACATTATCCCTTGCATAAAGATAGATTGTGGGTCCCTTACAACATGTTGTACACAGTGGAAATAAACATTCTGGTTTCCTCAACATCAGGGATCTTAAACTTAAACTCCTTCTGAATCAAACCGTCACGGTAGCCTTACCTTACTGATCCCTCTTAAATTAGAAAAAAACACGTTACTTTATCAGCAGAGAGAAAATGGATTATTAAAGTATTAATGTGACTAATAAAGAGCAGTTTGATAATTAAGTATTATTCTGTTGATCGATGTCATTACATTTGGTGAAAAGCACATAATGACTTGTTTATGACTCGTTTTGTCAAAGTTTAGGACTTGGACTTGACTTGAACTTGCCCATCCTGACTTGAGACTTGACTTGGACTTGAGCGCAAAGACTTGAGACTTGACTCGGACTTGAGCGCAAAGACTTGAGACTTGACTCGGACTTGCAAAACAATGACTTGGTCCCACCTCTGCTTTACGGCATCAGCACTACATCCCTCAACAGACTCCAACGGGTTCAAAATGCAGCTGCACGTCTCCTAACGCATACCAAATCATGGCATCACATCACCCCAGTCCTCAAAGACCTCCACTGGCTTCCTGTCTCGCATCGCATCAACTACAACATTCTGGTCCTCACCTACAAAGCACTCCACCATCTGGCCCCCCCTTATCTCACAAACCTTCTCACTCCTTATCAACCCCCACGGTCCCTCAGATCCACCGCAGCCGGACTCCTATCCATTCCCACATCCACACTCTGCAGCTTTGGGGACAGAGCCTTCTCAGTGGCAGCTCCTAGGCTCTGGAATTCCCTCCCCCAAGATCTCCGTGACTCTGAGTCCCTCACAGTCTTTCAGTCCCGCCTCAAAACACATCTTTTCAACTCTGTCTACCCATAAGCCCCCCCCCCCCCCCTCTCAATCAACTTCCTCTTGACTGCCTTTTTATTTATTTTTTATTTATTTGACTATACTTACTTGTTTGCCTGTCCTTGTTTGTCTACCCTCCCTCATACTGTAAAGTGTCTTTGAGTTGTGAAAAGCGCTATATAAATAAAATGCATTATTATTATTAAAGCAACACGCACACATTAAAGCAACACAGATACACGCTAGATTCCACCGGGTCCGTCTGCGTCGCATATATTGTTTCTATTTTAGTTTCAAATAATTTATATTGTTTGTGTATGTAGTGCTAAGCCTTAAAATAAAGTTGACATGTTACTCAGTGTTATTTATCAGTGTTTTAGTAACCGGGGGTTACAGTAGCATGCCTCATACCCCTCTATTTTAGCCTTGTTATTAACGTGCTGATTCTAGATCAGTAGCTACGGGGCCACGCCCCTTTGCTGCAAAGAGAAGCAGATTCCCAGCTAAATGCTGCCGTGATTGAACGCCATATTATGTTCCAAACCACATCAAGGATTATTTCTCAAACAGTATGGAGCCCAAATGCTTTTTCTCTTGCGGGTTTACCACAAAGTGAGTACCTTTTGATATCCTGCTTTTTTAAACATACTCTCTCCAGTACAATATTAGCTCTGAGTGTTAGCGATGCTTGCTAATGTAAACACAGAACATATTACTTACAAAACACGTTGTGCATTGTTTCTGATAGCAACGTTTCTGATAGGGCCGTGGGCGTAAAGCCAGCCGTCATTTCCGATATTACGTCATGACCGCCGCAAATCTGGATCAGCCCCGTTGTACCCGGTTCCTCTGCCTGCCGGACATAGCCCCCTCCTCTATCTGCCTTGTTCCTTCACTTAGCTTAAACAGATTCCTAGATTCCACCCTCAGCTCCTGCTCCCAGAATATTCCCTGGCCTCCTGGATGCCCTCAGCTCCATTTCCTGGATTTTCCCCCTCAGCTCTTCCCCTTCCTACGGCCAGCAACTCACAGTCCCTGCCAGTTTTACAATACAATTATTTTATTTATTCGACTCCTGTCTTTGTTCTCAGTGTTTAGCATTGTGGGTTCATTCCAGATGCTCTTTGAGAGCTTAACACTTCTATTTCTAAACGGACTAGTGAGATTTCACTTGTTAACTAAACTCCTCCCTAGTCTTTGTAAAGATACTTGTTGTAGATATTTAGTCACTTCAGGGAAAGTTCATGGGGACGTCCATCCCCCAGGCTCTTACTTTTCCAAAAATGTGTCCCCATAAAAAAAAGTTGAATAGCCCTGCTCTAATCCAAATTGGAACCAGAACCTGGAAGAAATCAGTCTGGTGATGATTTATTGTTAGGTACAAATGAGAGGGTGCTGTGTAGAGTGGCACCAAGGCTCTCCTCTTAGCTGGGCAAGGACACGGAGAAGACATCGATGATGAGGTTAGAGGCAGTGGAGGCTTGTGGTTTGGAGAGGATTGTTTTGGAGACAAAGAGCGGGGTCTCAGGTTTGTTCAGTCTTCTGGATCAATACATATTTTCATTACATAGCAGATGGTTTATCTTGCAGGATCGCCTACTTTCAGTGTTCAAGACATGCTGCTTTATTTACAGTGATATGTGGTCCACTTGTGCAATCCAAGAAAACCAAGCCAGCTTTCTGCTTATCCAGTTCTATTTGAACATCAGTGAGTCACTTGACCTCAAACACACAGATGAAGGGCTGAAGTAAATAGAGGAGGCAAGATAAGTGACAGTGGGCACTTTTGCAGACTGACAGTGACAAACAGACAGAAGAGAATGTTTTGTCCACAGTTGAAAACGCCACAGGGCTAATGTTCATTCATGTCCTAATGGTGTTGTAAAGGGTTTTTTAGTGAACAAAATAGATCACCAATGAGAATGATAAACCAAACCTGTCAGGGAAGCTTTTATTATGAATAGTAACCACATCACAGAGCCTGAGTTCTGATGACCTTTCACACTATTGACAGTGATCACAAACACTTTGTTGTGTCCACTCACTGATTTGATTGACTCATTTATTTTTATTACAGAAATATTTGATGGACATGAATTATATTGTTGATTTGTGCTCGTTGTTCTCGAGTCCAGGAGGAAGTTAAATAAGAGACAATGTAGTCTCGAAATAGGTTCAAATGGGTACTTTAATTAAGTAACGTGGTTTTGAAACAAACAGAGCGATTCAGGCACAAAGCTGCATGTTGGCGAAGAGGGGAGACGAGAGAGCGAGCAAATCTCGCCACCTCTGTCTATATCTGACCTCTGGCTTCTCCTTTCCTCTTGACGTAAAAGGGGGTCCTCCCGCCTCATGTTCTTCAGTGTCCGATATCGCGTAAATCAGAGTATTTTAGACGTTGTGTGTTCATTGTATAACTCCACACGCCTTTTCTCCTCATACACTCATTCATGACTTTTTATTTAATGCATTTTAACGGCTGTAATCATTGTTAACGTAAAACCGGAAGTGACGTCACTGTTGACAACGGAGACGCCTTTCAATAAAGCTTTTAAAAAAATAAACTGTATGTTGATGTGCGTCCATTGCTCAACAAATCAAAAATACTTACTACGTCTTCGATATGTTGTGATCTTGCCGTCAGCTAAATTAACTATGAATTTTGAATGAGGCAGAAAAACACACAAAGTTAAACCAAAAAAAAAGCATTCATACATTTGACAGCCAGTGGACCTTGCACCCTTCTTTTATCATTACGGTAACTGATTCAGCCTGAGGCCTGCAGCTAACAAGGCCACTCTGTCAGTCTGATCGAGGGGTCACCGTTTATACAGCCGCCAGCAGCTCGCTGACAGACAGCACGCTGTTTTGGTCTCAATAATTCAGATGGATTAGCCTTAGAGAACATCTAAACACACACACACAGCCTCTTTCAAGGTTCCAATATATTTCCCCATGCTTTTTACCCTGCATGTGAAATGGAATGATTCCAGCGGCACTGTATATTCTATGAAATTGAGGTCTCACATTTCAAATATGAGTAAGATTTCATGTGACAAGTGTCTGTGCTCAGAGTGGAGGGACCAGGCAATCTATTTTCAGGTTAGGTTGGGGGGGGGGTCGCAATGTACTCCAAGACCATACTGCTGAACTTCAGATTTTGTTTGCAGAGTGAACACAAATGCAGAATACATCCTATCATGGATTGAAATATTACTCTCACATATCACATTTTTAAGAATAATAGTTGATAAGATGTTATGGGGATGTTAAATTATAAAGTACTATAAATGTAGTATTGTAGTTTGTTGTAATGTGTTGAATATGGCAGAATATAGAGTAACTTAAAAAATAAATGAACTAACATCAGGGATTAAATTGGGCCAGGACTGTCTGGGGCACATAGGAAGATGCTCTGACGTCATCACCCTGGCATATTTTTAACCATGTATGCATGCCTATGTCATATGTTTACAAGAATATATATATATATATATATATATGTTAAAACTTTTCTCGTTCTTAACATAGACTACATTTAAAGTTCTTAATTATTCAGTGGTGGATATTTGTTGACTTTATCTTTGCATATCAGATCTCTGCGACCGGCTATAGTTTGTCGGCTTGGAGAGCGTGTGTCTCTGCTCCGATCAGGAGCTGCAGCCCCCCCACCGGACTCCGCCGTGCAGAGTCTGCAGCGGTGCCGCCAAACCACCGACCCATCTAGTAACACCGAGCCCGTTTCTTAAACCGTTTTTTTTTTTGGGTTTGTTTTATAAATAACTTCAAATTGACAAAAAACTGAAAACGAATAGTTGTGGTGCGGACTGCGTTCACACCAGTGATGAACCGCTCCAGAGTTCACTAGCAAGCGGCCTGAGACCCTACTCTTTTAGGCGCACCAGGGTCCGGTTTTTACATCACTTTAGAGGTTTCAGACTGTGTTCACACCGACCCAAACGAAGAATAAATATATTTATAACTAGTTTAGCTTGTTCCAGAGGTAGATCAAATAGCTAAGTGTGTTAGGTCTAACTCTTAGTGTGTGTGTTGCTCCGCTCACCAGTCCGTCACAGCGGGTGGAGCGGCAGGATTTCTGCTTCACACACGTTGCATACCGCTATTTTATTGTCATTTTTGGACACCTTAAAATACTGCCAGACTGGTGAAGCCATTTTGGCGAGCTTGTTTTGCCGCACACAGAGAAAAGTGTCATGTATTTTACGTCATAATTTTATGTCATGCGATCGGCTCTCGCGATCTGCATGTTTAGAGAGCACCGATCGATCGACAGAGAGTGAGTATCGGCTGATATCGATCGGTGGCCGATCGATCGGAGCATCCCTAATGCAAACTCTCCGTGCTCCATGTGATCTGTGTGCTGCATGCATTTTTGTTATTACGGCTCGTTAAGGCCGACTGGAACTCTGTGCTCCCCTCACTGGTGCACAGCTGTGGCAGGTGCCGGAAAGGGAACTTATGATCAACATTGACCGGACTATCTTGTGGTCTGATTCCAAAACAGTCTTGAAATGGTTGAAGTCCGAGTCGTGCCTATTCAAAGTCTTTGTCGGCACCCGCATGGCTGAGATACTAGAGCTGACTGACAGGTATGGCTGGAGGTACGTCGATTCCGCGAGGAACCCAGCAGATGCATGACACGTGGTAAGAAGCTGAAGGAGCTCATAGAGACAAATAGATGGAGCTCGATCCAAATGCTTCAGAGCGGTGCAAGTCTACCTTCTGTGGAGTCACCACAGTAGCATCAAGTCAGCCTACTGCAGACCCCAGTCATCCCAACTCCTGGAAGGAGGTGCTGGAAGTGAGAGTGCTGGAGCTGCATGGGGCGGCCAAGTCCAACGACCCCCCCCCCCCCACCCCACCCCACCCCACCCCACTGCTGAAGACTTCCGCAAAGCTGAGCGGTTGATCCTCCAGAGGATTCAGAGGGATAGCTTCCCACAAGAGTACAGCCAACTTAAAGCTGGTCAACCAGTTCCCAGAAGCAGTCGACTCCTCACTCTAGAGTCTGTATCCGAAGTTAGATGAGAGTGGAGAGCTCATCCCTGTTGGAGGAAGACTACGTTGAGCAGAAGACCTGGAACTGACTGCTCTCCGTCCCATCATCCGAGACCCAGTTCATTGGAGGACTAAGCTACACCACTACCGCCTACACCAGGGGTGCCCAACCTTTTTTGAACCGAGATCTACTTTTAAAGTTGCCAGTCTGCCGAGATCTACCAGTCCAAATAGAGAGGCATTACTGACAGCCTCCTACCAGGTAAATACACACTTCTACTTGTATAAAACTGACCTTTGTACGATGAATACTTCATAAAATACTGCAGATCCTTTATGTTACCTCTTTCTAATCTACACACATACAAGTATTTAACTCAAGCTACACAACAGTGTTGTTGATACAGAGTTGGAGTTTATTCACACGTCACTACAGTGGGTAATGTTTTCAAGAAGCATTGAACAGTGCTGCCACATATGACACAGGAAGAAAAGAAAAGACTCTGAACCCTTTCTTTGCCATTATATAAAAATAGTGTTGCTACAAAAGTATAAATTAGGCTTACTAATAAGACAACTCAGATCTGAAGCTACACAGGAATCTGCTGCCAAAGTGCAATAAAAGAGACAACATTAATAGAATCAAACCCTTTTTTTGTTGCATTTTAGTAGAGTATAAAAATAAATGCCTTTTTAAAATAGGATGCAAGCAACACTAGTTTCTTAACCTGAATTGATAATAGACTATAATCAATTTAAACAGAACAGATCTTAATGTTTGCATTCCTATACCATTTTGTACAATAATTATAATGAATAAGTTCAAACTTACAGCTGATTAATAACGGTATCTAACGAGTTTTTATTATATCAAAAACCTGTTGAAATGCTTCTGTTATTTTTACTGTCCCCAAAAAGCGCGTCGGCAGCCTCCATGAATGCTTCTTTCACAACTTCGCCGTCTTTGAAAGACTTCATGTGTTTCGCAAGAACGTGACTGACACGATAAGATGCTATGGTAGCAGCCTTGCTCTTGTTGTTGGGCCTGGTGAAAATGGACAGCATTTAGCTGTCCTTTCAGGCCCCTCCCCTTTTGGGAGCGTAGGGCAGAATTAGGAGGGAATTCCGTCTCGTAGCGTTTGTGCACTGTTTTGAAATGCCGCTCCTAAATTACCCTTCTTCGATAAAGCCACGCTCGCATTGCAGATGAGACAGATGGACTTTGAATTGGAATAGATACAAAAATAATCATCCTCCCACTCGGAGTGAAAATTATATATTTTGGGCTTTTTTGCTTCTGCCATAATTGTGGTCTTGTGTGTGAGCGGACTGTCACTCCTGTTGACACGGTCGGAAAACAACGTCAGCGAAATAGTGCACTGCCCACCAGCCACACCCCGACACATGGGGTCACGCGGCCAATCACAAAGCTTTGATGCGTTCAAGTGCATTATTCTGGCACAGGAAGATTATGTTACAGGACATTAACGATAAAACAGAATGTTGTTGTTCTATTTTTAGACACATCTCGCGATCGACTGGGAATCTCCTCGCGATCGACCGGTCGATCGCGATCGACTGGTTGGGCACCCCTGGCCTACACCATCCCAGCCCAGAGCGGGTGTTTGCTGAGCTACGATGCTCCTTCTGGATCTTGAGAGGGCGCGAGGCAGTTCGGCGCTACCAGCACACCAGTGCTGACTGCCAGCGCTGGAGGGCTAGACCAGCGGTACCCAAGAAGGCCCACGTTCCAGCAGCCTAACTAGGTAACATAAGATAAGAACAACTTTAAAAGTAGTTTACTGCTGCTTCACAGGAGGGGAAGAGAGGAGAGGCTGACACATTCTTACAAATTGAATTGACCAAAAATGAATAAATAAACAAGTTTAAATGAGTTGTTATTGTCTATGGTACAGTATATTATTGGTTATGGTCATATTCTAAAGATGTCTTGATTATTTAATGTTGAGACATGTATCCATAGTTGAGACATGTATCCAGATATAGTCTCTTCATTTTGCCCTCAAAGTGCACCAGATTGATGCATTAACCTCAACATTTTTAAAACAAATCTTCTCGGGGGAGCACGCCCCCGGACCCCCCTAGAGGATGCGAGGTCCACCTCCAAATGAAAACAGGTTCACATGGCTAGGATACTAAATAAATGTGAACACTGTTTATAAACTACAGTATGTCCAAATGTTTCTGTGTTGGTAGTAGATTGGTCTATTATAGAGAGTTTGATTATTGGTTTACATTTCATGTATTCTTTGGATACTTATTAGAATCTTCTAATGTACAATTGTCCGGCTAAGCCCGTAATATAACTAGATCCAAGCAACGCCCCTGCCTGTCTCCCTTTTTGTTTTCTTTGTTTGGCAATTTTTCTTTTTGTATTACTTTTAATATAGTATATTTTAATATTGTTTTAATATTGTCTGCTTATCTGTATTATTGTGTTGCATTGTTGGAGAAGCCTGTGACCTAAGATTTTCAACGACATAATTACTCTGTAGCTATGTTAGTTTGACAATAAAGAACCTTGAACCTGCTAAAAGCGTGACAAAGGCCAATCAATGGTCCAATTTATATAAAATGATCCCCTTGATGAATATAGATTTGCTTGCCTGAGATCATTCCTAATTTAATAAAATATCAATAAAATATGTTTCCTCGGATGTTGTTCTGACTTTGATTTGTTACATTTCCATTACTTTTATTTTAATAACAGAGACACTGTTAGAAGTGGATATGCCCTGAGGTAAAGCTCTAATGAGAGCATATCTGATCTGTTGACAGCAGAACCTCTGGGATGGAGCCCTTCAATGCACAACAGAGTCTCTGCATGTTGGATTATGTAACGTACTGATAGGATGTTCATCGGGTGGATACACATACAGTACTGTATGCACACATCCCATAGTGCTCAGGTGTTGACCAGCTTAGGTCACAAAGCAGAACTGCGTGGGCTCAAGCTCCCAAGCTAAACCCCATAATGATAAGCAGAGGGTGAACTATGAGCAGTTAAAGCTACAGCAAACACTCCATCTGCCTGCTGCATGAGCGCGCTTAGCACAACCGAGTGCAGTTCAGAGCCCTCTGGGATGTGGCCAGTCAGGATACTCTCTAGTGCACACTGGGTCAGTGACGTGACGCCTAGATATCTGTTTCCACAAGCAGTTAATTTTATATTGTTGTATAAAAATTGTTAAATATTGTCACTTTCTTGACCACTATTCGTAAATAGTGTAAATAATATTAAATTGGGTGATTTTTCTAGTATTAAAGTGTTAAGATGTCATTCGGTTCTCACTTAAAGTCAATGAAGACAATAAGTCTCTTGATAAGATGCACCTTTAAAAACATAAAGAAATATCTAAAAAACTTTGTTCCGCAAAGAAACATTTTCCTGAATGTCATTCGGTAAAACAAAGATCAGAGGCCATTTTGAACTATAGTCACATGACTTTAGTCAGGCCACATGTGATGACATCACTCAGAGGACCCCTGAAGACCACCCAAGTTGAAGGAACATTCTGCTCCTAAATTTGAGATAATTACACCTTTTCCATGTGTGGTACCATGTGTCACAGATTTGAGTGTCATTCTGTGAAACGTCAAAAAAGTGTTTATAAAGTTTTGAATTTGAAAAACATTAAGTTATAGGTGAAATTTGAAGTTTACAAATTCAGGTTAAGGTCATTGTTGCTAATAGGCGACCAAGCAACTGCCTGTTAGGAATGCATTTCTATGACATTTGTCATTCAGTAAAACTGTCTGAGTGACATCTGTTATCCCGAATGACACCTTTCTTTATTCATTGTTTTAACATGCTATAGAGTTTGTATAACTGAATTAATTGTATTATTTATTTAATTATTTAAAAAAAAAACGTTGAACAGATGCCTGTGTCCAACAAGGAGAGGGGTGCACGCTTCTGTGCAAGGATAAGGGCAGATCCTGCTGCTAGGGAGGAGAGACTAGCAAAGAGAAGGAGAAATAACTGAAGGTGTATGAGAGCAGTAATGGCAGTAAACAGTAGAGGATGCATTGTCTATAAGCCTGAATTTGTTTTCCATATATACAGTACAGTACCACTACAAAGTACATTTAGCAGTTAACTTGGCTTACATTTTCATTAAAAATAATAAACAAATGATTTAATTAATTAATTCATAAATACTTTGTAGGTAATAATAATAATAATAATATATTAATTTTATATAGCGCTTTTCTGGACCCAAAGACGCTTTACATTTGGGAGGGGGGGTATACAAACAAAACAAAACAAAAAAACAAACAAAACAAAACAAAAAAACACAACAGAAAAGCAGTCAGGAGGAAGTTGATTAAGAGGGGGGGGGCTTTATAGATAAAGAGTTGAAAAGGTGGGTTTTGAGGCGGGACTGGAACAGACTCAGACTCACGGAGGTCTTGGGGGAGTGAGTTCCAGAGCTTCGGGGCTGCCACAGAGAAGGCTCTGTCCCCGAAGCTCCGGAGTTTGGCCTTGGGGATTGAAAGCAAACCGGCTGAGGTGGATCTGAGGGACCGGGGTGGTTGGTAGAGGGTGAGGAGGTCAGTGAGGTAGGGGGGGGCCAGATGGTGGAGGGCTTTATAAGTGAGGACCAGGAGTTTGTAATTGATGCGGTGTGTAACGGGGAGCCAGTGGAGTTCTTTGAGGACAGGGGTGATATGATGCCATGATTTGGTGTGGGTGAGGAGTCTGGCGGCTGCGTTCTGGACACGCTGGAGTCTACTGAGGGAGGTGGAGCTGATGCCGTAGAGGAGGGAGTTGCAATAGTCAAGGCGGGAGGAGATGAAGGCGTGAATGAGTCGCTCAGCTGCAGGGCGGGTGAGAGGGACGGAGTTTGGCAATATTGCGGAGGTGGAAAAATGAGATTTTGACAACATGACAGATGTGGGGCTCGAGGGAGAGGGTGGGGTCAAATATCACGCCAAGGTTGCGTGCCTGGGTGGAGGGGGAAACAGGGGTGCCATCAATGGTGATTGTCAGGTTGGGGGTTTTGCTGAGGGTGGATTTTGATCCGATGAGGAGGAGTTCAGTTTTATTGCTGTTGAGTTTGAGGAAGTTGTGTTGCATCCAGGATTTTAGTGCAGTCAGACAGGATTCGATGTGGGTGAGGGGGGGGTTGTTGGGGGATTTGGTGCTGAGGTAAATCTGGGTGTCGTCGGCATAGCAGTGAAAGTCCAGGTTGTATTTGCGGAGAATCTGACCAAGGGGGAGGATGTAGATGATGAAGAGGAGGGGGCCGAGTACTGAACCTTGGGGAACACCTTGGGTGACTGAAGCTGTGGAAGAGGAGTGGTTGTTGAGGGAGATGAAGTGGGATCTGTCGGAGAGGTAGGACTGGAGCCACCTGAGTGCAGTACCATCGATACCGATGTCCTGGAGTCGGGTGAGCAGGATGGTGTGGCTCACGGTATCGAAGGCTGCACTCAGGTCGAGGAGGATGAGGATGTTGAGGGAACCGGTGTCAGCAGAGGTGAAGAGGTCATTGAGGACTTTGATGAGGGCCGTTTCTGTGCTGTGGTGAGGACGAAAACCAGACTGAAGGGGTTCAAAAAGCTGGTTGGTTTGGAGATGGCGGTGGAGTTGTTTGGAGATAATGCGTTCTATTGTTTTTGAGAGAAAGGGGAGGTTGGAGATGGGACGGTAGTTACTGAGGGAGGAGGGATCCAGACCGGGTTTCTTGAGGATGGGAGTGACAGCAGCAGTTTTGAAGGCAGAGGGAACAGTACCTTGGGACAGGGAGGAGTTGAAAAGGTTGACAAGGTAGGGGCAGAGGACGGGGAGACAGGACTTCAGTAGAGGGGTGGGTAGAGGGTCAAGGGAGCAGGTTGTGGGTTTGGAGGAGCTGATCAGTTTGACTATTTCAGGGTGGGTAACCAGAGTGAACTGGGAGAGGCGGCTGTGGGGAGGAAGGCTCGGGAGGTCCAGGGAGATGGGGGGAGAAATTGTGGCGCTGGATGCTGGGGGAGATGTATGTGTGTCAGATGCAGTGGAAAGGGAGAGATTAATGGCAGTGATTTTGTCAGAGAAGAACTGGAGGAATGAACTGCATAAAGTGGAAGTAGAGGAAGGGAGGGTGTCGGCACGGGGTTTGAGGAGCTTGTTGACGGTGGAGAAGAGGGTCCTGGGGTTATTGGAGGGGTCGGTAAAGATGGTGGAGAGGTAGGCAGTTTTTGCGGCAGTGAGGGCGTCTCTGTAGGTAGTGAGATGGAGTTTGTAGGATTCATGGTGAACTGTCAGGGATGATTTATTTGTTAGGCGTTCAAGCTGGCGGCCGGTTTGCTTTAGCTTACGGAGTGCAGGGGTGAACCAGGGTGAGGAGGTTGTAAAAGTGACATTTTTCCTTTTGAGGGGAGCCAGGCTGTTGAGGGAGGAGAGTAGGGTGGAATTAAGGTGGTTGAGTAGTTCATCGGGTGAGCTGAGGTTCGAGTCCAGAGGGAGAGTAGAGGACAGCAGGTCGGAGAGGTGCTGGGGATCAACAGAGCATATATTACGGAAGGTGATGGTCCTGGATGGGGGGGGGGGGTGGCGGACGGGGGAGGCGATGGTGAACTGTATGAGTTTGTGGTCAGAGAGGGGAAAGGGGCAGGGGTGGAGGTCGAGTACTGGGAGGTTGGTGGAGCAGACAAGGTCAAGGATGTGTCCTTTATCATGAGTGGGGAAGGTGACATGTTGGGTAATTGAGAAATTGTCCAGAAGGGAGGAGAACTCAGAAGCGAGTTTGCAGGTGGGGGAGTCCATGTGGATGTTGAGGTCGCCAAGCAGTAACAGACGTGAGGAGAGGGATGAAGCAATGGTGAGGAGTTCAGTGAGATCAGAGAGGAAGGAGGGGTGTGGTTTGGGGGGGCGGTAAATGAGGATAACTGTCAGTGAGGGAGGGGCTTTGAAGGCGAGGAATTCGAAGGATGGTACTGAGGGGAGGGTGAGTTCTGTAGTCCGGATGTTGTGGTTGTAGATGACAGCGAGCCCACCACCACGGCGTGAGGGGCGGGGTTTAGTGATGTAATTAAAACCAGGGGGGGATGTTTGGTTGAGGGAGAAGAAGTCATTGGGTTGTTGCCAGGTTTCAGTGAGCAGAAAGAAGTCAATGGATTTGTCCAGAATTATTTCGTGAAGGATGTGGGCTTTATTGTTAAGTGACCGGATATTGAGGAGGGCAAAATTGGTCAAGTGGGGGGTTGGAGGGGTAGTGGCAGACTGGAGAGGTATGAGGTTGGCCAGGTTAGCAGCGCGGGGGTGGGCACGACGAGAGGGGGGGCAGTGGAGCAGAGGAGGGGGGTTTGATGGTGGGGAGAAATGGCTTGTTATATGTGTTGGGAGGCGGAGGGGAGTGGGATCCGCTCCAGGTATTACATGCAGCTGGGAGTGAAGGTGAGCAGGGGAGAAAGGAGCAGTAGGAGTTGCGTTCTGATGACGCATCAGGTGTGCGACAGTGCGTTGGGTAGAGCAGATTGATGTTATGGATTGACCGTGCTGAGAGTAAACAAAACTGCGGCGGGTGCTTCGGTGAATGTAGCGGGGTCGACGAAGGAGTCCAAGATGTCTGATGACTGAGATGGAAGACGGGGTGGAGGAGTTGGTGAATGACAGAAGCTGTGAGATGGAGTATTTCAGCATGATGACAGGCGGGAATGCTGGGAGCAGTGCGTTAGCAGCGATAGCGGCTAGCGGGCCAGGTGCGCAGAGGTGGAGGATTGTTGTGAAGACGAGGGAGATCCACGACATGGCAGGAGGATGTGAACAGCGGGACGGGACAGATGTACCCTGGAGGTGAAGACAGGAGGCAGAGAGAGTCCACGGTTGTTGCGAGGGACGGAGACAGACAGGCAGGCGATGTAGCAGATAGCAGTAGACACCCTGCACCTCGATGGCTGAGTGAGGGCAGCCAGCAACGGAGGCAGACATTAAAAACAATGTGCAGTGCAATGCAGGGCAGTAGTCCAATTCGATGGTTATTGCAAGAACGAATGTTAGCTGAGGGTGATTGAGGGTAACAGAGGCGGAGAAGCCGCGAACAGTCCTCGCCAGCGTCCTCTCCGTACTCCGTCGTGATGCCGGCTTGCTTGTTGTCGTGACTGGTATTCACAGGTCAGACACTGGTTATTTAGGTATAAACAGATGACGCTAGCTGGACAGCATGGTCATCCGTCCGTCACAGAACTGGCAGCATCTGCTGCTGAAAAGAAGAGGGAACAGTGGAGGCTCAATCAGAGGCGACGTAGGGAAAGAAAGAGGCAGGTGGAAGCTGTGATGAACCTCACACCTCTGTCTGAGGACTCTTTTGAGGAGCCTCCACAAGTTGCCCCTCCTGAACCATCTCAGCCATCTTCAGCTCCTGGACCATCTCAGCCATCTTCACCTCCTGGACCGTCCCAGCCATCTTTACCTCCTGGACCGTCCCAGCCATCTTCACCTCCTGGACCATCTCAGCCATGTTCACCTCCTGGACCGTCCCAGCCATCTTCACCTCCTGGACCGTCCCAGCCATCTTCACCTCCTGGACCGTCCCAGCCATCTTCACCTCCTGGACCGTCCCAGCCATCTTCACCTCCTGGACCATCTCAGCCATCTTCACCTCCTGGACCGTCCCAGCCCTCTTCACCTCCTGGACCGTCCCAGCCATCTTCACCTCCTGGACCGTCCCAGCCATCTTCACCTCCTGGATCGTCCCAGCCATCTTCACCTCCTGGACCGTCTCAGCCATCTTCACCTCCTGGACCGTCCCAGCCATCTTCACCTCCTGGACCGTCCCAGCCATCCTCACTTCCTAGCAGGGTGGGATTTTCACGGCGGCCATGACGGCCATGGCCGTCGTAGCCCCTCGGTCTGGCCGTTATGCCCCACAAATAATTGTACGTCCTACGGCCACCATGGCCTTTGGGCCCCTTGCACTGTTAAAAGTTGCTTTAAAAGCGTCAGAACAGTGGTTTCTGAACTGCATTATGCTGCGTTCACAACGGACGCGATGCGAATACTAGCATTGCTCCAACCGCTGGAGTTTCACCGCGGCTGTCAGCTGTGTTCACTCCTGTCATTCAAACGGGACGCGCTGGAGAGGGGGCGGGGCTTATATCCATGTAAATACTGTGGTGGAAACCAACTACGACCAAATTAACCTATTTTATCGTGATTTCATTGTAATACACGTTTCAAAATGATGCCGAAGTAACTAAATACTGATAACGGTTAGTAAAAACCATGCTTTAATGCTTTGACAAGTGTGCAGACAAGACAGCATGCAAAACCTTTTAAAATGCGCGTTTTGTGAATGGAGAGGTAACGTTGAAGCTACTCCGTCCACACTCACAACAACGTCCTAAAGACAGAATTAAAGCAGCGACTGTATTCGTCATGACACAGACAGTCTGTGGTTTGTACATCTTTAACTTTTGTCCAGTTTCCGAACAGATATGAGGAGCTGTGAGGAGTTGATTAAAGAGACACACGCACACACACAAACACACACTTTTGCATTTCAAAGTATTGCTTGTTCATACAGTTGGATGTTGGAGCTTCACTGTGCACTGCTGAATGATGTATGTGCAGAGTTTGACCCTTGAAGGCTGTTTCTTCTGCTCTGAAATGGAATATATTTGTTACATATTAATAGAATTTTTGATTTTTAGATTTCATTTCGGATTTGTGAATGGGAGAAGTAGTAGATGGAAAACATACCAAACACTAATTATTCAAATTAAAGTATTTCATTTTATATACGGTAATACTAAGGAGGCATAGGCCTATATGATGATACGATTATTGATATTAAAAAAGTGATTTGTTTTTTGTCATTAGAAAGTGAAGTTATTTATTTGTAAGCTCCAAATCCTAATTTTTCCCTCAATGGCCTTTGTGCCCTGGCATGTGGCCTTTCCGCCCTGAAAAAACGTGTGACACCAAAGGCCAAATGGCCTTGCCCCTAAAATGACGAAAATCCAAGCCTGCTTCCTAGGCCATCTGTTTTTGCTCAGCCATCCTCACCTTGGGAGGGACCACTCTCATCCTCAACACCTGATAAGGCTTCATGTGGAAGCAAGAAAAAAAACTCCAGCCATCGAAGTGAAAACCGTACACGGAAACTAAGGGAGGAAATAGTGGAGTTAAGAAAGCAACTTTTAACCTATTGAACCCATCCCCCCGACCCCAGGCGGAAAAGCGCATTCATCTGCAGGAAACAGCGTCTGAGGGCTTCTTAATATTTAATAAACTATGAATGTTTCATATCCATGTAACGGGAAGAAACTCAATGGCATTGAAACGAGAAAAAAACGCGCTGAAGGTTAATCCATAGGTTAATCCAATGTGTCTGTCACTTTGAAAAAATTATTGATAATCCATAATTCAATTTTTATGCAAAAATCGGAGAATAAAAATTAGCTGCTAATGGTAGCCACCAGAGTGTGTCGTGTCGCAGCTTTGGTTTTGGCTACGCCTCACTCTCACTCCTTATTTGGTAACCTGTGTGTGTATGTGGAACTTTCCCTTGATTCCATTCGCTCTGACGGTTAAAAAGAGATGTCAATCATCAAAATCGACCAAGGGGGGCCAGAGATAGGTCAAATCCACCCAAATTACCCCAGAACAGGGCTCGAAATTAACTTTTTTCCTCAGTGTCCCACAACTGTCCCGAATTCTACTTTGTATTGTCCCGGATATAACCAGCAGTGTCCCAAATTTAAATTTGTATCTTCGCCCCCCCAATTATGCAGAATACATATCATTTGATACTTTTTTGTCACTTAATCATCACACCATAGACTCTGGTCCACCATGTAAGTTTAAAATACTTATTCTTTGAAACATATGAATATTAGTCTGATCTGTTTCCTCTCCTAGAGTAGAAGGGAAGAGAGTTGTTTTAAGACATGTTTTTCTATTGTTTCTCAATATCCAGACTAATTTATCATTGTCATGTCAACATTGAAGAATTCTGATTTGTATTTTTCAATTCAATATGGTATGGCTGTATGGTCTCTGTGTTTTATGATTGGAACCCTCTATCTGGCAATAAAAATTGTATGAATGATAATAAAAAAACAGAAGTTCCATAATACAGTTTAATAATGTATCTGTTTTCAGTTCTAATTACAAAGTATCCTCACAAGTCAGTAGTACTATAGGAATATAAATTGATCTTCGATCTTCACTCATTCACCCACCCCCCCACCCCCCCTAGGCACAAAAACAACTGGAACATTACTCTCTCTTAACATGACACATTATTCTCATACCAGAGTTGATTGACAAACTAAAATTACCTTGCGACTCCCTTTCTAATCGTCACCCAATCTGACTGACGTTCTTGACCCAAAAAAACTAAAACACTAAAAAAACATGAAAAGCTAAATGATTAGCTAAATGCCTTACGTTTTTGCAGCTAAAGATTCTAGCCTGGTCACTGACTGGCTGACAAAGAAAATACAAAAATGATCGGCTACACCTCTTATTCTGATCAACTGTATTTCACATAATTTTCACAAACTTCAAAAGAACATGACACCGCATTTTAGGACGTTTGTATGCATTGTAAGGCACACTTCAGTTGCTAGCGTTAGCTAACGCTAACATTGACACTTAAGACAACTAACTTACCAGAGTGGAAGACGATGCATCGTGACCAGGACTTGGGATGTTTTCGTTTCGGGAGTCGGCAGAATTGGGGCTTGCATCAGGGGGCTGTTTATTCAACCACCTCAGCATTTCTTTCTTCTTTTTTTAACTGTCGTGACCGTTGCCTTGGCGCGAGTCTAGCAGCAGTCAGCAGCAGAGTGGATGACGTAGAATGCATTCTATGATTTGACAGCCCAATGACTTGGCAAATAACACCCATTTTGAAGTTTACTTTGAATTTTTTTTCACTGTCCCGAAATAGTCCCAGACAAAATAGATTTGTGTCCCAGTAGGAATGTTTATGGTCCCCGGGACATCGTTAATTGCGAGCCCTGCCCCAGAAGTGTTTTTTTTGTTGCTAAACCTCTCTAAAAAGGTCAAATGTCACTTGTTTTGCATCAATCTTGACACAGGGTACTTATTATATGTTGTACTTTGGATTCCTAAAGCTTTTAGTCTACCATACCATCATTCAAGGGTAGTTTTCACTATAAGTAAAAAAGCATTTTTGGACAGACACTATAATTTAATGTTCAATCTGAATTTTCTTTAAAACAAAAAACATCTATATTGATTCTGACTTTTCTACATCCAACTCACAGGTTTATCATTACTTTGAGAACAAATATTATTAATTTAACCCTTTTAGAATGGAATATATGGTCATTTGTTCTGGGAATGTCATTTTCGAGCCTGAAACCTGAAAAACAGGCTCTGGGTTTAACAGGTTAAGAGAAAAAAGAAGAGCAGATGCATTGGTTACCTACAAATATAATCTGTTACAATTACTAATGACCTGTTTTTGTTCTTTATACCTGCCTCCAGTGGCGTCGTCTGCCCTGAGCATCCGGGGCTGAAGCCCCAGATGTTTTAGAAATACCTCCAGATTTCAAGATAAACATTTTTCCTAACATAAAGAATGTTTGAAAAGATTTTCAGGATCTTGCCATCTGTCATACTGATCATACGATAATGCCATCGAAAATAATATGATACAGTAGTACTAGGACTTTTGGATCCTCTGTCTGTCATTCAAGGTCAGCTCTGTGTGTTTTTGGCACATTCACATTTCATGTGTGTAGAAAAGGCCCCAAAGTTTAAATGGAGGTGTGTGTTTGTCCACAGTACTGCCTGTTATGTTCTTTTGCCTTTCATTATTGTTGTGATCACTTCTGTGCCGATGTGGCTTAATGCAAACTAGGGTTGCTCCGATCGCCAATTTTGGGACCGATCGCCGGAATCGGTCACCTCCTGTGGCATGGACCTGTCAGCTCTGGACAGCGCAAAATGCGTACATGAAGTGCTACGTCATGAACGCAATAAATCATACCCTCGTGGGGGTGCGCTCATGTGATTGGCTTAGAATTGAGGAGACATCTGATTGGCTATAGATAGAGAAAATTACATGTACGAATCGGGTGACCGTCAGGGGAGTCTCAAAAAACCCACACACGAATGCACAGCGATCCGTGCACAGAAAGCGGTTTGTGTTTGCAGGTTCAGGGGATTTAAACGGAAAACTAATATGTGTGGATCAAAAATACATATGTAAAACTTTTTTCTGTATTTGGATTGTATTTACTAGGGCTGTCAGTCGATTAAAAATATTTAATCGCGATTAATCACATGATTGTCCATAGTTAATCGCGATTAATCGCAATTTTTTTATCTGTTCTAAATGTTCCTTAGAGGACGTTTTTAATACTCTTATCAACATATGAGTGGACAAATATGCTTTATGCAAATGTTTTATTATCATTTGATCAATGACAAATAGTCTCATGAATATTAAACATAACAACCTCTGAACATTACAAATATTCGCCTCAATTCAACCTGGAACCTCTCTCATACAATACAATAATACAAAGTGTATGCATGCGTGCGTGTGTGTGTGGAGAGACACTGTGATGGGTCGTTGGAGCTATGTGCAACTCAAGGCATGCTCGAACAGGAGCTGCCTGGACGCTGCAATCATGTTGCGCACTATCCGTGCTGAGTGTGCTGACTTTTCGTACAATGTCCCACTGTCTGGCTTCCTGCATAAAGTCAAGTGCTCGGCGCAGTTGTCGGCGAAATGTCGCTCCTCTGTTTTAATTTAAACAGCTCCTTATATCCGTTAGCGCAGCTAGCTAGCACCAGATGCTAACAACAACAATGCACGTTCTCTCTCTCGTGCGCCACACATACACACACCCTCCCGGTCCTCCCGATGGCCAGTCGGCGTGGAAGTGTGGTCTGCCGCAAGCGGGCAGCAGGAGCGGGGCTGTCAGCATCAGCTTGTAGATGATATTTTAAACTCGATGCGCTCTGAAACTACGGGGCGGCCGAGGACAAAAAATACACATGCGTTAATCGCGTTAAAATAAACACATTTTGAAAGCCCTAATATTTACATATGTGAAACGGAACACAAGTGTGAATCATTTTGCGGATCATGAAATACAAGTGTGAATCCTTCTGTGTGCATGTGTGTATTATGAGACTGCTCTGAGCCCATACAAATCCTACAGGCAGTTTGTCCGTCGGCGTCCATTTTATGTCACAGAGCCAAAGGCAAGTGACCGCAACACCTGTGCGTGCATTGATCATAAGAATGTCAAGATTCTCATTGACAAATTACATGAAATTGCCATTTTAGGAGGCAAAAGCATTTCGGAGACACTCTCTCAAATTGTGTGTCATTTAAAATACAAAAAATACATGTTCAGGCAGTGTGCAAAGTGTTGCTACTCCGACATTGAATCAGCCATCCCCCAAAACACTGAGCAGATTACATGGCACCAATGGCAGAGAGAGAGGGTCTGCTCAGAGGGGAAAACCTATTCCCATTTTTTAAAGAAAGCTGTAACAGGAACATGGGAGGATCTCCTGAAAAGTGCTACTGGGCGGTAGTCATTGAGGCTGGTGATGTTTGTCTTTTTGGGGGATGGTGGAGTGTTTGAAGCTTGTGGGGACAACAGACTGCAGCAGGGACCTGTTGAAGATGTCTGTGAACACCTCTGCCAGCTGAACTGCACACACCCTAAGAACACGGCCAGGGATGCCATCAGGTCCAGGAGCCTTGTGTGGGTTAACCCTTTTAAAGGATTTGCACACATCTGCCCTGTTTAAAACAAAAGGGCAGGGCTCCTGGTCCTTCTGTGCACCCCCAGCCTGGCTGCTCTCGAAGCGAGCAAAAAAACGGTTCAGCTCATCTGGGAGAGACACTCCCGCAGCACCCCCCGCTGCTCCTTTGTAGTCTGTCATTGTTCTTAGTCCCGCCCACATGTTCCGGGTGTTACAGCCTTTGAAGTCAGATTCCACCTTGTCTTTGTATTGTCTCTTTGCACTGCTGATAGCACTCCGGAGTTCATACCTAGATTTCCTGTACTCCTCCAAATCTCCAGCTCTGTGCGCGCTTTCAGCTTGCCACGCACTTCGCCGTTTATCCAGGGCTCCGCTGCGGCTGAAACAGGAAGAACCAGAGCTAAATCAGGCTCTAGCCCGAACCAGCCCTGGAACCGGTTTGGTGGAAAAGGGGCAGAACCAGAGAAGGTAAGGTACGTTTATTTATATAGCACATTTCAGACGCAGAGGCAATTCAAAGTGCTTTACATGATCATTAACACATGATAGTAGAACAGAGAGGAACACAATAAATAAACATGGAATAACCGTTTCATAAAAACAATGCATTAATGAGATATAAAATAGTTTAAAAAACGACATTGTAAATACGGTAAGTGATAAAACAAGTTAAAAGGCTTCTGGGTAAGCAGCTGTAAAAAGTAGTGTTTTTAGCCTCGACTTAAAATAACTCAGCTTGGGTGAAGACCTCAGGTTTTCTGGAAGTTTATTCCATTTGTGGGGAGCATAACAACTAAAAGCAGCTTCGGTGTGTTTGGTTCTGAGCCGGGGAACAATGAGTAAGCCCGCCCCCGATGATCTCAGAGCTCTGGGGGGCTCGTAACAGGGCAGCATGTCGGACATATATCGAGGTCCCAAACCATTTGATGCTTTATAAGTTAACAATATAATTTTTAAATCGATTCTGTAAGCTACTGGTAGCCAGTGCAGATACCTGAGTACTGGGGTGATGTGTTCAGGTCTCTGCACTGAGACCTGAACACATCACCACAGAGAAGAACCAGTTCAGCACCAGAAAAGCACAAGAACGGTTCTTGAACCGGAACCGGTTTGGTTTATTGGCGGTTGGCAAACCACTTAGGAGTACTGGAGTGTGAAACAAGAGCTATTGAGATTGAGTCAGTGTTGTGGTGCTGTTGCTTTGGGCTGGATCTGTGAGCTAACCACAACCCGTTCATTTGAATATAAGCAATGGAAATGTAATGTGGCATTATGAAATAAAAGTCCCTTGAAATAACTAAATGTGGCATTATGAAATAAAAGTCCCCTGAAATAAATAAATGTGGCATTATGAAATAAAAGTCCCACTAAATAAATAAATGTGTATTTAAATGTGCATTTATATATATGTATTGCCTTGTTTATTTATTTCAGAATGTATTTCATAACCTTATTTATTTATTTCATAGGCATATTTCAGTATATATGTATTTATTTAATTATTTATTTATTTAATTTTGGCTTAAACGGCATTCCATATCGTTGAAGTCATGATCTTACTTTGTTTTCAGCAGTTATGTTTACTTTGAATTGCAGTGGATATATTCCTAACGTGATGAATTGTTTTACATTGTGTTTTCAGTTGGTGGAATCCATTCTTACCAGGAAACCTGGTGGGGAACGTATAATAAATTAATACAATCGAACCAAGTCCTTGGTGGATGAAACCAGAAGGAAAATGGTGAACATACTGTCAGCTGACATGATAGAGAAACATGGGTAATTTGATAATTGTTTTTAGTAAGCTCTTGTGTTCACAATATAGTTCTCGGATTAATTTGATATCTACTTTAAATCCAGGGAATATGACTGAGAAATCAATTATTCTTCAATCTTGTAGTACATCACCACCCAGAGAGGTGAAAGAAAAGTATGCCAGAGGAATTGTGACCTTATTCCCTTACCTCAGTGACCCATTCTCTAAGAATGGCTATGTAAATTGCAGACAGTGATGGTTGTGGTAATGTTACATGCTATATTGAAACATTTTTAATCCTGTCAGAGGATGTTTTAAATGTTATTAATGAAGAAGTGTCTGTTTTTTGAAGAGTGTATCGCCGGCCACTAGAGGGCAGCGTCACTGCTGTCGCTGCCCGGATATGCCGTGCTTTGACCCGGTACTGCATAGCGGCCATGTTAGCCCACATGTTATTCATTCACTCCGCCTCGGGTTGAGACGTTCGTCCACTCACACATGTAATACTGTTTCCACTACCGTTTAGTGTGTCTTTAATATATGTATGTGAATATATGTGTATTGTTCATGTTATACTTTATCAGCTTATCCTGCGGCATTGCTCTATTTCAGGGTGTCGTCATCTTTGTCAATAAAGTACCAAGACTGACATTGAGGAGTGTGTTTCTTCATGACGACACCATGGTCGTTGTTGGATGCCCTGTCCCCGGCTGCGAGTTCGAATCCCAAGACTTATCCGAAGCACTCGTCACTGCTATACTGACGATTCATGGATTTAGCCACCAGCACGCAGCGCCTGTCATGGCCGCGCCAGCCCAGGCCCCAGCCCCTCACGGCCCGAGACTCGATCGGCCCAAAGCGGATGTAGGCGTATCGATAGAGGAATGGAACGTGTTTATCCGCCGTTGGGACGTATTCCGTGCCGGATCAGGCATAGGGGATGCCCAGGCCCCCTTCCAGCTGTTTCAGTGCGCTGGGTCTGTACTTAGAGACAGCCTGTTGAAAGCCGCCCCTGACGCCGCTTCCGGACCTTTGCCAGACCTAATCACCGTCATGCGTTCCCTAGCTGTCATCCCAGTCGCTACATGTGTCCTGCGCACCGAGCTACTTCAGTTCCGCCAGGAACGCGATGAGACATTCCGTGCATTTGCTGCCAGAGTGCGGGGTAAAGCAGAGACATGCGCATATAACGCGGTATGCGAGTGTGGTAAGGACGTGGACTATACCGACCACATCATCCGTGATGTTCTGATCAATGGCATCTATGACTCGGACATACGCCGCGAGACGCTGGGGACACCTGACGTCCTGATTAAGCCAGTTAATGTCGTAATCGCACTCGTCGAGAACAGAGAGATGGCCCGTAACGCCCTCCCGTCGTCCTCCCTATCAGCCATGTCGTCATTCCAGCGCCTGAAGACGACTCCACAGACGAGCCCCGCCCCGAGCCCTGCGGACGGGGCTAGACGTGCCTCGTGCCCGGAATGTAAGAGCGTCTTCAACGTCTTCATGGAGGGGCCTCGCGGGTGGAATCCTAAGCCTCACCAGGTGTGCATCGGCTGCTACAGGGCCCGCCGACGACAGAGGCGTCAACAGCCGTCGTCCGACAGTCAACAGGCCGCCATGGGGTCGGAGCCGGTCTCCCAGCTCTCGTGGTGCAAGCCGGGGCCCGCCCTGGCCAACGTCACAGGAGCCATCGCCGGCACCGCGCCCATACGTCGCACGGATGTGTCAACAGGCAAGCACCTATCAGACTCGAGCACCACATCTTCTCCAAGGGCGAATGGAGACGGGCCAGGCTGAGAGACCACCCCCGAGAGACCACCCCCGAGCATTAATCACCGTCTCGATGGACATGCCAGTCGGGCTGAGGGATGGCACCGGCAACCGGGGCACGGCCGACGGAGCTCGGATATCTGCCGTCGCGGACACTGGCGCGCAGTCGGACCTTTGGTCGCTGGAGGAGTACCTGGCCTGCGGTTTCTCGCGGGACGACCTGCGACCCGTCAGCCTGTCAGCCGCCAACCGCTCCCCTATATCCATTGAGGGAGCGTTCTTCGCTAGGCTCTCGACAAACTGCAGCGGGGGGCGTGTCACATCCTGCCGTTCCATGGTATACGTGAGCAGCTCGGTCCGGGCCATGTACCTCTCCAACGAGTCATTGCTCAACCTCGGCCTCTTGCCCGTGAACTTCCCATCGGACGATGTTGCAGGGGGGCACAAGGACAGGCGTAGCTCTGACACGGCTGACACGCCAGGCCTGCCCCTGTCCGTCAATGCGACGAGGTCAGCCAACGGCGGCTGCGTGGGGCCAGGTGACCCCCGGGACGCCCAGTGCACATGTCCTCAGCGCACTGTCCCGCCGGCGCGCCCCGTAGCACTGCCGTTCCCCTGTAAGCCAGAGAACAACATCAGGATGAAAGATTGTCTACTCGGGAGATATGCCTCGTCTACGTTCAATACTTGCCCCCATCGAGCACTACCATGCATGGAGGGGCCACCTATCGAGATGCACGTGGACCCCGCAGCTACGCCTAGGGCATGTCACACCGCGGCTACAGTGCCTTTACACTGGCAACGGAGGGTCCACGATGACCTACTGCGGGACGAAGCCCTTGGGGTCATTGAACGTGTGCCATACGGCGAGCCTGTGACGTGGTGCCATCGTATGGTAGTCACTCGGAAGCACGACGGTTCCCCACGTAGGACCGTGGACCTCTCCCCCCTTAACAAGTTCTGCCAACGTGAGACCTTCGCCACTGAGTCCCCGTTCCACCTTGCACGCCGCGTCCCGAAGGGCACCTGGAAGACCGTCACAGACGCCTGGAACGGCTACCACAGTGTCCCCCTGCGTGAGTCGGATCGCCACCTCACTACCTTCATCACACCCTTCGGCCGTTGGCGCTACACCAGGGCACCACAGGGCTTCCTGTCATCAGGAGATGGCTACAACCGTCGGTTTGATGCCGTCCTCTCGGACTATGAACGCAAGGAACGTTGCGTGGATGACACCATCCACTATGACACCGACCTGGAGCAGCACTGGTGGAGGACCATCGACTTCCTGACGCGTGGCGGCCGGTCGGGTATCGTGTTGAACTCAGACAAGTTCCAGTTCGCGGAGAGGTGCGTCGATTTCGCTGGCTTCAGGGTGTCGGAATCTACCATCGAACCGCTCCCGAAATACTTGGACGCCATCCGTGACTTCCCCACCCCTGGCTCCACGACAGACATCAGGAGTTGGTTCGGCCTTGTCAACCAGGTGGCCAACTATGCCCAGTTGCGTGACACGATGGCCCCATTTAAGCCGTTCCTCAGCCCACGCTGTGTGTTCCTATGGTCCCCCGTTCTGGAGAAGGCCTTCCAGGCGTCTAAGCATGCCATAATGGAGGCCATCCGTGAGGGCGTGGAGATCTACGACATGCAGAAGCGTACCTGCCTCCGCCCCGACTGGTCCATGCGTGGCGTAGGCTACTTCCTGCTCCAGCAACACTGTCACTTTACCTCGGGCATACCGGACTGCTGCCCAGGTGGATGGAGGATCACCCTCGCAGCGCTATGCGGCCGTCGAGGGAGAGGCCCTAGCTGTGGCCTGGGGTCTGGAACAGACGCGGTACTTCACGCAGGGGTCCGACAACCTCGTTGTGGTCACCGACCATAAGCCGTTGGTGAAGATCTTTGGCGACCGCACGCTGGATGAGATCACAAACTCGCGCCTGTTCAGACTCAAGCAGCGCACCCTCCCATGGCGCTTTGACATTGTGCATCTACCCGGCAAGAGCAACTATGCCGCTGATGCCACGTCGAGGCATCCTTCCCCCTCGGGCTCAGCAAACGGCCTCTCATTGGGGCTGCCGAGCGGGCCGTGGAGTCAGCACTCATGGCCTCCATCCGCGACGACGCACGGGAGCTCGGAGCCGTCTCTTGGCCCCTCCTCGCACGGGAGACAGCGGCTGACGGATGCCTCGGCCACCTCCTCCAACTCATCGAGCAGGAGGGTGGGATTGATGTGAATGACCCTGCCCTGGCGAGTCTGTCATCGGTCTGTGAGTCCATCTACGCACAGGACGGCGTCCTGCTCTATCGGGACCGTGTTGTGGTTCCCCCATCCCTCCGTGGGAGAGTCCTTCAGCATCTCCATGCCGCTCACCAGGGAACCTCAGCGATGGGGCAGCATGCCCGAGCCATAGTTTACTGGCCCGGGATGTCCGGGGACATTCAGGCCACCAGGGACGGATGTGCAGACTGCAACCGCAATGCTCCGTCACAGGCGGCTACACCCCCCCTGCCGTCCTCACCCCCGTCCACGCCATTCGAAGCGGTGTTCGCTGACTTCTTCGACTATGGGGGCCGCCACTACCTAGTTGTCGGGGACCGCCTCTCGGGCTGGGTAGAGGTCCTGAGCTCTACGGCAGGTACTGCCCTGGCGGGCTCAACCGGCCTGGTTCAACACCTCCGTTCGTTCTTCGCCACCTTCGGCGTACTGGAGGAGCTCTCGAGCGACGGTGGTCCAGAATTCAAGGCGAGCCACACTGAGGACTTCCTCCGCTTATGGCACGTCAAACACCGGGTGTCGTCCGTCAGCTTCCCGCAGTCGAATGGGAGGGCAGAAGTTGCGGTTAAGACCGCTAAGCGCCTCCTGATGTCCAACACCGGCCCGTCGGGCGGCCTTGATCAGGACCGCTTCCTGCGTGCTATGCTGCAGTTGCGAAACACACCTGACCCCGACTGCAACCTCTCGCCAGCGCAGATCATCTTCGGCCGCCCCCTTCGTGGCTCGCTCTCCTTCGTGAACCGCCTCGAGAAGTTCTCGAATCCGCACATCCGCCTGCTATGGCGCGAGGCATGGGCGGCGAAGGAGGACGCCCTTCGGACCCGTATGTCCCGTACCACCGAGTCCCTGGGGACTCACTCAAGACCGCTCCGCCCATTGGCACTCGGCGAAAGAGTATTCCTCCAGAACCAGCAAGGCCCGAGCCCCAACAAATGGGACAGGTCAGGGATCGTGGTGGAGTCGCCAGGCCACGACCAGTATCGGATCAGGGTTGACGGTTGTCGTCTGACACTGCGCAACCGGCGCTTCCTCCGGGTCTATACGCCGGCCACACCCTGCGCCCGTGAACAGCCGGCTGCGCCCTTGCCGCCGCCCGCTGCCCTGGGCCATCAGGCCCCACCTGTCCACCCGGTCTGGGCGACGCCCCAAGGGATACTGTCATCAGTATTGATTTGTAAGGATGGCACTTCTCTGCATAAAGTTGATAGCTTTAAATATCTTGGTGTATGGCTAGACTCTGAACTTTCATTTAAACTACATATAAAGCATGTAATACAAAAAGTCAATTATGGAATCGGTGGTTTACACCGCTCTCGCAATTGTTTTACGCTCAGTGTCCGAAAGAGAATTGCTTCTCAACTTATTCTTCCGATTATGGACTATTGTGATGTTGTCTACCAAAATGCACATAAATCAGATCTTGCTCCACTCAACATAGCCTACAACAGACTATGCAGATTTGTTCTTGGTTGTCCTTTTCGTACACATCACTGCACAATGTATAACCAACTTAAATGGCCTTCTTTAAATGTAAGAAGACACACGCATTGGCTTCAGCTGATATTTAAATGCATTTATATTAACTATCCCCCTTATTTAAAGCAGTATTTTGTACCCTACTCACCAAATCATAAAGTTAGACATTCTGTTCAGATTTATTTCTCTGTCCCCTCTGCAAAAAAATTGATTGGCAGAAGAGCGTTCATTTTCAAAGCCCCAGCAGACTGGAATACTTTACCTGCTGCCATTAGATCTTTTGCATCATTAGGTATGTTTACACATGCATTATCATCTCACTTTCAACTGGTCTGCACTTGTTATTAATGAAACTGATATTGATGAAACTGATTTGCTTGACTGTCTCAAATTGTAATGATTGTATGCATTGCTTGAATTTTACTTAACAGACTGTATGTGGTTTGTCTTGTGTGTCATGTTTTGCATTTTGTCTTTTTGTTTATGTATGTCTGTAAGTTGTTGCTATTGTCGGGACCCCCTTGAAAACGAGATGGTGCATCTCAAGGGGTTTATCCCAATCAATAAAAATGTCTATAATAATAAGGTATTTTTCCCATATTGTGTAGCTTCAGCAGAAGGACCATCTGGTAAACATATTTCTGGAGGACCAACTGTCAGACGAGTCCCAGCATGTTCCAGAGACTGCCCTGAGTGAGAATCAGTGCAAAGAAGCGATCTCGCTGATGAAACATTCAACTGATGGTCAGGAAGAAGATGAAGCTGACATTTGTCTATCGCCGCAACTTGGTCCTTGACCCCCTGCACTCAAGCGACATAATGTCAGCATTTCAACGTTTCAAAGATGTCAAAGGCTTGGTAATTATCTGTCATTATTTTTGACAGTGTTATGAACATTATTGAATAGTTTTGAATAGTAGATGGGTATTGTAGTGATACGCGAATAACTGCACCTATTCACTTTGGTTGGCTGTACAATTCTGAACACCTTCACCCCAGGTTGAACAGGATTTTGTTCTGATATTTGGAGAGGGTGTATCAGACAAGCTTCTGGAGAGGTGGCCAACCATATTCAAGAAAAAAATTATCCAATAATGCAGAAACCTCCCATCCATCAGTGAACTTGAAGAACTCCTGCTGGCCGCTAATCCTCCTGAGGACGGCACTGAAGCGGATTTTGACTTTGGTAAGTTGCTTGTAAGGATACTGATGTTGTAGACTTATATCAACATCATGTATCATGCCTAAACATTTACATATCATAATAATAATAATTATAATTTCTAATGAGAGTGCATCCAAACTTTTGACTGGTCCTGTATATTGAACAAGACTTCAAAAGCACTGAAGTCTTTGGCTCAGCTAAAAGGATTTGTAGAGTGGGAGAGCTTCTTGTGATTATATAGAAATGCTATCCTTTCTGTATTTTGTAAAAATGCTGCTGACCGTGCAGATGCACACATAATTCAAGTGTAATTCAAACCTGTGTTACAGGTTGGGACAGTGATCTCTCATCAGTTTTACTGCTGTTACACCTGATTCTGCCAACTGCTCAGCGTCGGAAGAGACCAGGAATGGTGTCGGCCTCCCAAGCGGAGAAGCATCTTGTGGTCTTCAAGAAAGCTTTTATATATATATATTTTTTTTTTATTTCAAATATTCAAACCACGTAATTCTAATTGTCACTCCATGTGTCTTCTCAGACTGGAACAAGCATCCAAGAGCATCTCGATGCCATCACTACAAGCACTAAACCCTATCTCCTGGCTGTTGGAGTTAAGAAGAATGCAATCCACCAGTTCTGCATCATTCTCGACAAGAATGCCATTCCTTGCAGGTCAACCTCTTCTCTTGGTGCTTTTGATGAGCTATTCAAGGCACATTTTGTGTTTGGCTGTCATGGCCTGGCTCTTGGCCACAACAAAAAGCCTGGGAAGGACGAGAACATATATGAAAAATATATTTTTTAACAGAAGCTTAACGTAAACCACAAAAACTACCACAAAGGAAAAACAAAAGACGAAGCGACGTAGCTGCTCCGAGGTCAGGGTCCTCTGCGGGAGAGATTGCGGGTCTCACTCAGGCCTTTTAACCCTCTGGTACCGGCTGCCAGGTGACCTCAATCCCAGCTGATAGACCAAAGGGGACATCAAACAACACCATACTCCACAACATGTACATGTTCATCCAGACCACTGAATATTGATGTCGGCAAAGTCAAAGAGTCTCCTCGTGTTGCTGAAGTTAGGGCAAGGTTGCTTCATTAGTGCTTGAATTTCTCCTCCATTATGAAGTGTTTTGTTTGTCATGCTGAGTTAACTACCTCAAATATGCTTGTTAGGCATATACGATCAGTTCACGGTTACTTGCTTGGAAGAAATCTTCGGCTGAAATGTGTAGATATGTGTGCCACTGCTGTCGCACATCTCAGGGCAACTGGATTAAGCCAGTCTAGTGTAAATAGTTTTGTGTAATCCATGGAAGAAGTCTTTTTTGATATTCATAGTCAGGCTAAAGATGCAGCTTTACAGTGCTTATCTTCACAGGACACAGATAATTAAAAAAATAGAACAATCCTTTCAAAAGTTGGAAAACCCATTCACACCCTTGAATTCAGAAGCCAAACGAAACAAACACTTCACAGAGAAATGGGGAAATGTTAAACCTGTTGAAAAATAGAGATGGGTGAGTCCTGATTCATCCGGATCATTAACCCGGATCCTAGTAATGAGCTGGTCGTGACGAGTCTCCCCTCTCGATTAACCCAAGTCCTTTGAGTCCTACACCTGGTGACGTACAAATTAGAACTATAAATTGCGTCACTCGCTACTCTCCTTATAACATGTAAAATCACATTACAACGTACCCCAGTCCATCTGCTTAGCATTTAGCAAGTAGGATAGCTGCCAGAAGTTATCGTTTGGCTCAGGGGAGGGGACGCGGATCAGTGAAACTTCCTGCAGACTTGTGCGGACTCAGAGCCATAACCATAGCAGATCCAGAGATCCAGACTCATCATGCACGAGTCAACAGCAGACTCAGATTCGCAAATCCTGACTCACTGAATCGAGGGAACTTTCTTCACTTCCTGCAGACTCGTGGGGACTCAGAGCTATAACCGCATAGCAGATCCAGACTCGTCATGCATGAGCATAGCCGCGGGAAGTAAAATGAGGGGTGTGGACAAAAGTGGGGACAGATTTCAAAAACAGTAACATGAAGTTTTTCAAATGTACACCATTCACAGCCCCGCCTCCAGCACCCCTACTTCCCGCGGCTATTGTGCACGAGTCAACAGCAGACTCAGAGATTCGCAAATCCTGACTCACTGTGCAAAACATAGCAGACTCGTGAGGACTCAGAGCCGTAACCGTATAGCAGCAGATCCAGAGATCCAGCAGACTCGTCATCATGCAGGAGTCAACAGCAGACTCAGATTTGCCAAATCGCAAAATAACCCTTTTTTTTGGTGATCAAAATGTTTTATTAAAGCAAAAGACACTTTGTAGCGGAGGTTAATGTAATGTTAGTTTAATATGCTCGTGAAATGCAACAACTTTTCGGTTTCACCGGTAGGATTTCTACGCTCTTGGTGATGCTGACTCATATGACTCAAATGACTCGTATGATCCGGATCTCTTCAATGACTGACTCCGAGTCCGTAAAAGGATCCGGATTTGCCATCTCTATTGAAAAAATGCCTGGCACAAGATTTGACAGTAGAAGAAACAGAACTACAAGGACATATGACCAGGTTATTGTAACTCATACGTTTGCAATGTTCCCATTTTGGAAACACTGAAGACAATTTTTAAAAACCAAGAACTTGCAGACATATTGAAGCCCAGGCACATGCCCACGGAAGGTGTATACTGTATGCAGACTTGAGAGATGCCACCTATTTTAAAGAAAGTCCCCTATTTTCTGTTGAAAAAGATGCCTTGCAGATTCAGCTGTTTTCTGACGACTTTGAAACGGCAAATCCCTTGGGCTCTAAACGTGGTCTACATAAATTAGGTGCTATATATTGTACATTGCCACGGAGCCCGGCACAACGTGGGCAACACCTCCGCTTCTTCCTCCCACGGGCCCACCACCTACGGGAAACAGCGATGTGCTGCCAGAAGGGTGGCAGTGAAAGAAGAGGGTTTCGACGGACCAGACCCGGGCGACAGAAGCTGGCTTTGGGGACGTGGAACGTCACCTCTCTGGGGGGGAAGGAGCCGGAGCTTGTGCGGGAGGTGGAGCGTTACCAGTTGGATCTGGTTGGGCTCACCTCTACGCACAGCGTCGACTCTGGAACCTTACTTCTGGATAGGGGTTGGACTCTATTCTTCTCTGGAGTTGCCCAAGGTGTGAGGCGCCGGGCGGGTGTGGGGATACTCACAAGCCCCCAGTTGGGTGCTTCTTTGTTGGAGTTTACCCCAGTGGACGAGAGGGTCGCCTCCCTACGCCTGTGGGTTATGGGGGGGAAGACTCTGACTGTTGTGTGTGCTTATGCACCAAACAGCAGTTCAGAGTATACAGCCTTCTTGGAGACCCTGGAAAGAGTCCTGTATGGGGCTCCTGAAGGGGACTCTTTAATCTTGCTGGGAGACTTCAACACACATGTGATGGAGACACTTGGAGGGGCGTGATTGGGAGGAACGGCCCCCCTGATCTGAACCGGAGTGGTGGTTTGTTACTGGACTTCTATGCTAGTCATGGATTGGCCATAACAAACACCATGTTCGAACATAAGGATGCTCATAAGTGTACGTGGTACCAGAGCACCGTAGGCAGAAGGTCCATGATCTATTTCGTTATCGTATCATCGGACCTGAGGCCGTATGTTTTGGACACTCGGGTAAAGAGAGGGGCGGAGTTGTCAACTGATCACCGTCTGGTGGTGAGTTGGGTCGAGTAGCGGGGGAAGCCTCTGGACAGACCTGGTAAGCCCAAACGTGTAGTTCGGGTGAACTGGGAACGTCTGGAGGAGGCCCAAGTTCAGGAGGCCTTCAACTCACACCTCCGGCGGAGCTTTTCGGGCATTCCTGTGGAGGTTGGGGACATTGAACCAGAGTGGGCGGTGTTCAAAGCCTCTATTGCCGAAGCCGCGGCGGGGAGCTGTGGTCTCAAGGTCTTAGGTGCCTCAAGGGGCGGTAACCCTCGAACCTGCTGGTGGACACCAGTGGTCAGGGAAGCCGTCCGACTGAAGAAGGAGGCCTTCAGGCATTTGTTATCCCGGGGGAGGCAGTTGCAAGGTACCGACAGGCCCGAAGGGCAGCAGCCTCAGCCGTGGCCGAGGCAAAGCAGCGGGTGTGGGAGAAGTTCGGAGAATACATAGAAAAGGACTTTCGGGTGGCACCAAAGTTGTTCTGGAAAACTGTCCAACACCTCAAGAGGGGGAAGCAGGGAACCATCCAAGCTGTGTACAGTAAGGATGGGACGTTGTTGACCTCAACTGATGGAGTGTTAGGGCGTTGGAAGGAACACTTTGAGGAACTCCTGAACCCGACAACTCCGCCTTCTACGGTAGAGGCAGAGCTGGAGTATGATGGGGGATAAACACTAATCTCCCGGGGGGAGGTCACTGAGGTTGTCAAACAACTCCACAGTGGCAAAGCCCTGGGGGTGGATGAGATCCACCCAGAAATAATTAAGGCTCTGGGTGTCGAGGGACTGTTATGGTTGACAGTTGAATACTGTAGCATTTAATCACTTATTTGTTATGGTTTTCACAGGCTACTATAATGAAAAAATATCAATATTTTAGATCAAATAAAGTATATAGTTTGCTTTATGCAGTATATTTTTTGTAATATTGTTGGGGTGTTTTTACACAGTACAGTAGATTGAAGTAAATCAACTTATACATTAAGATAAGATAAGACGGACCTTTATTAATCCCGTGGGGAAATTCAGTAGTTCAAACAGCAACAGGGTGAGAGTGAAAAACAGGATAGCACAGATTCACACAGATTAATAAAATCAAAAATAAGATGAGCTATGAAATAAGAAATGAATAAAGCTAAAATGTAATTATCATATAATATATTATAATGTATTGTATTATTAAGTAATATCATACATTGATGCCACATTGAATGGATGAACACATTTATGCATCAATAATTACAACAGAGTATTTCTAAATACAAGTTGTAAAAATACTTATATGTATTTAATATTAATAACATAATGATTACTTTCAGATGATAATACTTTTCAGGGTTAGGTCCGGTCTGACAGCGCTTAGCTCTCTGCTGCAGAGAAGATCACTGCTCTAAACAAAGTCAAAAATCCTACATCCAAACGGAATAAAGTCTTGTTAAGTCTTGTTCATTGTTTTTCACTTTTATTAAATGTTTGATATTTCCGGCACAGACCCTTTCATACCGGCAATGCGCGATAGAAGCAACAGAAAGTGCGACAGCTTAAAGAGCCTGTGACAGCATCCCAACAACTGTTGTGCAATGAAATATTGGGCTACTAGTCATCTCGAACCGTCAGTTTAAAAAAGAAGGTGCGATACCGTTCCGTTAAATATCAATAATTTCGAACATCGCGGGAAATTCCTTCGACTCATTTTGAAGTTTTGGGGGAAGCCGGAAGTGACGTCAATGCGGGAACGCTTCACTGTGCGGCGAGAGAGCCAAACACGGACAAAGTGTGTTGTCATGCGTAGAAATGGTGAATTACTGAGTTTAGGCACGTTAATAACGTTTTAATGAAGTTGACTACAGTATATTCATATTTGTCAGTGCTTTCATGTCAATTCGGCGAACATAAACATAAATGATCGTGGTGAAGATGATGATTAAATTAAGATTAAAAATCGGTAGTGAGAGCTGCTGAATTTCCACCCGTAGGATGTGATATAAAAACAAATCGATTATTTTTGTAGTTGTAAACTCAAGTGGATGAAACTACATTTATTAGTGCTTTCATGTCAATTCGGTGAACATATGACACATTAAATGATCGTGAGGATGATGATTAAAAATCGTTTGTTTGAGCCGGTCTGCATTTCCTGATGAGAGAACAAACCGATGCTTTTTGTAGTTGTAGTACACCAACATGGATTAAACGTGTGTTTTTTTTACCACAATGTTGGGGAAATTAATGGATAAAATGCACGGATTATTATTATTATTCCCACTCCGATCGGGACACTAGGCCCACCGTTTCCCCGCAGCGAGGCTCCCCCCGTTGACAGTTTACGTGGGCTGGGTGCAGTGGCGGACTGGCCATCGGGACGAATCCCAATGGGCCGGTACCGAAGTCGGCCGGTCGGATAAGTCACTAGCACATCCCCCATAGGCGGCGCGTGAGGCTCAGATTTGGGAAGGCTAAATAACTTTTTTTACCTGACGCTGCCCGCCTCCGGCGTCTATAGAAAAGAGATCAACTCAGTGTGCGGAGTTTAAATCTCTCAAGTCATATTACAGGATAAAGGAAATACAGTTTAAACTGCCGTATGCAGAGAAGACGCCGACGTGTCGCACTTATCATTCATATTACATCATCATCAATCATATCATAATATATCATATATTTCCTTATCTGAGTCAGCTTCTCCAGCCGTATCTGGCCGTGCAACACTTACAGTGTCACATACTGTATGCAGAAGTATTATTTTAAGCAACACATTATGTTGACGAAACACTCGAGTCAAATGTAATTAAAGTCAGATCCACTTGTGTCTTAGATGGGGCAGTGATATCATAAAACTGTTGTACGCTTTCAAACACTGTAGTTATTTTTTAACAAGTTGTTCTATATTCACCTTCCAGGTGCAACTCTGTGGCTTGTATCCTGGATTATATGTTTAAGTCATGGATGTTTAAAGCTCATATTTGTCTAATATTAGTTTACTTTTCATTAATGAAGTATGACGCTGCGCTGTCAGTACACTTGTCCCTGTTTGTGATTGGTCAAATGTAACTAACCCCGCCCCTGTGAACGCGCTCTCAGCTGGTGAGAGAAACCCTGGCTTGATTTACCGAGTTGATAACCAGCGTCATAGGACCGCTTAGCGAGATCTCGTTTGTTAGTTTGTTGTTGTTAGTTAGTTTGCTACTCAAACATATCCAGGGTCTGTTGAACTGGCTTCGTAGTACAGGGCACAGGTGGCTAGCAGCGCTAATGTCAAAGACACAGACATTATACATTATATTTGTATTTTACCAGGATGCAGTGACACAAATATTTGGGAAGGCTTAGCCTTCCCTAGCCTACAGCACCCTCCGCCCCTGACATCCCCCACTCCCCACGTTGACAATTTACTAGCGGTACCGAAGTGGGCCGGTCGAGAGTCCCGGGATGATTTTTAGTCCCATTCCACCACTGGCTACATGACCGTATGATCGCCCATATTGACGCACCTAATTCCTAAACTTCTAACAGATACAACATAAACCGATCCTTCAGCCTCATATGAGCTCTCAGACACGTTCAAAATTAAACTGTCATCGCTGTCTGAGCTTGCTGCTGTGTGCGCCATCGTGCGTTTACATGCAGATGCTGGGATCCTGAACGGTGCAGCTGAAGCCCTGTGCCCGCAATGACGTCACACATAATTTGGCGGGACTTGAAGAATCCCCGAGAAGATCCAGAAAATGGTCAACATTGAGGGGGAAACTCGTGTCACAGGCTCTTTAAATATGCCAGTGTTAATTTCGTCAACGAAAGCTATGACGAAAAATGTTCGTCAACGACCTTTTTTACATGACTAAGACGAGACGATGACGAGCTAAAAATAGATTCTTGATAACGAAAACTCTGACGAAATGTATATTTAGTTTTCGTTGATGAGACGAGACGGACTAAGGTGTTAATGGTGGACTATCGGACATTCAAAATGCAGCATATTTCCCCCAAGTGTCCATCTTGTCTGTCAAAATGCATTTTACGTTTCTAACTTGCAATATCATTATTTCCGCTCTCTTCACTCCAGAAGAGCGATCTCCCTGTGTCTCTCTGTGTGCGGGGGGGGGAGGAGAGCTGTTGAATGTGACTCCACACATTCCGATGGCCAATTAGTTTTAAACAAAGAGTTCCCAACATACAGCATAGGCATCATGGGGGGTGGGGGCTGGTGAACGATATGGTCCTAAGGATGTGTCCTAATCAAACTATCTATATATTGTATACTATACTTGCACTGCTTACCGTTTTCATATTTTATATATCTTAGCATATTCATACACACTGTTAATACTGTTCATACTGCTCACAGGCTGATATCTAGTGTATTCATACCCCTCCTCACTGTTTATTCATCATTCAATTCATTCTATATTCTATTCTGTAGATTGTGTACATTACTTTTCACTTTACTGCTCGTTGCACCTGGTTAGAAGCTAAACTGCATTTCGTTGTCTCAGTACCTGTAATCTGTGCAATAACAATAAAGTTGAATCTAATCTTGAGCAGGAACTAATGTAGGCTATTTACTTAGTACATAGCCTATCTGACATTAACGATTAAACACATTTGTGCATTCTTTATGAATGCAAACCGAGTCAAGCCGACTCCGGAGGAAATCATATTTCTTTTATTTTTAACGAAATAAATGTGATTTAATCCACATCATTTACTGTGTTAATTGTTTACTGTAGTAGCTATTGTTTAACTTGAAGGTGCCTGATGTGAACATTTCCAGAAGAACGTCTATTGCAGGGGTGCCCAACCAGTCGATCGACCGGTCGATCGCGGGGAGATTCCCAGTCGATCGCGAGATGTGTCTAAAAATAGAACAACAATATTCAGTTTTATCGTTAATGTCCTATAACATAATCTTCCTGTGCCAGAATAATGCACTTGAACGCATCAAAGCTTTGTGATTGGCCGGCGTGACCCCATGTGTCTGGGCGTGACTTGTGGGCAGTGGGCACTAGATCGCTGACGTTGTCCGCGTCAACAGGAGTGACAGTCACACACAAGACCGCAATGGCAGAAGCAAAAAAGCCCCAAATTTATCATTTTCACTCCGAGTGGGAGGATGATTATTTTTGTATCTATTCCAATTCAAAGTCCATCTGTCTCATCTGCAATGCGAGCGTGGCTTTATCGAAGAAGGGTAATTTAGGAGCGGCATTTCAAAACAGTGCACAAATGCTACGAGACGGAATTCCCTCCTAATTCTGCCCTACGCTCCCAAAAGGGGAGGGGCCTGAAAGGACAGCTAAATGCACAGCAGTCCATTTTCACCCGGCCCAACAACAAGAGCAAGGCTGCTACCATAGCATCTTATCGTGTCAGTCACGTTCTTGCGAAACACATTAAGTCTTTCAAAGACGGCGAAGTTGTGAAAGAAGCATTCCTGGAGGCTGCCGACGCGCTTTTGGGGACAGTGAAAATAACAGTAGCATTTCAACAGGTTTTTGATATAATAAAAACTCAAGTTAGATATTGTTATTAATCAGCTGTAAGTTTTAGTTTGTTTGAACTTATTCATTATAATTATTGTACAAAATGGTATAAGAATGCAAACATTAAGATCTGTTCTGTTTAAATTGATTATGGTCTATTATCAATTCAGGTTAAGAAACTAGTGTTGCTTGCATCCTATTTTAAAAGGCATTTATTTTTATACTATACTAAAATGCAACAAAAAAAAAGGGTTTGATTCTATTAATGTTGTCTTTTTTATTGCACTTTGGCAGCAGATTCCTGTGTAGCTTCAGATCTGAGTTGTCTTATTAGTAAGCCTAATTTATACTTTTGTAGCAACACTATTTTTATATAATGGCAAAGAAAGGGTTCAGAGTATTTTCTTTTTTCCTGTGTCATATGTGGCAGCACTGTTCAATGTTTCTTGAAATCATTACCCACTGTAGTATGTGACGTGTGGATAAACTCCAACTCTGTATCAACAACACTGTTGTGTAACTTCAGTTAAATACTTGTATGTGTGTAGATTAGAAAGAGGTAAGATAAAGGATCTGCAGTATTTTATGAAGTATTCATCGTACGAAGGTCAGTTTTATACAAGTAGAAGTGTGTATTTACCTGGTAGTAGGCTGTCAGTAATGGCTACGCCTCTCTATTTGGACTGGTAGATCTCGGCAGACTGGCAACTTTAAAAGTAGCTCTCGGTTCAAAAAAGGTTGGGCACCCCTGGTCTATTGAATGGCCTTTGTATGTATATAGTAGCCTATGAAAACGGTAAGCAGTACAAGTATAGTATAAAATATATAGATATTAATTTCATGATGGATTAAACCACGTTTATTTCGTTAAAAATAAACAAAATATGATTTTTGTTTGAATGATTAAATGTAGGGTGAATTGCCCTAATGTGGGACATTTTTGCATTTCAGACTTCGGGAATATATGCGATATGAAGCCGATACAATACATCAAAATCCAGTACCATTCTGAAATCCCCAGGATGTGTCCTAATCAAACCAAAAGAGAAAATGCAGATATTAAACTCATAAAATAAATGGTAGACATATTAGTACTCTTAGTGCCAAGTTGTCTCAGACTATCTGCTTTTCCTAATGTGGGACAGTTCTGTGCAAAATGTGGGACACTGAAAAGTCTATGTTAAAAAGCCTCAGTCACCTTAATTAATGTAATAAAAAAATCTCAGGCCAGTAACACTCAAAGCTAAATGTGCAATACCATGCTATGTTACTATTTATAATGTTATTGTTGTTACAACAGAAGATGTTTTTATTTAAATTGAAGTTAAATGCATCAATCTGGTGCACTGAGGGCAAAATTAAGAGATTTGTGGATACAGCTCTCAACACTCATATGAAACAGAACTGTTCTTACAATGTGTGTTGGAAGGATTTATTAAATTACTATGCATATTTTATTGTGTAAACACACAGCTGATCACCTGAGAGCTGCCGTTTCATTCAGACTGTTAAAAAAAAAAACGGTCTGATTTCAACAACTCAATGTGTGATTGTTATAGCAGTAATATTAGACACTAATAATACAGTAAACTATTAACACTGTACATATTATTGTTTGCCCGTGGGATTGGGATTATCGGTAGTGAGACCCGTGCTGCATTTTCCTCCGGTCGGATGTGATATAAAAACAAAGCGATTATTTTTGTTGTTGTAAACTCACGTGGATTAAACTACATGTATTAGTGCATTCATTTCAATTCGCGAACATATGATACATTAAATGATCGTGAGGATGATGATTGAAAATCGTTTGTTTGAGCCGGGCTGCATTTCCTGACATAGCGATGGTTTTGTACTTACGCCAACGTGAATTAAACAACATTATTTTGTTAAATAAAAACATGGTGATGTTTTGTAAATGATTACATGTCTCTTATTTAGCACAGAGTATGATATCCGTGACATAGGCCTATGGATCTTAACAAATATCCGCTATATCTGATACCTGTAGGTCAGCTGTTTATTTCACATGAGTTCCACTGTGGCAGCTTTTTAATCACGGCTCCCCCTGGTGGATCCATGATCCATTGCAGCTGGTTTCATTAAAATTACATTTATTTATCAAGGGGGCGTTTCAAGTCCTGCGGGGGGTTTTCCTTTTCAGCAGGGGCCCACCCCGTGCCGATCACGGACCCGCACGGGTAGGCGTCTGAAATGAAGCGCTACATCTGTACCACGTCATGACACGCAGGGTTGGGAGGGTTACTTTGTAAATGTAATCAGTTACTGATTACTGATTACATGGCTCTGAAAGTAATCCGAATACAGTTATAGTTACGTGTCTTAAAAAAGTAACGTAATCAGATTACTTTTAGATTACTTTTGGATTACTTTCTTTTTCCATCACAGATGGGTATGTTTTGGTGAACACAAAAAGCAAAAGGAAACTGAACGTGTTTTTACTGTTTTAATGGTTTATCAAGAGCACAACTGAAACATCACATCTGAAACGATGTAACAACATAATACACTTTTTTTGGGATGCAGCTTGGGATGTGAGGAGTGAGGAACACGGCTTAGAAAGGGCGTGTCGCCTTCTGTCCTGCCAGTGTTGGCAGGACATGAATTAAAATGTCGAACTCGTACTTCATTTTAAGGACATTTCGGCCAAGGGTGTAGAGCTATATTTGTTTAAGCACCGGATTGGCAAAACAAGAGAGTGTGTGCACCAGTCTGCCTTGATCTATGAATTCATGTCCGTGACACTCACAGTATCTGCTGCCCACAGCTGTTTTATTGAAGGAAAACCTCCTTCACTTCATGACATTTCTGCAGCACCAGGAGGCAGCGGAAGGGTTAACTCAGCCTCTGAGAAGACGAGCGCGCCGCGCAGTGCCTTTCACGCACCGCCTTCACTGTGTATACCTTCAGAAATAATCATTAGTAAAGCTAAAGAGCAACCGCAGGCTGATGTGTTTTAACCACACACACCTATATATACACACACACACACGATTTAAACGCAGACTTTTGTTCCTCCATGTTTCGTTGTTATTGTTTCACTGAGCGAGCGGACCCGCGATTTTTTTTCAAACGCTTTTTTGGTCCATCTGCGGCGGTAATGTTTGTGTGCGCTGTGATGATTCGGCTGTAGGCTACCTACTAGTAATGAATATTAAATGTTGAGAGGAAATCTTTCCACCAATAATTCCAATAAGTAATCCAAAATGTATTCACTTCAGGTTTACGAAAGTAACTGTAATCAGATTACTCGTTTTTCAAATGTAACGCGAGCTGAATACAGTTACTTGATTTTTGTATTCTGATTACGTAACACCGTTACATGTATTCCGTTACGACCCAACCCTGAGACACGTTAGGCTCGTGTTGTGTTCAAGGACCCTGACCTTGGCCAGGAAAAACAGGCACTCTTTTTAAATTATTTTGGGGTCTAGATTTCATTAATCTTTTTTTTGCGTGTGTTTATAAATTACCTCGAGGGCCGTATCAAATGGTCTCGCGGACCGTATACGGCCCGGAGGTTCCCCACCCCTGTTCTAAATGGAAATGTGATGAACTGGCTACAGACGGGCCTGAAAATCACGAAGGAACATTATGACAAATCCATCACAGATATTCTTGAAACACTAAAACCACTTAGCAAAGAGAACGGACAACAATCCTGGAATGTAGTTTCCAAATGGGCCAGATCCAAGTACCCCAAGATCCAAGACCAGGTCTTCCTACGAACGGCAGAGGATCTTAACCTAATAGTTATACAAGTCTCGACTCTCAACCAGACCATTCCTCCACAGACAATCAAAAAATCCCTCCCGTCACCACCTGGTTCACATTCGGTGAAAACACCAATCAAACATAAACAATTATATCACAGGAAAACTCAAAAAAATCCTCTAACTACCACTCAGTTCTCTCATCCACAAAACATCCCAACTAACCACGGAGACATCCAACATCCAACCCACATACAAACCCCTTTTGTGGACGCCATACCCCCACCACCCCTGACTCCACAAACCTTACACATCCCGGGTCAAACCCTCATGACCAAACCACAAACTGGACTAATTGTAGGTGTAAAAAATATTTGTATCACTCATTGAATATAACAGGAAAGAAAATGAAGAGTGCAGAATCGCTGTATGGTTTACATCTCCTTAGTTACAATGTTGTCAATTTTAGACAAAGGCTTATTATATTTACAGCCCTAATAACATTAATGGTCTGGGCTCAATATGTGTCTTGGCTGCTTTCGTTGTGATCGCTAAATTCACCTTGTTCACTGACCCAGATCGCTGGATCGCTAGAAACACCGCTGTCATCAGGCTGGCAAGGGCTGTTCCATGCTCTGCTCAACCTCCCGTCTTCCCAATGGACTCAGTAGCGCCCCCTGCTGCCGTGGAGCATGTGCCCATAGATATATGATGTATATATATATATATATATATCTATGCATGTGCCGGCCCCTACTGCCAAAAGTCACGTGACTAAATTAGGATTAAAAATCGAGAGCCGGGCTGCATTTCCTCCCGTTCGTTTTTTTCGACTAAACAACATTATTTTGTTAAATAACAACATGGTGATGTTTTGTAAATGATTACATGTCTCTTATTTAGCACAGAGTATGATATCCGTGACATATGGATCTTAACAAAGTTCCGCTGTACAGATGTAGCACCTCATTTCAGACTCCAGTTTAAAGCTTCCTGCCTACGACCTGCCTAACCCACACACAGGCATGAAAAAAATCTTTCAAAGCTTCGCCAATTAACTTGAATGGGGTGACGTAGAAGATTTTGAATCTTCGCCGAACTGCATTGTGGGGAGCGGAGCATGGCTTTGCAAGCATCGTGAGCATCAAAAGTTGAGCAATGTTCAACTTTTGATGCTGCCGATGCTTTCGAAGCTGGCATCAGCCAATCAAATCCCGCCAGTACAAGCGCTAGCCAATCAAACCGCGTACAAGCTGGGAGAGCCAGACCGCAGTTCATTTCCTCATATTCCAAACGAGAAATTACGGTAGCAAATCACCCGGTTCTTTACGACCAGAACTATTTACCGGGATACAAACCGGAGGAACCAGGCATGGAGGGAGGTGGCAGAGACAGTGGGTGAAACTGGTAGGTTTTCACCTGTTTGGGGAGTTTATATCCAGTTTACTTCGTTTTAACATTGCTATTGCTTTGTATGTCGGGGGCGGGAGATTCATGTGATTAGTTGTTGGTCGCGTTGCTCGCAAAAAATCGCCAAGCTTCAGACACGCTGTTGGAGTCTGTTGGTTTTAAAACCCACCTCGGCTCCGCGTGTTCGTTTTGTGAATGGGTCAGATTAACAGAGGAATAATTCACAGCAACCATTGGTAAGGTTATAACAAATATGCTGATTTAATGGCAAAAGACACAATAACACAACATCACGAAGTAATCCGGATTACCCCGGCCCTGGTTCCTCCCGCTGGGAAATCTTACTTACTTCGTCTTGGCAGCAGGAGGAAAGAGGCCGGACACCAGGACTCAACAGGAGATATTGTAAAAACAAAGGGAGGAGCTGTGTGGATGCTACCCCCATACAGGTCATCTATTGGCCCATATATAAACGATGGGCTTTCGTAGCCTATCAGCGCGCGCCAGCCGAGATTATCCGGAAACAGTCTTTTAGTTTGAAGCAAAACAAACACATCTGGCTGGTATTCCTGCAGCTTCCACACACACACATTCTTCAGACTTCTGTCTATAGCATATGTCTATATAAGGGTATTTCCTCTCTGTCCCCTACACTTCTCAATGACAGGGAAGTTTTCACTCCTCATATCTGCAGCTTTTTGTTTATATAAACTGCCACTATTAAATACAAAGTAATTAAGTACACACATGAATATATAAAAACACACTTCTTATATATCAGGGGACATTAAGATGAATATACCAAAAATACGCTGTATCAAACTTTCAAGTTACTTCAATTTTCCCTCAACGCCCAGCATCAAGATTTTTCAAGATTTTTTTCATGCCTGTGTGTGGACAGGCCGTAAAACCAGTATCGAGGAATGTTAAGCCCTCCCACTATTTTCCAACAGGGCGTTGCCAGATTTTCAATTTCAGGTTTTAACCAGGAGATTGAACATTCACATTCACATTCACATTCACAAATACAGAAAGACAAGTTTCATGGACTTGCAGTTGTGTTTTGAAGAGCATTTGAACACATCAATATTTTAGATCAAATAAAGTATATCTAATCTTGTAATTCAATAATATATAGTCTTTATATATTAAATAATCATAATAATAATGTAAATGATTACATTACACTTCTTTATTTGTTATGCTCATACTTTTACTTTTACAATCGTTTGCTTTAATATGCAGAATATTTTTTGTATATTTTTGTGTTTGCTTCCTCCTGCTCCCTTTCGGACACATACTATATGATTTATTATTATTATTAAGATAAGATAAGATGTTACTTTATTGATTGAACATTTTAGTTTAGAATGTGCTGTCCCACGGTAATTCAGAAGGCTCACAGGTCACATTCCGACCATTATTTAAAACAATAGGTGCTTTCACACCGTCTACAGTTTGATTTGTATAGAGGGAGCTCTGTGGCTGAATGGCCAGCGATTAGGTGTGGCGCATTTATCATACAGTAGGTGATCAGAGCTAACTGCCTGCCGTCAGATTTCATTTAAAAAACATGTCTGATTTTAAGACTATTTCTGCGCTCATAAAGAATGATAAGAATAAGAATAATGCGTATTGAACTGATTTAATTAATTAGTGAGTTTATTTAACACTAGAAAAAATCGGGTCAATTTGTGTGATGTGTGTTGTGTGTGTGCAATGTAACTTTTTTTCAATAAAATATTAAAGTCTCTTACAGTTAGGCTACTTTCGTAGACCTGAAGTGAATACATTTTGGATTACTTATTGGAATTATTGGTGGAAAGATTTCCTCACAACATTTAATATTCATTACTAAAGGAACAGCCGAATCATCACAGCGCACAAAACTGAGGTTACCTACTGTAACCCCAGCTTCTATGAGTAAATGGCGCAGCCCTCTAAGGCTATCGCTATTGGGTTATCCCCCTGCGCCCCCGCGCAGCACTGAAACACTTGTAGTCCACGCCCACCCGCTAGGTGGGCCCCACCCTCGGGCCTCCTTCCGGTATAAATAGGAAGGGGACCCGGCAATCTGCTCCCATACAAAATAACTTTTCTTCAGCTATTCGTAGAGCCAGTGGGGCCCAGCACTTAGAGGGCTGCGCCATTTACTCATAGAAGCTGGGGTTACAGTAGGTAACCTCAGTTCTATTTCGTATATGGCTTCGCCCTCTAAGGCTATCACTATTGGGTTAAGGGCGAAGCATGATGTAGTCTGCGCCCCACTGGGTCCGCCCGGCACTAGAAGCACAGAAACACCTGCTCAATAACACCCCCTGCCTGTTGTGCCATGCGTAATGGCGCATCACCGTCCCTGGAACATAGCAAAACATGCCTGTCTTCCCGACGGGGTGAAGGCTGGGAACAATACATTCCGGCCGCTGTGAGAAAGTAGAGACGAAGGTCCCACCTTGTCCTGCGATCATAGAGGGGGAACAGCAGCTCTCTGCGTATCAGACAGGTAGGAAAGCGCCCAGCTGGATCCCTGACGTCACTCACTCCGACAGGACACCCAGTACAGGGTGCGTCAGAGAGGAATGGGAGACATCCCTCAAGTAAAAATGAATAAATGAACAGGGGAAGACCAAGATGCAGCAGTGCAAATATCTTCCACTGACATTCCTCCGTGCAACGCCGTGGAGGAGGAAATTCCTCTGGTGGAGTGCGCCTTGATATTCTCCGGGGGCTCCACCCCAGAGGAGACATATGCCTGTGACACAGCTTCACACAGCCAGTGTGACAGCCGTTGTGCAGACAGAGGTTGCCCGATCGAGCGCTCTCTATAGTGCACAAACAGGCGCTGAGAACGGCGCTGAGAACGGCGCCAGGCCGCCGTGCGCGCCACATAGCAAGACAGCGCGCGCACACGACAGAGGAGATGAGACGTGGCTTCTTCCTCCGACCTGTAAGGAGGGGGGAATAAGCCAGCCAGGGTGATCACTCTTGACCTAAAAGAGTTGTGATGACCATAGGCATGAAGCCGGATTAGGGCGTAAAACAGCTGAACCTGCCATCTCCTTGGATCCGGAGACATGACGGAGCCACAGAGAGAGCAGACAAATCACTCACCCTTTTCTCTGATAGAGCCAAAAGCAGTACTACTTTGGCTGAATACAGTTTAAGGGGAACCTGCTCAGGTTCAAATGGGGACTTTGCTTTAGTGCGCGTAACACCAAAGCCAAATCCCACTGAGGCGCCAGTGTTCGTGACACAGGTCTGAGTCTCCGTACTCCTCGCATACAACGGCTGCTGCGTTCTGCGAGCCCCTCGGTTAATTTAGCCGGGAATATACATTGCTCTGATGGAGAGCAACGTGTGTGCGCGCCCAGAACAGCAGCCGCCTGGCTGCGTTCAGAAGCTGCGCAGATCGTACAGATGGAGCACTCCAGATCAGACTCAGATGGGTGTGTCCCAGTCAAAAGCCCAGCGGATGCCAGTGGCTGGGGGTGTTGCCAAATTGCTAGAGGGCGTTGCCCAATTTCCCCATTTGTTCAATTACAGGATTTAAACCATGAGATGGCGCTTCATTCACAAAATACACAAAGACAACTGTTTGCAATGTTTGCAGCTCTGCAGTTGTGTTTGCTGAAGCATTTAATCACTTATTTGTTACTGTATGGTTTTCACAAGCTACTATAATGAAAAAACATCAATATTTTAGATCAAATAAAGTATATAGTTTGCTTTATGCAGTATATTTCTTGTAATATTGTTGGGGTGTTTTTACACAGTACAGTAGATTGAAGTAAATCAACTTATACATTAAGATAAGATAAGATGGACCTTTATTAATCCTGTGGGGAAATTCAGTAGTTCAAACAGCAACAGGGTGAGAGTGAAAAACAGGACAGCACAGATTCACACAGATTAATAAAATCAAAAATAAGATGAGCGATAAAAATAATAATAATAAGAAACTGTGAAATAAGAAATGAATAAAACTAAAATATAATTATCATATCATATATTATAATGTATTGTTTTATTAAGTAATATCATACATTAACCCCATTATAGCAGATGCCACATTGAATGGATGAACACATTTATGCATCAATAATTACAACAGAGTATTTCTAAATACAAGTTGTAAAAATACTTATATGTATTTAATATTAACCCTTTGGAGTCGACCGTCACGCCGGCGTGATCAGATCACATGACCTGTGCCGCATAAAAACAACAGTCCGGACAACATTGCCGTGTGTTTCTGTCGAAAGTACTGGCTTGAAACTATATCCCAGTCTTTGTTTCATGCAAAAAGACCCAGTAAACACGGAGATACGATGATATAAAGTTAATACATTTCAAAAGTATGAAAAATGGAAGCACATATTTGAATATCTTCGCCGTATTTTATCTTTTTACGAAACGGAAAATACTGGAAACTGTAGATCCTGCTCAACAGGATGTATATGTGTATTTCTGTCGAAAGTACTGGCTTGAAACTATATGCCAGTCTTTGTTTCATGCAAAAAGACCCAATAAACACGGACATACGATGATATAAAGTTAATACAGATATATTTCAGAAGTATGAATAATGGAAGCACATATTTTAATATCTTCGCCGTATTTTATCATTTTACGAAACGGAAAATACTGGAAACTGTAGATTCTGCTCAACAGGATGTATTTACCAGGGAGGGAGGGGGTGAGGTAATCAGTAGGGGTGGGCGATACCACAAAATCTGGATTCGATCCGATACCAAGTATTTCAGGGCCAGTATCGCCGATACCGATACTTTTTTTAATGAAAAGCGTCTTATGTACTTTCATATAGGGGAGAGCTGCATGACATGATTTTTGAGCTGAAATCATCATAAATAGACACAATCTGAATTCATTTTCATGAATAAAGACAGGACAGTTTTTATAGACAAATACACGTTTTACTTTTGCAAATTTAAAGTGCAAACATGAAAAATAACAATACAAAGTGGCCAAAGTAGCGAACTGTCTTCTTGCACACATCACAGTTCACTAAGTTTTAATGGCCAGTTGTGAAATTGCTCCACACAACGCTGCTCTTTCTCTCAGCCATCATGCGCGTGTGTGTGTTGCACTCGCGAGTCGCTGGCTGCTGCTGTCCTGCCCTGCTGGCTGCTGTCAGTCAGCTTGATACTCGGCGTTCAGGCAGGGAGCCTCGAGGAGAGGAGGACAGCAGTGGAGAGAGAAGAAAAGAGCATATACTTGTGTTCGTCTACACATAGTTTTTTGAAGAAATTGACGAGTAGAGGAGACGAGAAAAAAAGTATAACAGTATCGATCCTATTGGCTCTAGTATCGATATTTTGAAACGTAACGTAATATCGGAGGTATCGATATTTTGGGATCGATCCGCCCACCCCTAGTAATCAGGTAAACGGAGTGATACGAAACAAGACGAAGAGAGACGGCGGGAGACTGGATTGAAGTAAAGTGACAGACAAACATTGAGAATTTAGATATAGTTAGATAGATTTAGAGTTTTGAAGATTCAACTATGATGAAGAGAACTCTGAACTTGAGTCAAGCTTTAAGCTTGTTTTTTGACATGGAGGAGGAGGAACCTGTGATGTTGCCCTCTGTGTCGTTGACAGAAACCGCTTTGAAGCGTGACACAGATAAAGACAGAAAAAACTGATTTTTGTACATAATGTGTATATATATATTTGTATTATATTTATAATAACACTTTTGCCTTATCAGAATGAAATCCCATGCTACCTCAATCAAACTTTCACATTATCATAGTGACATCCCATGTATATATTTCCAGCTTTTAAATGGTTTCGTTGTGTATGTTTGTGTTACATATGAAAAATAATATCATTTTCAAAATCTGTTTTTACGTTTTTTTTGTGATTTTGGGTCCAAAATGTTCATATAGTAGAAGATCACTGCTCTAAACAAAGTCAAAAATCCTACATCCAAACGAAATAAATATAATTAATTATGATGAATACGTTAAGTCTTGTTCATTGTTTTTCACTTTTATTAAATGTTTGATATTTCCGGTGGAAATGGTGGACTATCGGACATTCAAAATGCAGCATATTTTCACTCTTACACACATATATTCTCCTTTTACATACATACATTTTCACTCTCACACACGTATATATACTCACACATTCATACATTTTGCTCTCATATTATCATATTTCAATGCACACATTCATATATTGTCACTCACACATTCATGCATTTTGTTCTCATATTCATATAATTTAATGCTCATATTTATACATTTTGCTCTCATGCGAAATATACTAAAACAAAGTATGTCATGGTAGTGGTCAGCTGTTAAACACAAAAGTGTAAAGGCAAGGCAAGGCAAGGCAAGGCAAGGCAAGGCAAGGCAAGGCAAGGCAAGGCAAGGCAAGGCAAGGCAAGGCAAGGCAAGGCAAGGCAAGGCAAGGCAAGCAAGGCAAGGCAAGGCAAGGCAAGGCAAGGCAAGGCAAGGCAAGGCAAGGCAAGGCAAGGCAAGGCAAGGCAAGGCAAGGCAAGGCAAGGCAAGGCAAGGCAAGGCAAGCAAGGCAAGGCAAGGAAGCAAGGCAGGCAAGGCAAGGCAAGGCAAAGGCAAGGCAAGGCAAGGCAAGGCAAGGCAAGGCAAGGCAAGCAAGCAAGGCAAGGCAAGGCAAGGCAAGGCAAGGCAGGCAAGGCAAGGCAAGGCAAGGCAAGGCAAGGCAAGGCAAGGCAAGGCAAGGCAAGGCAAGGCAAGCAAGGCAAGGCAAGGCAAGGCAAGGCAAGGCAAGGCAAGGCAAGGCAAGGCAAGGCAAGGCAGGCAAGGCAAGGCAAGGCAAGGCCAGGCAAGGCAAGGCAAGGCAAGGCAAGGCAAGGCAGGCAAGGCAAGGCAAGGCAAGGCAAGGCAAGGCAAGCAAGGCAAGGCAAGGCAAGGCAAGTGCAAGGCAAGGCAAGGCAAGGCAAGGCAAGGCAAGGCAAGGCAAGGCAAGGCAAGGCAAGGCAAGGCAAGGCAAGGCAAGGCAAGGCAAGGCAAGGCAAGGCAAGGCAAGGCAAGGCAAGGCAAGGCAAGGCAAGGCAAGGCAAGGCAAGGCAAGGCAAGGCAGGGCAGGGCAAGGCAAGGCAAGGCAAGGCAAGCAAAGGCAAGGCAAGGCAAGGCAAGGCAAGGCAAGGCAAGGCAAGGGCAAGGCAAGGCAAGGCAGGCAAGGCAATGCAAGGCAAGGCAAGGCAAGGCAAGGCAAGGCAAGGCAAGGCAAGGCAAGGCAAGGCAAGGCAAGGCAAGGCAAGGCAAGGCAAGGCAAGGCAAGGCAAGGCAAGGCAAGGCAAGGCAAGGCAAGGCAAGGCAAGGCAAGGCAAGGCAAGGCAAGGCAAGGCAAGGCAAGGCAAGGCAAGGCAAGGCAAGGCAGGCAAGGCAAGGCAAGGCAAGGCAAGGCAAGGCAAGGCAAGGCAAGGCAAGGCAAGGCAAGGCAAGGCAAGGCAAGGCAAGGCAAGGCAAGGCAAGGCAAGGCAAGGCAAGGCAAGGCAAGGCAAGGCAAGGCAAGGCAAGGCAAGGCAAGGCAAGGCAAGGCAAGGCAGGCAAGGCAAGGCAAGGCAAGGCAAGGCAAGGCAAGGCAAGGCAAGGCAAGGCAAGGCAAGGCAAGGCAAGGCAAGGCAAGGCAAGGCAAGGCAAGGCAAGGCAAGGCAAGGCAAGGCAAGGCAAGGCAAGGCAAGGCAAGGCAAGGCAAGGCAAGGCAAGGCAAGGCAAGGCAAGGCAAGGCAAGGCAAGGCAAGGCAAGGCAAGGCAAGGCAAGGCAAGGCAAGGCAAGGCAAGGCAAGGCAAGGCAAGGCAAGGCAAGGCAAGGCAAGGCAAGGCAAGGCAAGGCAAGGCAAGGCAAGGCAAGGCAAGGCAAGGCAAGGCAAGGCAAGGCAAGGCAAGGCAAGGCAAGGCAAGGCAAGGCAAGGCAAGGCAAGGCAAGGCAAGGCAAGGCAAGGCAAGGCAAGGCAAGGCAAGGCAAGGCAAGGCAAGGCAAGGCAAGGCAAGGCAAGGCAAGGCAAGGCAAGGCAAGGCAAGGCAAGGCAAGGCAAGGCAAGGCAAGGCAAGGCAAGGCAAGGCAAGGCAAGGCAAGGCAAGGCAAGGCAAGGCAAGGCAAGGCAAGGCAAGGCAAGGCAAGGCAAGGCAAGGCAAGGCAAGGCAAGGCAAGGCAAGGCAAGGCAAGGCAAGGCAAGGCAAGGCAAGGCAAGGCAAGGCAAGGCAAGGCAAGGCAAGGCAAGGCAAGGCAAGGCAAGGCAAGGCAAGGCAAGGCAAGGCAAGGCAAGGCAAGGCAAGGCAAGGCAAGGCAAGGCAAGGCAAGGCAAGGCAAGGCAAGGCAAGGCAAGGCAAGGCAAGGCAAGGCAGCAAGGCAAGGCAAGGCAAGCAAGGCAAGGCAAGGCAAGGCAAGGCAAGGCAAGGCAAGGCAAGGCAAGGCAAGGCAAGGCAAGGCAAGGCAAGGCAAGGCAAGGCAAGGCAAGGCAAGGCAAGGCAAGGCAAGGCAAGGCAAGGCAAGGCAAGGCAAGGCAAGGCAAGGCAAGGCAAGGCAAGGCAAGGCAAGGCAAGGCAAGGCAAGGCAAGGCAAGGCAAGGCAAGGCAAGGCAAGGCAAGGCAAGGCAAGGCAAGGCAAGGCAAGGCAAGGCAAGGCAAGGCAAGGCAGGCAAGGCAAGGCAAGCAAGGCAAGGCAAGGCAAGGCAAGGCAAGGCAAGGCAAGGCAAGGCAAGGCAAGGCAAGGCAAGGCAAGGCAAGGCAAGGCAAGGCAAGGCAAGGCAAGGCAAGGCAAGGCAAGGCAAGGCAAGGCAAGGCAAGGCAGGCAAGGCAAGGCAAGGCAAGGCAAGGCAAGGCAAGGCAAGGCAAGGCAAGGCAAGGCAAGGCAAGGCAAGGCAAGGCAAGGCAAGGCAAGGCAAGGCAAGGCAAGGCAAGGCAAGGCAAGGCAAGGCAAGGCAAGGCAAGGCAAGGCAAGGCAAGGCAAGGCAAGGCAAGGCAAGGCAAGGCAAGGCAAGGCAAGGCAAGGCAAGGCAAGGCAAGGCAAGGCAAGGCAAGGCAAGGCAAGGCAAGGCAAGGCAAGGCAAGGCAAGGCAAGCAGGCAAGGCAAGGCAAGGCAAGGCAAGGCAAGGCAAGGCAAGGCAAGGCAAGGCAAGGCAAGGCAAGGCAAGGCAAGGCAAGGCAAGGCAAGGCAAGGCAAGGCAAGGCAAGGCAAGGCAAGGCAAGGCAAGGCAAGGCAAGGCAAGGCAAGGCAAGGCAAGGCAAGGCAAGGCAAGGCAAGGCAAGGCAAGGCAAGGCAAGGCAAGGCAAGGCAAGGCAAGGCAAGGCAAGGCAAGGCAAGGCAAGGCAAGGCAAGGCAAGGCAAGGCAAGGCAAGTTTATTTATATAGCACTTTTCAACACAAGGCAATTCAAAGTGCTTTACAAAAAATGAAAGAGATTAAGAAAATGGCATTTAAAATCAGTCATTAAAAAGAAAAGCTAATAAAATAAACATTAAAAGAAAAAATACATGGATAAAAGTTACAGTGCAATTAAACATTAAAAGAAAAAAGTACATGGATAAAAGTTACAGTGCAGTCTAAGATATGAATAGTTCAATTAAAAGCAGCGACAAAAAGAAAAGTCTTCAGCCTGGATTTAAAAGTAGTCAGAGTTGCAGCGGACCTGCAGGTTTCTGGGAGTTTGTTCCAGATATTTGGAGCATAATAACTGAACGCTGCTTTACCATGTTTAGTTCTGACTCTGGGGACAGAAAGCTGACCAGTCCCTGAAGACCTGAGAGATCTGGATGGTTCATAATTTAGCAGGGGGTCAGAAATGTATTTTGGGCCTAAACCATTCAGTGCTTTATAAACCAGCAGCAGTATTTTGAAATCTATTCTTTGACACACAGGAAGCCAGTGTAAAGACTTCAGAACTGGAGTGATGTGATCCACTTTCTTAGTGTTAGTGAGGACTCGAGCAGCAGCGTTCTGAATTAGCTGCAGCTTCCTAATAGATTTTTTAGTGAGACCTGTGAAGACACCATTGCAGTAGTCGAGTCTACTGAAGATAAAAGCATGGACAAGTTTTTCCAAATCCTGCTGTGACATTAGTCTTTTAATCCTAGATATATTCTTTAGGTGATAGTAGGCTGATTTAGTAACAGTTTTAATGTGACTGTTGAAACTCAGGTCAGAGTCCATGACTACACCTAGATTTCTGGCTTTATCTGTTGTTTTGAACATTGCACACTGAAGCTCAGCGCTCACTTTTATACGTTCTGCCTTGGCTCCAAAAACCATTACCTCAGTTTTATCTTTGTTTAATTGGAGAAAGTTCTGACACATCCAGTCATTGATTTGTTCAATGCACTTACTCAGTGTTTGAATTGGAGCATAGTCTCCTGGTGAAATTGTTACGTAAATGTGTGTGTCATCTGCATAGCTATGGTAACTTATTTTGTTGTTCTTCATTATCTGAGCCAGTGGTAGCATGTAGATGTTAAAGAGAAGAGGCCCCAAGATGGAGCCTTGAGGAACCCCACATGTCATATTTGTCAACTCAGATGTGTATTTACCTATAGAAACAAAGTTGTTTCTGTCCTTTAAGTAGGATTCAAACCAATTCAGAACTGTTTCCGAAAGTCCCACCCAGTTCTCCAGTCGGTCTAGTAATATGCTGTGGTCAACAGTGTCAAACGCAGCACTGAGATCTAATAATACTAACACTGAAGTTCTGCCACTGTCTGTGTTTAAGTGGATGTCATTAAAGACCTTTACAAGAGCAGTGTCAGTGCTGTGATTTGGACGAAAGCCTGACTGGAACACATCGAAACAGTTATTTAAATGCAAGAAATTACTCAACTGTTGAAAAACAACTTTTTCAATGATTTTACCTAGAAATGGGAGGTTTGATATGGGCCTGTAATTGTTCATTACTGAAGCATCTAGATTATTCTTTTTTAAGAGCGGTTTAATGACTGCAGTTTTCAGGGCCTGTGGAAAAATACCTGAGTGAAGAGATTTGTTTACTATATGAAGCAGATCTGAGGCCATGCAAGGCAAAACATCTTTGAAAAATCCTGTTGGAATAATATCAAGGCAGCAAGAGGAGGATTTCAGAAGTTGAATAATGTCCTCTAGGTTTTTATCATTAATCTGATGGAATTGTGTCATGATGTCTGAATTGATGTTAAGTGGAGATAGGGACAACACATTTGCTGTTCCTGATGCAGAGGCACTGACTGCTTGTCTGATTTTCTGAATTTTGTCAGTGAAAAAGGAGGCAAAATCATTGCACGCCCTGGTGGATAGAAATTCAGAGGCTACTGACACTGGGGGGTTAGTTAGTCTGTCGACGGTAGCAAACAAGGCACGTGCATTGTTTTTGTTTTTGGTAATGATGTCAGAGAAGAACGATTGTCGTGCGTTTTTCAATTCCAAATTATAAAGGCCAAGTCTCTCTTTATAGATTTCAAAGTGAACCTGGAGATTTGTTTTTCGCCACCTGCGTTCAGCTTTTCGACATTCTCTTTTTTCTGTTTTCACGGTCATGGCCTTTCTCCATGGAGATATTTTCTTGCCAGACACTTCCTTTACCTTAGTTGGAGCAATGGCATCTATAACATTTTTAATTTTTGAATTAAAATGATCTACTAGCTCATTTACTGAGATGTTGGCAGGGGAAAGTGTGGAAGAGAAATTCTGAGTAAACATTTCCCTAGTGTTTTCAGTTAAATATCGCTTTGTGGTTACCTCTTTTTGAACATTTTTGTGAACAGAAATAGAGCTCTCAAAGAAAACACAGGAATGGTCAGCGAGTGCAACATCAGTCACCACAACCTTAGAGATATTCAGACCCTTTGAGATAATTAAGTCCAGAGTGTGCCCCTTATTGTGCGTGGGCTCCGTCACATGCTGAGTCAGTCCATAGCTATCAAGAACACAAAACAGTTCTTTAGCCCCTCTGTCCTGGGGGTTGTCAACATGGATGTTAAAATCACCAACAATGACTAGACGGTCAAAGTCAATACACACTATAGACAGCAGTTCAGTAAAGTCATCAAAAAAGCTTGCACAGTATTTGGGTGGTCTATAGATATTTAGGAACAGAGCTCGAGAGGAGCATTTCAGCCGAAGGGCCACATATTCAAAAGAATCAAAGTTTCCATACGATGTCTTCCTGCATTGAAGGGAATCATTGAACAGAATAGCAACTCCACCCCCTTTCTTATGCATTCTTTCCTGACTCATAAAACTAAAGTTGGGAGGGGTTGATTCGATAAGAACAGCTGCACTGTTATTTTGTTCAATCCAAGTTTCTGTTAAAAACATAAAATCGAGATTGTGCTCAGTGATAAAATCATTGATTAAAAATGTTTTTCCTGCCAGAGACCTGACATTTAATAAAGCTAGTTTAAGTTTGTTAAACACACTATCAGTCATGTTTTTTGTAACAAGCTGTGGCTGACATGGAATCACTGCTAAATTAGATACACTCACACAAACGTTTGAGCGCTTCCTGTTTCTATGATTCACCGCTCTTAATCTATTACCTATCAACACAGATATCGGCAAAGCTACTGGCAGGCAGGGCCCCGACATGTCCTGGAAAGAGTTGAGAGTGCCATACGCCCTTGAGCCTGGACCCATCACATATCAGTAAGAGTTTGTTGTGTTTTGTACACACACATCCTTATCAGGCTTCGGAGACTGCAGAAGCCCCCTCGAAGGGAGGGGAGGTGGTCGACGTAGGCACGGTGATGGAGACGGGCTAGATGGTGCGGGGGTAGAGGACATGCTGCCAGGGGGGGGAGGTGGTTGACGTAGGCGCGGTGATGAGGACGGGGGAGATGGTGCGCGTCTCCGCGGTGATTTTGGTGGGCGTCGTTGAGGAGCGGGGGGTAAAGGACATGGTGCCAGCCCTGCGTATCGCCTTCGTTTGGTCTTTGAACTCCAGGAAGGAATCGGTGCCAACCCTCTGTATCTCCTTTGTGTGTTCATCGATCTCCAGGAGGGTGGGCGAGGGTGAAAGGGTGAACGGAGTATCCTCAAAGGCGTTGACAGGGGGGGGGGGGCAGTGGAGACTCCTCCATGTGTCTCATATGTCTCCCATAATCAGAACATTCCTCAGGCGGGTGCAGTGATAATTCTTCAGGGTTTTCTGCGTGATGTGTTGTGTCTTTCTCGTGTTTTGATTCCTCTTGCCGCTTGTCCTTGGCAGAGGGAACAGATTGATGACGCAGGCAGTTGAATATGTTAGAGATAAACAATTTCACTCCTGACTTGTTCAGGCAAACTCCATTTGCCTTGAAAAGATGTCTGCGATCCCAGAAAAAGTTAAAATTGTCAATAAAATGAACAGAATGGTCAGTACAGGCCGTTGAAAGCCAGGTGTTCAGTGCAAACAATCTGCTGAATCTCTCCACTCCTCTTCTGACTGGCGGTAGAGGGCCACTGATGAACACCTCTGCATTTAGAGAGCTGGCAGTTTCCAACAAACATTTAAAGTCTTCTTTCAGCACTTCTGACTGTTGTTTCACAACATCATTTGTTCCAATGTGCAGTACCACATTCTTCACAGTCGGATGTTCAGCCCCAATATGCAGGATCTTCTCAGCCAAGTCAGAGACCACATCCTTGGGAAAACAGAGTACTTTGGTGTTGTTCTTATTACACAGACCTTTTACATCTCTTACAGCAGAGTCACCCACAATCATAGTTTCAGGTCCAGTCGTTAGCTTTCCCTCTAGCCTTTTACTTTTAGAGTAGCTATTGGTCCTTACCCTGCTGTGTGAAGAGGACAGGTTATCCAGGTCATCAGATCTCCGGTTCTCGGTCAGCGGAGCGTATCTGTTCTGGATTGGCACACTTGGTGGTTTAGGAGGATTGTTTGTAATTCTCCCTTTAGCAGCTGTCCACTGCTGTTTCCTAGTATGAATAGGGGTTGAAGAGGCGCTTTTCCTGGGTGATAACAATGCAGGCCAGCCGGTCGCATCACAGATTTCGGAGCTCTGGGCTCTGCCTGTTATCCGTCCTCCCAAATCCCATGGAAGTGATTTACTCTTAGGCTTTGCACCCAGAGAGTTCCAGGGAGGACTATCACTTGTAGATTTATTACCCGGTACACAGCCCTCCTGTTCCTTGGAATCCTTGTAGCTGCTAACTAGCTGTGAGTTAGCATACCCTTCTCCATTACTTTGCAACACTGGTAAAGTCGTGTCATTCCCACGACATAGTCCATTCACTTCCACGTTAACTTCCAACCGTTGCATTTTCATTTCCAACACAGCCATCTTCTGTATAAGTTTCTGGAAGTCATCTGTAGAGAACGGAGGCATTTTGCTACCAACTAGCTTAAGCTAAATAGCAGTAGCCTACCAGGCTTTAGCTGTTGCTAGGCCACGCTACTGTAAGACTGACGTCGTCGTAAAAATGTTGAAATATGGCTGAAACCCTCCGTCTATTTACGAAGATGAACTGTCCCAGTGATAAGTTAATGTCCAGGAGCCGCTGCTCGAAGTTTTCAGAGAATAAGAATAGGAAAATCAGCATAAAAAGTAAGCAGAGGCAAGAGCAAGCAGAAAAGCGTCTGCACTGTAAGAAAGATAAGGAGCCTAATGTAAATATAATAAGCCTGTTGTCAATTTTAGACACAGGCTTATTATATTTACAGCCCTTAATAACATTCATTTTCTGGACTCAATGTGTGTCTTGGCCGTTTTCTTTGTTCCAAGCAAACGAGTGCTTTTTGTTTTGAAATCACTTCTGCGAGTTTCGCGGGCCTCCCCCCTCGCTCCACTGACCATCAGACCATTTAGTAAGGTAACAAGCAAAAGGGCAAAAACGCCTCTCAGACGCTCTTCCGTTTACTTTTTTAATAAAGAAAAACAAATGGTCCGTAGATACACGGACTCATATAGCCTATGTATGTATACTGTAAGGAGAATGTAATGTGTGTGAGAGGACCAGTATGAATTACGGGATAGAAATATGCAAACACAAACCTACAGACTGGGGGATGGGAGATCACAGGAGTGGGGGGGGGGGGGGCTGTGGAATGTGACCCTTGGGAGAATTCCTCCACACATTCCGATGGCCAATTCGTTTTAAACAAAGAGTTCGCAACACAGGACAGCATGGGCAACATGGGGGGTGGGGGCTGGTGAACGGTCTGGTCAATGTTTGTAAACACAATCCCCAGGATGTGTCCTAATCAGGAGCCGGGTAAATGAGAGACTGAGGAGCCCCCGAAAAACAGATCCCGAAATAGCTCGTCCTGGTTTCCGCAGCAGATAGGCCTATAGTATGGTGTCTGTTATGTCAGTTATTTTAAATAAAACGTTGAAAACTGAACTTGAAAATGGTTTCTTCTTTTTATTTTATGTATCATTTTCGGGACGGGGAGACGTGTGTGATTAAAAATTAATTTGCAGAAATGTAAAGTGATCTAACTAAGTTCTATTCATATTCTTGACGGAAAGAGCAGTGTAAATGGGTGGCCATATGCATTTGAAAAGCAATATAAATCACACAGTTATTATACAATAGGCTATAAAAGCACCATCGATAACCATTACCTTTATCCAATTCAAACTATGGACGGGAAAAAAGGCAGTGTTCGAAATGGGGGGGAGCCAGGGGGAGCTTGGCTCCCCCGAAGAGGGAGGGAGCTCCCCCGAAGGCCGACTTTGAGATAAATAGGGGGAGCCCAAAAAAATCGTGCATATTTGTGTCACACAGATTAGAAATGTTGAGTTTCTGTAAATAAAAGTTCTTGAAATAAATTATAGGCATTGTTCATTACAGTTTCTGAATATTCGTTTTACATTTGTGAATATTTCTGTGTGTTGCTCTGTACGTGGCGGTGCTGCATTGTTTACGCTACTTACGTTGCTATGGTTACGGTGGCGCCGGCGCGGGATTTGAAATGTTCATATTGATGTTGTTTACTAAATAATAAAGAAAATGGCGAAACGAAAACAGCCAAGCCTCGCAGCTTTTGGTTTCACGACTAAAGAAGCAAAGGAGTCGAAAAATGAAGATGTCAACCGGACAACTTTTAGTTCGCCAGCTGTTAGCGGCTGTAGGGTCGATTTTGACAGCTCCACTCAGAGGGAAAGGCCTGCCGATGCGGAGCCAGAAGAGGCTTCAGAAGAGGCTTCAACAACGGCCACAGCCGCCGGTTCGACCTGCACTAGCGAACCTGACGCTGACGATGCCCATGATGGCCTGCCTTTTAACTGGACACTGAAAAGATGTAGTGAGTGGAAAGAAAAGTATCCATGGCTTTTCATCAAAAATAAAAAATGTGGATGTGAGATTTGCAAAGACGCAAAAACAATATTGATCTCCTTGCCGCTCGGAGAGAAATCCACCGGAGTGCACCTTTCACCAGAATGGATTCAGGGACAGGTCAGCTGTGATCAACAAAATAACCTGCGAAAAAAGATTTATAAGCACGATAAGAGCCAGGTACATGAAAAGGCAATCGCAATTTCGGAGATGAGAAAGAAAGATGTCCTGCCAAACAAGGTATTAGCAATCAATGCTGATCTAATGCAGGAGACATATACATCGTTCAGATCTGCGTATATGATTGCCAAAGAAGAAATGTCATACAGAAAGCTACCTGCTGTAATGTTCCTACAACAACTCAATGGTGCTACGGTAGGGACTGTGCACAAATCGGACCATGCCTGTGCTGAAATAATCAGGCATATCGCAGAGGAAATGAGAGCTAAATTCGTTTCCAACAAAAAAGACATTACATTACATTACATTACATTACATTGCATTTAGCTGACGCTTTTGTCCAAAGCGACTTACAATAAGTACATTCGACCAGGAAGACACAACCTTGAAGAAAACAGAATCATATAAGTATATCAGGTTTCATAGAGCCAAACATTTCAAGTGCTACTCAACTGGCTTTAGGTAATCCAGTCCTTTATTGGTATAAAAGTGCTTCGTTAATCGTTCTAACGCTCGAAGTGGAGTCGAAAGAGATGAGTTTTCAGTTTGCGCCGGAAGATGTGCAAGCTATCTGCCGTCCTGATGTCAATGGGGAGCTCATTCCACCATCTTGGAGCCAGGATAGCAAACCCACGTGTTTTCGCCGATGGGAACTTGGGTCCCCCTCGCAGCGAGGGCGCAACGAGTCGTTTGGCTGATGCAGAGCGTAGTGCACGCGCTGGGGTGTACGGTTTAACCATGTCCTGGATGTAGGAAGGGCCAGATCCATTCGCAGCACGGTAAGCAAGTACCAGTGTCTTGAAGTGGATTCTAGCAGTTACCGGAAGCCAGTGAAGGGAGCGGAGGAGCGGAGTGGTGTGGGAGAATTTAGGAAGGTTGAAAACCAGACGAGCCGCTGCATTCTGGATGAGCTGCAGAGGTCGGATGGCACATGCAGGTAGACCAGCCAGGAGGGAGTTGCAGTAGTCTAGGCGTGAGATGACGAGAGCCTGGACCAGAACCTGAGTCGCTTTCTGAGTCAGCTGGGGACGTATCTTCCTGATGTTGTAAAGCGTGTATCTGCAGCAGCGGGTTGTAGCAGCGATGTTTGCAGTGAAGGACAGGTTGTTATCTAGGGTCACACCCAGATTCCTTGCAGTCTGAGTCGGGGAAACAACTGAGGTGCCGATGTTGATTGTCAGGTCAAGAGTTGGACAATCTTTTCCCGGGAGGAAGAGCAGCTCAGTCTTGTCAAGGTTGAGCTTGAGGTGGTGAGCAGACATCCACTGAGAGATGTCAGCTAGACAAGCAGAGATGCGTGCGACGACCTGGGTCTCTGAGCGGGGAAAGGACAGAATTAATTGGGTGTCGTCAGCGTAGCAGTGGTAAGAAAAACCATGCGGGCTAATGACTGATCCGAGCGAGTTTGTGTACAAGGAGAAGAGGAGGGGACCAAGAACAGAGCCCTGAGGGACCCCCGTAGTTAATTGACAAGGGTCGGACTCAGACCCTCTCCAAGTCACCCTGTAGGTACGGTCTTTCAGGTATGAGGTGAGGAGGGAAAGTGCAGAGCCAGAAACTCCAAGTTTTTGGAGAGTGCGAAGGAGGATCTGATGATTCACCGTGTCGAATGCAGCAGACAGGTCCAACAGGATGATGACAGAGGAGAGGGATGCAGTTTTGGCAGTGTGCAGTTCCTCCGTGACAGCAATGAGAGCAGTTTCTGTGGAGTGACCTGCCTTGAAACCAGACTGGTGCGGATCCAGAAGGTTGTTCTGATTGAGATAACAGGAGAGTTGTTTAAAGACAGCGCGTTCAAGTGATTTAGACAGGAACGGGAGGAGAGAGACAGGCCTGTAGTTTATAACATCAGACGGGTTGAGAGTGGGTTTCTTTAGGAGAGGGTTTACTCTTGCCTCCTTAAGACTGTTTGGAAAGTGACCAGAAGTTAGAGAAGTGTTGATGAAATGGGTGAGAAACGGTAGAATATCAGGAGCGATAGTCTGAAGGAGGTTTGAAGGGATAGGGTCCAGAGGACAGGTGGTAGGGCGGGCAGAGGTAATGAGGGTAAGACATGGGCTCACTAATTAGTATCACAATAGATGAGAGCACAGTTCATGGGCGGGCCTACATGATTATTTACGTGCGATGTGACATGACAGGAAAAGGGGAAGTGGACAATGTTTTTTTGGATATTGTTGAGCTTTCAGAAGGTACGGATGCTAACTCGCTGTACAGCAGTTTGAGGAAAAGCTTAAAACAAGCTGGATTGGATGACGAGTTCTTGGGGAAAAATCTCATCTCAATAGCAACGGATGGAGCAGCAGTACTCACAGGCAGAGTTGGGGGACTTGTGACAAAACTCAAACAGGATTTCCCCAAAGTGCAGTCTATTCACTGTCTATCCCACCGACTAGAATTGGCTGTCAAGGATTGCCTTAAAGAAGTAGCTGGGTGTAATCAATTTGAGTTTTTTGTTGCAAAACTATATGCTCTCTATCACCAGTCAACAAAAAATGCCCGTTTGCTCCAAGAAGCAGCAGCAGAATTAAACGTGCAAATATTGAAAATAGGCCAAATCTTCACTATTCGTTGGGTGGCTAGTAGTTTTCAGACTGTGAAAGCTGTCTGGAAAGATTATCCCGCACTGGCACGCCAATTCAAAACAGCAACAGACGACACATCATCTCGCAGTGACACAGAGAGACAGAAATTCAGGGGACTGCACAAACTCCTCACGAGCACTGGATTTCTGGCTGATTTGGCAACAATGAAGGATGTTCTTCGAGAACTTAAAAGCCTGTCGCTAAAACTGCAACGCAGAGAAACATCTTTGGTAGATGCAAGTTGCTACATTCAGCAGACCATCGATGTGTTGACAGCTATGAAAACCAGTGGCGGAAAGTCCACACAAAAAGTGGAAGAAGGCATTGCTACTGGCATGTTCAAGGATGTTGAGCTCTCAGAGAGCAGGCCCAAGATAAACCGTCTGCAGTTTTACCAGTCTATAATAGACAGTTTGAAGAAGCGACTGCCTGAACCGGACCTGGTCCGCATGCTGAAACCACTGGACAAGCGCTTTTGGCCCGAACAACGGAGCGCCCTGATCCTCTATGGCAGGGGTGCCCAACCTTTTTTTAACCGAGAGCTACTTTTAAAGTTGCCAGTCTGCCGAGATCTACCAGTCCAAATAGAGAGGCGTAGCCATTACTGACAGCCTACTGCCAGGTAAATACACACTTCTACTTGTATAAAACTGACCTTCGTACAATTAATACTTCATAAAATACTGCAGATCCTTTATCTTACCTCTTTCTAATCTACACACATACAAGTATTTAACTGAAGTTACACAACAGTGTTGTTGATACGGAGTTGGAGTTTATTCACACGTCACTACAGTGGGTAATGTTTTCAAGAAACATTGAACAGTGCTGCCACATATGACACAGGAAAAAAGAAAAGACTCTGAACCCTTTCTTTGTCATTATATAAAAATAGTGTTGCTACAAAAGTATAAATGAGGCTTACTTATAAGACAACTGAGATCTGAAGCTACAGGAATCTGCTGCCAAAGTGCAATAAAAAAGACAAAATTAATAAAATCAAACAATTTTTTTGTTGCATTTTAGTAGATTATAAAAATAAATGCCTTTAAAATAGGATGCAAGCAACACTAGTTTCTTAACCTGAATTGATAATAGACTATAATCAATTTAAGTTTGCATTCTTATACCATTTTGTACAATAATTATAATGAATAAGTTCAAACAAACTAAAACGTACAGCTGATTAATAACGGTATCTAACTTGAGATTTTATCAAAAACCTGTTGAAATGCTACTGTTTTTTACTGTCCCCCAAAAGCGCGTCGCAGCCTCCAGGAATGCTTCTTTCACAACTTCGCCGTCTTTGAAAGACTTCATGTGTTTCGCAAGAACGTGACTGACGCGATAAGATGCTATGGTAGCAGCCTTGCTCTTGTTATGGAGAGGCGAAGTCACGCCCATCTACTTCCGGACCATGGGACCCCGGAAGCGAAAAATTTACATTGAATTCAATGGAGAGAGAACACATATCTTTTTATCCCGTTTGAATTGTGCCACGAACTACACATATGATGTTTGTCAATCTTAAACAATCATTTCCATGTCAAAAAAGTCACATTTTGTCGTAAAACTGCTGAAATATAAGACTATGAAAAATACGCTACTACAAAGACTACAAATCCCAAATCCCATTCTGGGTCGCGTAAGTGATGTCACAGGCATGCTCGGTGATTTATAATACGACTCGTAATTAAAGCGAAGAAGAAGAAGATCTCATAACTGATTTATTCCCTCCAATAAATTATAGATCGCTAAAAATAAATTCACTTTTACAAGATGCCTGTGTGCTTTGTACCAGGTTGTAGTCATAAAAGTGATCATACCACTTGCTCCTTCTATCGATTCCCGTCTGATGAAAGGACCAGGAGTCGCTGGATCAGACATATCAGGTAATATCATAGGTAATATACATGTTGTGCATGTTCATGTGCATAGTCAAGTTAGCTACCTAGCTAGTAGCGACGAGTAGCGACGAGTAGCGAGCACGTTAGTTAGCATTACATTACTTAGCCTTGAAATTTTTAGTAGCCTTACCATGAAGTTATTATTTTATTACATGAAGTAAACCAAAATGTTAAACAGTAACCAAACATGATGGTAAGTATTTCGTGAAACATTTGAAGAGTAGCCTTCTGCGCCCTCCACCGGGTGCTAAGGAAGCAGTTCAGGGAGAGTGGAAGGCAGGCAGGGAGCTTTGCATGACATTCTTCTGGACGTGTTTCATTGTGATGACAATCTGTTTGTTGGAAAGGCAGTCGTTGTGTGCTTATTGAGAGAAAATTGTTAGAAGAGATAATTATTCAAAGTGTTGTTACTGACCTTTTTCTCTTTTATTTTCTTTACCTCACCTGTAACTGCTGAGACGTTGAGGAACATGCACACTGACCTGCTCTGGCAACCTGATTTCCACTGTACGTAATAGTATTTGGTTATGGTATATTATTTATATACATCAAAGGCACAATGCACCCCCCAGAGACACACATGTATTGAGTGTGATATTTTGCATAGGTCATGTGAAATCATCTTTACATACTAGAAAACTGTAGGAACGTCAACTTGTTTTGAAATTGAATTGTTAATATCCGATAATAAAGTTGATCTGTTTTCTTTATTCTTCTCTCTTCCCAGCTCCATCCATCACCGTTCTCTGTTCCTGCAGGTCCTGCTTGCTAATCAATGCTCATATTTTTTTACACAATTACAAATAAAGTCATTGTATTGTATGACATGAAGTTGTGCTTCATTCGGAGTCAATAATAAATTCATTCTGCCTTCAACTGCGCAATGATTGTGGACTGCACCGACATCCATGTAGCTGCCCCCCAGTAAGATGAACCAAGCAAAGAGGGTCACCATCATGCCCAAGGACATCCAGCTGGCCCGCCGCATCCGCGGAGAGAGGGCTTAGACTGACCTGAGACCAGCACACCCAAACACAACGGCTCTTTTAAGAGCCACCTACATTTTCAAAGAGTTGCAATCCTACGTTATTATAATGATTAAACTGGTTCATGTATCACTTAGTTTACTGAACCGTGATGAATGAAAGTGAAATGAGTGAGGTAGTGGTTTACTGAAGTTACAAAGACATTCATATATGAGTAACAGGTCAGTGTAAACACAAGCTTCTGTCAATTATGGATCATTCAAACTATTTATATACAAATATGTAATAAAGTTCTAAAACAAGTATTCGGTATATTCCTTGATAGCTTTTGGAGAAGGTTGTTTTTAAGTTTACTAAAATCTATCGTTTCAACTGTTTCACTTTATAAAAAAGGAACAGGTGAGTAGAGCATCATTGAGTTTCTTATTCTGTCAGTAAATTATCCAAATTAATGTTTTTCATTATTTTAGTCAACCATAAACACATTTATTGTACCTTTTAATGATGACCTTACATGGTCGGCAAAGTTAAATTAACTTCAGAAAATCAAATCTGTTCTGAGAAAAAACTAATAAATGTTTAAAGATAGGAACTTGCCATCCCACTGAAAAACAGTCCGTAGAGATTTAAAGGCATAGTTGTAGTTCAATCCAACGTTTCATTTGACAACAGTCAACTATTTTCATAAAGAATATATATTTTTTTTTCAAAGTCAACTTTATTGTCAATCTTACTCAGTTTGAGAGATCAAAAAGACGTTTAAATAAAATTATACAATTTACAGATATGTATACAAATATATATATCCTATATACACCATCATGTATAATGATGGTGTATGATGTAGAAGGAAGTGTGTTAGATAACAAGTAAATATAGAGTTACATGTTACAGCAAAAGATGGAATAACTCAGAAGCACGCAGTATAATAATAATTACATGCAACAATTAAATAACTGCTCAGCATCTCCACCACAATCCCAATCTGCTGTGTCCTGTTTTCCTCCCCTCTGCATAACACCCTATCACACATACGAAACACAACGCAGAGTCCGAGGGTGTTAAGAGTATGTTTATTGAAATGTCCTCCTCTCTACTGGCCAACACAGGGAGCATATGCTGGGTGTAGAATTGTTCCAGGAGGAGGAGATTTCCATGCCATGCAGGGTCTTTGGGGATGGGGATGATGATCGCCTCCTTCGTGGTCCACACAACAAAGTAGCAGAGACTCCGGTCTGTGATATGCAGCTGCCCTTGGACCTGGTGCCAGTATGGGTGATTCTCCTTGAGAATATATGACCCACCCTCCGCACGGAGACAGAAGGATGGTAACTGGACTGCCTCCGCGATGGTCATGTTCCTCTGGCTGTGTGGACACTTCACCTCCAGCAGGGCAGATGGCTGCACAAGTCCATCGGGTGATGCTCCCAAAACACCCGACTCACTCACAAAGAGACCAGACTCGATTCGAACACTGTCACTTGATAGGCCTCCACAAAAGCCTCCACAAAAGCCTTCACCCCTTCGGCTTCGTTTACAACCCCCCAGTTGACAGTTGGCGATGTCTCTGGCCAGTGGGTTGTATGTCTCCTCTCGCTGTTGGTAAAGTTGAGACACCGGCTGGACTACTTTTTAAGTGCCAGGCTTCCTCCACTGGCACTCAACATCTGTGGAGCTGATCTGCCACATGGCAAATATTGCCAATGCTGCAGCGTGGCTGCATTTGTACATCCCCTGTGCACAATCACAGACAGCGCTCTGCATCGCGCCATCGTCTCCCATGCAGATCTGTACAAATAAAGTAAGTACCATTTGTTAGCATGCTATAATAGATTGAATGAGCAATAATACAAGGATGGTCCGGATCTGGGGGTGGGAGGGTTTATTTTTCCATAGTTTTGTCCTCTTGTCTGTTGTTATTGTTTGTTTTTTCTGTATTTTTTGTAATTTGTGCTGTATTGGTTGTGATTGTACATTGTATTTTTCTAAATGAGTATGAATACATTTTTGAAAAACATTTGATCAACAATAAAAAAGGATTTGGTCAGGATCTAGACTCAGTGTGTAGTTTATTAATTAATCAATGCTCTCTACATTAGGAAAACAAATACCGGTGTACCAGAGGGAGTCACACACAGCTGTGCCTAGATAACCAAAATCCTTGAATCTACACACAGCAAATAAACTCAAATGACACAACGAGAAAAAGGAGATCACACATACAGTATAGTCGATATAAAACTGGCCGCTTCAATCTGAAGAGCAACTAAAACAAAACACGGGAGTGTACCTTGTTCTTGTGAACACTAATGTTATCCACAGCATACACAGAGACCACGAAGTTCTTAAGGAGAAAACTAGTTGCTAAAACAAAACACGTTAGTGTACCTTGTTAGCTAATGTTAGCTAGCTGACATTAACGTTAAACATTGCACTCATATTACTCACCGAAGCCTTGTAAAGCCGGTCCCGCATGCTGGCTCTCAACGTGCCCAGACTTGTAGTGATTTTCACCTCGTAAAATAATGTTATTCTCATTCTGAAAGAATGTGGTGAAATGTGCTAACGTGACGGCCATCTTTATGTTGGTGACGCGTATTGTGCGAGACCAGAGACCTGTAGTTCACTGAGCGGTTTCACACAAAAAAATGTGTAACTTCACAGTTTTACGACACATTTTTATTTTTTTGACTTGCAAAATGTTCTTTTAAATTGACAAACATCATATGTGTCATTCGTGGCACAATTCAAACGGGATCAAAAGATAACCTTTCTCTCTCCATTGACTTCAATGTATAATTTTCCGCTTCCGGGGTCCCATGGAGGCTTTCGGAAGGGGAGGGACTTCGCCTCTCCATTGGGCCGGGTGAAAATGGACTGCTGTGCATTTAGCTGTGCTTTCAGGCCCCTCCCCTTTTGGAGCGTAGGGCAGAATTAGGAGGGAATTCCGTCTCGTAGCGTTTGTGCACTGTTTTGAAATGCTGCTCCGAAATTACCCTTCTTCGATAAAGCTACGCTCGCATGACAATTATATGTTTTGCTTCTGCCATAATTGCGGTCTTGTTTGTGTGCGGACTGTCACTCCTGTTGACACGGACAACGTCAGCGAAATAGTGCCCACTCCCCACTAGCCACGCCCCGACACATGGGGTCATGCCGGCCAATCACAAAGATTTGATGCGTTCAAGTGCATTATTCTGGCACAGGAAGATTATGTTATAGGACATTAACGATAAAACTGAATATTGTTGTTCTATTTTTAGACACATCTCGACCGGTCGATCGCGATCGACTGGTTGGGCACCCCTGCTCTATGGGGAGAATGAAGTACGCGCACTGGCAAAAGTACTGGGGGAACCGGCCCGAGAGGCCATTGAGGAGTTTCGGGACTACAAATTAGAGAATAAATCTCCAGGGAAAGCCCTGCAAAAACTGCAGACAGCGAGCAAGACCTTTTTGCCTACATCAGCTGAGTGTGAGAGGGGGTTTTCTGCCGTCAATTCGACCGACACCGACAAACGCAACAAGTTGCGGGAGAAGAGCCTCTTCTCACTTCTCTTCGTAGACATCAATGGCCCCCCCCCTGGAGCAATTCGACCCTCAGCCATTTGTACGGTCTTGGATCAAAGCTGGCCACAAACCCTCCACATCCTGGGTTCCGGAACCGAAAGCGAAGAAGAAGCCGCCCAGGTCCCTGTGGTCGCTTTTACAGTAAGGTAAGAGAGTATATTTTACTGTTTGAGCTTTTTGTTTGTTTGGACTGGCCCCAGTCCTACTGTTGATATCATTTTTGGTTGTGGGATTTATTAGGTTTTTATCAGACTGATTGACTTGCGTATAGTCTAATCAATCTATAGGCGTTGCTCTTTCAGCAACACACACACACACACACACACACACACACACACACACACACACACACACACACACACACACACACACACACACACACACACACACACACACACACACACACACCACACACACACACCACACACACACACACACACACACACACACACACACACACACAGGTTCCATAGCCTGCTTGCATGTTTGTAACTTCTCGTCCGTTTTCCCTCCATAGCAATCCACCCACAGGGGAGTGACAGGGAAGAAGCGACAGGGACAGTGGCGGCGGGTCATTAGGGGCAGGTGGGGCACAGCCCCACCTAGTGTCAGAAGAAAGTATTACAAATAATGATTACAAAAAAATACTAAAAAATAAATAAAAAAACATATACGATATATTTTAAGGTCATGTTTAATAATCTGATTCGTCTGTACATTTCTGTTTTAGTCTGTGTTCTTCTAATTAGTGTCTAGAGTGCCGTTTTGAGCTGTTTAGAGCCATGTGGGACAAAACCCGATCCTGCCCCTCCCTCTCACAGTCTAAGTGAACGGTGATTGTAAAAACTACACTGCGCATGCTCAGAGTATTTTTCTATTTAATGTGTGTGGCAAAAAAATAATGACCGTAGGGGCATATTGCTCCCATCCCCACCATACGTCATCTCACATAATTCAGAATTGATTGGCTGTAAGTACTCACGTGTGCAGTGCTGCGAAACGTCACGTGTAGTTTGAAGAGGAGACGAGAGAGCAGCATATAGCTAACATCACCAGCGATTAAAAGAAGTAAAAAACTGAAAGAAAATGAATGAAGTTGACCATTTACTGGAGCACACATTTGAGACACTTAGTCTCGGAGAGAAACTGGAGGTAAAGCGCCTCGGTGCCCACCATCCACCGGATTTCCAAATGGTCCAGACTGCGGGCAAAGTTAAACGTGGGTTTAACGCTGAGTGGTTTGCTAAAAATAAATGGCTAACGGCGAGCATCCAGAAGAATTCCCTCTTTTGCTTTCCTTGCCTGCTTTTTGGTGAAGATCAAGGTACTTGGTCGAGGACAGGTTACAAGGACTTAAAGCATCTTTCGGAGAGGACAATGAAGCATGAGAGCAGCAACAGTCATTTGGAAAATGCCGTAAAATTGGGATTACTTGGAAGGGTGAATGTTGCTGCTCAGATTGACAGCGCCTACAGACGCGGCATTGATTCTCATAATAGGAAGGTGGAAGAAAACAGGTACGTGCTTGGTCGGATCATCACCTGTATTAAACTGTGTGGGAAATGTGAGACAGCACTGCGGGGCCACAACGAGTCGGCGGACTCTCTGAATCCAGGGATATTCAGGTCAATTTTCGAGACAATGTGTGAGGGCGATTCCAGGCTTCAACGGCACTACGAAGCTCAGCTTGTTTTCAAAGGGACATCAAGCACCATACAGAATCAATCAATCAATCAATCAATCAATGTTTATTTATATAGCCCAATATCACAAATGTTACATTTGTCTCAGTGGACTTTACAGTTTGTACAAAATATCAGTATGACAATACGACACCCTCTGTCCTTAGACCCTCACATCGTACAAGGAAAAACTTCCGAAGAAAACCCACAGTTTAAAGGGAAAAATGGGAGAAACCTCAGGGAGAGCAACAGAGGAGGGATCCCTCTCCCAGGACGGACAGACGTGCAATAGATGCCGTGTGTAAATTGAAAAGATAATACATTTGCAACATAGGTAGTCCAAATGTTTGGAAATGCATGTGTGTATAATAGGAAGATGAATCCACGAGGATATCCATCCAGGACCTATGATCCAGGACCACAGCCACGACTCAAGATCCAGGACAGAGGAGCGCAGGATCATCCATGACTCCAGATCCCGGCGTATACAGACACCAAAAAGAAAGACATTTGGGGAAGCTGGGTTAATCGGAACATGAGAGTACACAGGTATAGACAGAGAGAAGGAAGAAGTAAGATGTCCCCCGACAAACTAAGCCTATATCAGCAAAACTAGGGGCTGAATCTAATCAGCCCTAACTATAAGCTTTATCAAAAAGGAAGGTCTTAAGCGCACTCTTAAAAACGGATAGGGTGTCTGCCGCCCGAACACAAACTGGAAGCTGATTCCACAAATGTGGAGCTTGATAAGAAAAGGCTCTGGCTCCCATTGTACTTTTAGAGACTCTAGGAACAACCAACAACCCTGCATTCTTGGAACGCAATGCCCTAGTAGGACAGTAGGGTATAATGAGTTCTTTAAGGTAAGATGGCGCCTGCCCATTAAGGGCTTTGTAGGCGAGAAGAAGAATTTTAAATTCTATCCTGTGTTCTATAGGGAGCCAGTGTAAGGCAGCCAGAACAGGAGTAATGTGGTCCCTTTTCCTAACTCTGGTTAGTACACGAGCTGCAGCATTTTGAATCAGCTGAAGCGACTTGACTGACTTCTTGGTACACCCTGATAATAAAGAGTTACAATAATCCAGCCTTGAAGTAACAAATGCATGGACTAGTTTCTCTGCATCGTTTTGAGGCAAGATATGCCTGATTTTTGCAATGTTACGTAGATGGAAGTAGGCGGTCCTTGAAATTGATTTTATGTGGGCGTTAAAGGATAAATCCTGATCAAAATATAACACCAAGATTCCTTACAGTCTCACTGGAGGCCAAATTAATGCCATCCATGGTTAATATATCCTTAGATAATTTGTTTCGTAGATTCTTCGGGCCAAGTACAATAACTTCAGTTTTGGTCGTGTTTAACATCAAAAAGTTTAAGGTCATCCATGTTTTTAAGTCCTTAAGGCAGTCTTGAATTTTATTTAGATGATTAATTTCATCAGGCTTGATTGATAAATATAGTTGAGTATCATCCGCATAACAATGAAAATGTACAGAATGATTCCTTATAATATTGCCTAACGGAAGCATATATAATGTGAACAAAATAGGTCCGAGCACTGAGCCCTGTGGCACTCCATGGCTAACTTTGGTTTGCGTGGAAGATTCATCATTGACACGTACAAACTGAGAGCGTTCAGATAGATAGGACCTAAACCAGTCTAAAGCAGTTGAATGAACTCTTGGACTGCATGTATGATGTGTACAGGGAGGACATAGCCAAGCAAGTGGACAACACATCATTTGTTGCCGTTCAGGCCGACGAGACAACCGATGTCTCTCGCAAATGGTGATTGTGCTGCGATACATTATGCCTGACCTCACAGTTACAGAGCGTTTTTTGGAGTTTGTGGAAGTAAAGGACAAAACTGGTGTAGGTCTCTCTAACAGCATCAAGGCTGTTCTGGAACCCCTGAAGCTGAAAGAAAAGCTAATCGCTCAGACCTATGACGGGGCGGCCGTCATGAGCGGTAACGTGCGCGGGGTACAGACGGTGATGAAGGAGACGTACCCAAACGCTCAGTTTGTTCACTGCTACGCCCACCAACTGAACCTGACCCTGCAGCAACTGTGTTCAGCAAGGATGAGCATCCTGAAGGTGTTTTTTGCAGATCTAACTGCTTTTTCCACTTTTTCTCTCCGGTGCCTCCAAAACGTGTTGCAGCTCTTGCAGAGGCAACACAGAGACGCATCCCACGGCCACCGGCTGTGAGATGGAACTTTAAAAGCAGAACTGTGAACGCGGTTTGGGAGACCCGAGATGCACTACTTCAGTGTATGAAGCATATACGCGCACAACCAGGATGGGATGCGGTCACCATAAGTGAGGCATACGGCCTAACAAAGAAACTGCGGGACCGAGCATTTATGCAGCTCCTGGAGTTTTTTTCGTTGCTTATGCCAGAAGTGGATGTTCTATACAACACTCTGCAAAAACGAAGCATCGATGCACCTGGGATCAACAGCGCGCTCTGCCGTTTCAAGGAAAATGTTCAGAAAATTAGGCAGAAAACTGATGCATTGGCCGCCACTGCTCATGATGGAACAGACGAGCCAGGCCGACGAGTCAGCAGCACAGCGCCGGTGATGAAGGAGGCTTGTGACACAGTCATCTCACAGGTGGAACAGAGGTTCTCACAGAGTGACCATTTGATCGCTGCAAAGCTTGTTGACAGCTCATTCTTCCCACAGCATGTCCTGTCATTTCCTACACCTGAGCTTGACTGCGCCGTGAAACTGTGGCCTGCGTTGGGAAACAAGGAGAAGTTGAAGTCTGAGCTGACCACGCTCTACTACCGCCACAGTGAGCTTCACACTGGAAACACTGCCCTGTCTCTGTTGAAATCCATTCACGAGAACAACTTGGAGGAAACGTTTGCTGAGACTGTTATTTTGGTCAAAATAATAGTGACAACTCCGATGACGACATCCGAGTCAGAGAGGAACTTTTCCACCCTCAAAAGGATAAAGACTTTCACTCGCAACACCATGGGACAGCCGCGACTTAACGCATTGGCCATGCTTTCAATTGAAAGCCAGTTGATCCAGCAACTACAGGACTTCATCCCCAAAGTGATAGACACATTCTGTCAGAGGAAGGACCGCCGTGCCGCTTTTCTTTTCAAGTGAGCCTTCAGCTTTGGTAAGTTCATTTATGTCATATATTTTGTTGATCTTCTGTGTTTTGCCTCTGCTGGATCGATTTATATTGTGACCTCGATGATGAGTGTCTGTGTTTTCCAGTCTATGGTGTTTTAATGCTAAAGCATTACGGTTGTTGTTATTGTTAAGAATTACTTTGTGATGGTGACCTTTATTCCATGTATGAAGGTGCATTACTATGACATCCCCACGCTGTGTACGTAAATGTATGCGCTCACAGTGTTGCTCCTGTGGTCTTCAGTATGTAATTTGACACTCCCCCTCTCTCTCTCTCCTCCCCCCCTCTCTCTGTCCCCCCTCTCTCTCTCCTCCCTCTCTCTGTCCCCCCCTCTCTCTCCTCCCTCTCTCTGTCCCCCCCTCTCTCTCTCTCTCTCTCTCCCCCGACCTCTTTCTGCCCCCCCCAGTTTTGTACACCTAGAAACGCCACTGGATAGGGACAATATTGTAGGCCTATTCCAGGCTGGTCCTAAAGAAGCCCCAATTCCTTCCCCTTCAGCTGAAAAAAAGTTCAACTAATTTAAATTCTGAGGCCGCCGTGCCTATGTTATATAGCCTTTACACTGAAAAACGCTGCCATGTGTCCCCAACAGCAGCTGATGTCGTTGCTTTGTTGTGTTTGTTGCAATTGAATAAATGTTGGCTAATGGCTATCAATTGGTTTTGAAACAGTAGCCTCATGTTGTTATTTATTCTCTCTGAAATGTTATTGTGCCTTGTCAGTAATACCGTCTATAGTAGTAGCAGAGTGTTTTTATAGCAATTGATCGCATCCGCGCTGCTCCGCCAGTCAACAGAGCGTGCGTGTGACATATTTAGTAGCAGGATGTGCACAAAAAATCAACTGGTATATCCTAAAGATGTCATGTTTTTAATTCGGACTAAAGTAAAGACACATTTTTGATCTAAATGAGAGGACTACTGCCGCTGGCGGAAGAACTCTGTGAATCTGCAGCGGTGATCCAACGGAGGCGGAGTGATACGTTAACTTACAGTCTGAAACACCGGCTAGGACCGTTACGGTTACGGAGGGCATTTTATTTCTACTGCAAGACAGTAACTGAGGTAAGTTTTAATGATTTTAAAACCTTTAATTCTTTGCCTGCTACTACTACGGGTTGAAAAAATAAAGAGTGAAATTATCTGTGGACGTTGTGCTTACTAATATTGATAGAAAGCTAAACATATTAAAGTGTAAGCAAATGGGTTTGTTTTTAACTGTTAATATTTGTTTTTAATTATGAGCTACTAAAGTTCTTAATTTACTTCGACATTTAGGTTTGCTTTGACAATTAAGTGGTAAGTTTGCTAGCTTAAATTGCCATTAGCAATGTTCGCTGTCCGCTAGCTACACAGTCAGGGATAAGGGAGCGATACTGTGTCACTTTTAATGGCTGTGCGTGCACTTTGGGTTTAATATTGACCAGTAAAAAATACAATTTATTATGAACTGTATACATTTAAAGACGTGTAATCATGTGGTGCATGCTGCAGACCCTGGAGGCAACTAACATTTTTGGAGGGAGATCTACCTTGTCTCCTTTTTTCTCTCCGCTCTGCGTTTGTGTATGTGGGGGGGTGGGGGCAGAGGAGACACGGAGACGACATTTGTGTTGGGTTTTCGTGGGTCTGATATTAAAACTATTACTTTATAAGTTTAAGTATCATACCAAAATGTCATGAGAGTAGCTTAGCTTTTTCGGGAATAGTGCGGTGCGTAATGTACGTAGTGTGTGGGGCGTAGGATAGAGAGAGGGGTAGCAGCAGCTACGCGGGAAGTCAGGGGGTGTTGGGGGACTAGTGGAGCCTCACAGCAGCGAAACTGTGGCGCGCTGTGCCAGATGAGGCTCCCACCGCAAAATGAGCCACATTTTGCCTCACCTCAGTCTGCCTCACAGTCTGCGTGATCTGCGTGTAGGGAGGGGCGGCCCTGTATAATAACGTAATATTAAAAACATAACAAACAGTGACATCTTTGACCGCTCTGCTGCATGAAACTCGCTACTGCTGTGGTATGATTTGAAGAGATAGGGGGCAACTGCTTTTACAAATGTAACCTGAACACTGGAACGTACATTTGAATCACCCCAAGCATAATTGTATTTATTGTAATTTTTTAAATCTCTGCTGATATGAAAACATAAATGCTTATACCAATATATTTGTGGAAGGTCAATATCAAGGTAAATAACGTGCATTTATTTTGTTTTACAGGTGTGAACGAGCATGTCCAGTTCATGAAGTGGAAATGTAAGTTTTGTACGTTCTCCTCCAATTGGCAAGGAAGAATAATTCAGCATTATAAACAGCGTCATGGACATCATCGAAGGTGTTCAGGCCTTGTCTGTATTTATGAAGACTGTTTGAAAAGCTTTCAAACCCAAGCTTTACTTAAAAAACATTTGAAAGAACATGTTAAAGAAGCTAACAAATGTGTGTCAAATTCAAGTCGAGTATACTATCAACCTTTACTGCTACCTACAAGCAAAAATCTCTGACCACAGACTTTGCTATTGGAAATATTTCCTGGTACAAGATTACGTCCCAAGCGTCGTTATCTTGAACATTATCCTGTACTGATTAAGAAATTTGGTCCACCAATTGAGTTCTGGACAATAAGATTTGAGGCCAAACATTCTTTCTTTAAACAGGTGGTTCGCAATACTGGCAACTTCAAAAATATTCTGCACACTTTAGCCACAAGACATCAGCCAGAGATGGGGACTCGAGTCTGTGACTCGGACTCGAGTCGCACTTAAGTCGCACACACAGAGACTTCAGACTTGACTTGGACTCCTGCTCAAAAGACTTCGGACTCGACTTGGACTCGTGTTTTGGGACTCGTGAACAATCATTGTGTTTTCTATTTTTGGCGTATTAAAGGTGGGGTAGGTAAGTTTGAGAAACCGGCTCGAGATCGCTAGAATTTGAAAATACACAACCGGAGAAAATCTGCCACTTCCTCACAGAGCCCCTCCTCCAACACACACGAACGCGCACATGACCAATGAGGGCACGAGATAAGTTTGTGCCCCGATGGGAGGCTGACAGGCAGGTAGGCCATCCAGTTACTTTAGCCGGGCCGGCTATCGGGATGTTAAGAGCATTCCATGGAATATAACAAAAAGTGTATCTCGAGCCGGTTTCTCAAACTTACCTACCCCACTTTTAACATTAACATCATGGTAACACCATGGCGACACCATGGCGACAGGCCGCACACCTGCAGCTGTACCGCTTGTAATTAGGTTCAACTATAAAAACTTCGAACAAAACGCCGGCGGCACCAACAAAAGGAGCGCACACTGCAAAGTCTGCAATATTAAAATCAAGGATGCTGGTGCAACAACGTCAAATGTCATCAGGCACTTGAAAACTCACCCGGAGAGGTCAGTCACATTAACGCATATGGACGGTTAGCAAACATGTTTAGCTCAGCATCAGCTATGTAATGTTAACTTAGCTTGCTACTAGCTTTGTAACTGAATATTTGAAAAGATGAGTGAATGTTTGCTTGTCACACTTGTTTGCGTTGAGTGGCGTTGACATCCAACTCTTGACATGACATAAAAAAGGTCGGTAACGTTAATCATTACGTTCCGCTGCCACCATCTACTGGCTAACGTTAAACGTAGAAAAATACATAGTTACATACATAAATACATCTGTCGGTTTATAGGCAGGTTACAGGTTTATTGTTGACCACGTAACGTTAATGTTACAGGTTTATCAGGTTACTGGGTTTGAGTGAGAGGATAGAGGAATATGTTTATTTATAGTAGACTTAAAAGATGTAATTAGAGACCCAGTGTTATTAAACAATACGGTTGCAGAGGTCACATTTTAACATTTTTGTCCACTGGCCAAATGGCTTGCCTAGTGAATGTTGAAATGTTACCAGCCACTCAATAGATTGCCATTGTTATTTTTGGCTGGTGCGTGCAACATACAGTACCAGCCACTTGCATGATTTACCAGCATTTGGCTGGTAAATAGTGTTAATGGTAGATATCTCTTTTGGAACAGGTCATGTTTTAATATCACCAGTTCAGTATATTTCAGATAATATTGCAGCAATAGTTTTTTAGTTGCAAATGGCACAGAACAAATGTTTACTTTTAAGTACTTTTAACAGTTTCCCTGCGGGGGATTAATAAAGTATTTGTGATACTGATTTCTGATTCTGAAGTGTTTTGCTTATAAGTTGTTTGCATTTAGCTAAACTGTGATGTTTTTCCTCATATTGCATTGCAATAGCCTGTTTAAAGTGATCATATAACATACAACTAATCAGTACTGATACTGTATGCTAATAGATATAGGAGTGATAATAATACAGTAAATGCTTTGAATTTCTTAGATATAGCTGTGCAGTATTCTTAACAGACTGGATAGCAGCAGACAATAGAAGGCTTATTACAACCAGAAGAGACATGAGACTTTTATTTTTTAGAGACTTGAGACTTGACTTGGACTCGTGACCAAAGACTTGAGACTTGATCAAGTCTCACCCCACAAAGACTTGAGACTTGACTTGGACTCGTGACCAAAGACTTGAGACTTGACTTGGACTTGCAAAAAAAGACTTGTGAACATCTCTGACATCAGCTGATGTTGGCATATTATTTGGAGATGCCAACAATTTTCAAACCAAGCATTGAGACTGGGAAATCATCAGTCGTATCTGTGGACATCTTAGATGTTGCTATCAGAGAGGCCTTAAGGAGTAAGTTTCAAGATCTGAACTCTGTTTCTCTCACCTCCACTGTTTACTTAAATGGGACAAAATATTCGAAAGGAATGGTGCTCTCAGTTGGACAGACAAGTGGACTGCCAGATTTTGGGAGAGTACTCGATATCTGTGTAGTGGATTGCTGCATATCATTCATTATGGAACTATTCACAGCAGCCTTCGTGATTCATCTCGGGTGTTTCCAGCTTGCCAGAAGAGACCCTGCAGTGACTGTGGTTGTCGAGCCTGACAATCTGAATGACTACACCCCTCTTGCTGCATACCTTGTGGAAGGAAAGCTGCTTGTCACTCCAAGGACATTCATGTTAGATTAAGGTAAAGTTGGACTGGGAAGTGTTTTTTTAGTGTCTTCCGTACATTTTATTACGTGCAACTTATTTTCAATTCACTTCCAGTGTTTATTTCCTGATGATAAAGTGTTTTCTATATTGTTCACTGTGTTTCAGCTGATGCAGACACCTCAATGATGCTTCTCAGAGTTATCCTCTCGCCTGAAGATATAAGGCGTGTCACCCTAGAAGATGTTCCCTCATCAGTTGATGATCTGTGTGCAAAACTGCGCAACACTCTTGGTCTCCGAGGGAACTTCATTTTACAGTTTGAAGATTCAAACTTTGTGCTCTTATTTTTCTCTCACTCATGTAATTTCTCTGTTTGTTTCTTTTGTTTGTTTTAGCTATGTGCCGAGTTCAGCAGAATTGTCACCAAAGACCTGCTGAAATCTTTCCTGGAAGGACTAGATGCCATGGTTCCAAGTCTGTTGGAGGCTTACAAAGCTGCTGTAGCATCTGGAAGAAGGTTGGCCATGAGTGGTGTTCTGCAGTGTCTTCAGAAAGAGGCAAGTATTTTACAGAGAAACTTACCAAAAATGTGCAAAGATACGGATTCTAGCTTGGCTATCATATTGACCTACCCTTGTCTGTTTTCCCCCTGGAAACCAGAACAGAAGAACGGCTGCCCTACTCGGTCTTCCAATATTTATTGCAGAGGATTCCTCCAACGTTATCAGGATGTGTGATGTAAGTCACTATATTACTATATATTATACATTTACTTTTCTCTCGCTTAATTTGAGGTTTTGCCATAGCCAATATAATGCTCATTGTTACAATATTGTGTATTGTTTAAGTATTACTATTGTTAATTTAGGAATTGCAATAAATAGTAATAAAAATGATGACCTTGCAATTTGTCGTGTTTTTATTTCAAGTTTGGAACAGTCAATTAAGATGTATGTGTCTTTGTTATTAGGCTCATAGAAACCCTCGATGTGATCCTGAAAGGAATGCAGGTTGGACTGTTGATTGGACATGAAGGCCCTCTGCTTGACTCATTTCCTCTGGAAGTCTTCAATGTGGCTGTGGTGGTAGAAGAGAAGATCATCCTACATGACCTCCGAGATGTGCCCACAGGCTTCGCCATGTTAATGGGGGCAATCTACTGCCTCAACCTCGAGTACCCCCGCAGCATGAAATACTCTTTTGAGTTACTTCAAAAGGTCATCATGACCATCAAACCAGACCAGTGCTCCGCAAGAATCCATGGACTCAGAAATAAACTGCTGAGATATCACCTCTAAACAAATGACTGTGTCATAGCTCCTGCAAGAAGGGAGTTTCTGTTTTGGACTGTTATTCTACATATTGTTCTTGTTTTCAGCAGTGTAGTTTGTAATTTTTTGACAGCAGACCATAGATCTTACTAGGGATGCACCGAATATTCGGCCACCGAAAATTATCGGCCGAAAATGGTTAAAAAGGCCCTTTCGGCTTTCGGCCGAAAGGGTTTTAGCACCGAAAAAATATCACCGAATGTCAGAACAGGCTTACGTTGGTAACCTAACGTGTTGTTGTGATGACGTAATAAAGACGCAGCGACCATGCTCGCGGCTGGCTCACAGGGGGGGGGGGGGGGGGGAAATTGACCTTTGTCATCGAGATTGCCCTGAGCCTTTAACAAATCGTATTAAATAATCTGATGATAGATTGTAAACAGAATAGCTGAAATTTTAACAAACTAAATAACTCAGTTACCTCTAATCATTAACCCATGTTTGTATAATGTAGTTAACTCCGTGTGTTGCTGCTAGCATACATAACACCTGACGTGGAAACGTTACTCGTGGATGGGGCTACAGAGCTGCTAGAAAGACGGTCGAACCCGGTACATTCCTCCGTCTGCATGCGGTGCACTTTTGCTAAATGTTTAGACAAATTGCTCGTGCTTACATGCTAAACTCTTATTGCACTTATGGTAACAAGTATTCTCCACATCGAGACGGGTAAAGTTTAACCACACCTTGGAGCGCGTTCTCTCCGCCATCTCCGCAGTGCGCTCCGCTGCATGTAGCAGCTGCGTGTGTGTAAACTGCCCCGCCCCCTCGCACACAGACGGGGGAGAGAGATCTCGTCTGATCGAAAATACATCATAGACGCATTTGTTGTCTTTGCATATTAGAAACGAGTTGGCGACACTAAGACTGCGATATAATGTTTTTTAGCAATAATACATGACATATATAAATGTACTGTATGCATTCAAAAGTGCTGAATAAATGTTTTATGGACCCATAATAGTGATTATTATTTAAGTTAAGTTTTGCCATAATCATGTCTATTTCCATAATCAGGTAGCTGAACAACATTGGTAAAAAATGTATACATTATATATATATATATATATATATATATATATATATATATAATGTATACATTTTTTACCAATGTGTATATATATATATATATATATATATTTCTATTAATCATTTTCGGGCTTTCGGCATTCGGTTTTCGGCCAACTGTTTCCTATTTTCGGTATCGGTTTCGGCCAAGAATTTCCCATTCGGTGCACCCCTAGATCTTACTCTACATATCTCCATCTCGGCTTCAGTGTACCCAAGCCAACATTTAAAAATGCCCAGGTCACGCAGTCAGTGTCAGAGATGAGAAAAAGTGTGTCGTATGACCAGTGTCCTTGGGGCCAGCTGTCATGCTCTGTTGATGTGTGTTTTAAAAGTAATGTGATTTCAGTGCATTCTGCCGTTTTATCAGCATGAAAGGGAGGAAGGCCTTTTTTCAATGACAGACGTTACTGCCTTGATGCTGTTCAAAACTCTTCTATTCTTGCTTTCATTATATCTTCCTTTGAAATGCATGTGCTTTGGATCAGCTATCACATTTCACCCCTTGGTAAAACGGTGGTAGATTGTTGAATCTAGTGCAGAACTGTGTCCTTGTTAACACAGTTATCTCCAACGTCATGAATAGTTAAAGAATAAGTTGTGTGTAGATTGTTTTCACCTTTACTTATTAATCACTCAAGCCATATATTAGCTAGATATGTTTGCATCTTTAAATTCCTGCAATGTCACACTGAGACCGTGTTCTTGACAGTGTGTCTTGTTTGGGTTTCATTTTTAAGTGAATATGTGTGCATACCTCAACGTTTCAGGTGTGTATGTTACTGCAGTGAGGCTAGAGACCTGACTAACTCGGGTATGGTCAGCAGCATGGTCATGCAAGTTTATTGTATGGTTTCATTCTCTATTGCCAATTACATTTTGGGTATAAGTTGATGTTTTTTTAAAATAAATGTTATATATCTGAACAAATGCGCTGCAATAATTATTATTCATTTATGTAAACTTGCTATCCGAAGTCAATACAACTAATATATCTAAGTTGAAACAAATGCATTATTACAATCTTCCTAACTTGAAATGATGAGTTATATAAATGTAGAACTTGAAAGTGTGAGTTATTATAATACTGAAATGTGAGTTTATTTGACTAGGTAAATAAAGTTTTCTTGCACTAATAATGTAAGATTGGTAGTTGTTTCAACTCTAAGTATAAAGTTAAATCAACTTAGACAACTTAAAAACAATGTTAATACAACTAGAACCTTTAAGTCATATCAATGAGATTGACTTGCATTAATGAGTTGAAACAAAGATTGTCTTCAAGTTGACTTGATTTGCTTTTTCAAGGCAGCAGGTGGACTTTCATTTGCAAGTTGAACTGACATGAACTGTTTTACAGTGTATGTGTAGGCCTACTGTATACATACAAAGGCCATTCAAGCTAGAGTTCTTCTGGAAATGTTCACATCAGGCACCTTCAAGTTAAACAATACTAAACAATTAACACAGTAGGCCTAAATTATGTGGATTAAACCACATTTATTTCGTTAAAAATAAACGAAATATGATTTTGTTTGAAAGATTAAGATCAAGTTAAACAATCAGGTGCACACTTTAATGTGCCGCCACCTCCGGACTCGGCTTGACTCGGTTTAAAGAATGCACAAATGTGTTTAATCGTTTATGTCAGATATGTACTAAGTAGCCTAAATACATTTGTTCCTGCTCAAGATTAGATTCAACTTTATTGTTATTGCACATATTGCAGGTACTGAGACAACGAAATGCAGTTTAGCTTCTAACCAGGGGTGCAACAAGCAGCGAAAAGTAATGTGCACAATACTACAGAAAACAATTAACACAGTAAATTATGTGGATTAAACCACATTTATTTCGTTAAAAAAAAACGAAATATGATTTTGTATGAATGATTAAATGTAGGGTGAATTGCCCTAATGTGGGACATTTTTGCATTTCAGACTTCGGGAATATATTGTGATATGAAGCCGATACAATAAATCAAAATCCAGTACCATTTCGAAATCCCCAGTAATATTAGACACTAATAATACAGTAAACTATTAACACTGTACATATTATTGTTTGCCCGTGGGATTAGGATGATCGGTAGTGAGACCCGTGCTGCATTTTCCTCCGGTTGGATGTGATATACAAACAAAGCGATTATTTTTGTTGTTGTAAACTCACATGGATTAAATTTAGTGCATTCATTTCAACTCGCGAACATATGATACATTAAATGATCGTGAGGATGATGATTGAAAATCGTTTGTTTGAGCCTGGATGCATTTCCTGATCTAAAAACATAGCGATGCTTTTGTACTTACGCCAACGTGAATTAAACATTATTTTGTTAAATAAAAACATGGGATGTTTAGTAAATGATTACATGTCTCTTATTTAGCACAGAATATGATCCTATCTGTGACATATGGATCTTAACAAATATCCTCTATATCAGATACCTGTAGATCAGCTGTTTATTTCACATGGGTTCCAGTGTAGCAGCTTTTTAATCACGGCTCCCCCTGGTGGATCCATGATCCATCAAATGTATTTATCAAGGGGGCGTTTCAAGTCCTGCGGGGGGGGTTTTCCTTTTCAGCAGGGGCCCACCCCGTGCCGATCACGGACCCGCACGGGTAGGCGTCTGAAATGGAGCGCTCCATCTGTACTCCTCCCTGGCGATTGAGGTAGGCTGCTTCCATAGCCGTGGCCTGTTGTCTGTGCAAATCAACACATGTTTGATTGTACAGCAACGGGGCGACTCCCCTGTTCTTTTCCGAGATTTAGAAAAATAGCGGGGGTAAAAACCGCGCAAGACACTGTTCCTGGGATGACAGGAGTGTTTCTTGTATTCCATGGAACTGCTGGGGGGAGAGGCTTCTCTGTGATGTGCCGTAATGGTCATCATGGTGACGAGCCACGCCATCGCCGCCGCTGCCCGTGAGGCAAAAGGGCTGCGAGGGAGTTTCCACACGCTGCATTTCACTCTGTCTCTCATCATGAGGCGCGTACACGCCCAGGGGATGAGAGGTGTGTGTATGCTGTCCACACGAGGCGTTATAACGGTGCTCGTGGATTTATTATGACCGTGTGTAGGAGGCATATCTGGGACAGAGGAATGCCGCGAGCTCTGCAGTTTATAAACCAATAGGTTAAAAACAGCAGGCTTCTGCAGCGAATGAACCACCTCTGGAGACTCCACCTGTGGGGGAGACCCAGGGGGATCCCCACGTGACCAGCTGACGCCAACGCCAAGCAGCTGCGTCACGGAGAGGGCTGTGTGGGTGGTGACATGCCGGAGGAGAGCTGTCAGTTTCTCCACTCGCTGCCGCGAGAGCCGCGCTCTGCTGGCTGAGTTTAATTCCACTCCAGATAAACGATTGTCTGAGAGGGAAGAGGACAGCTCTTCTTCCAATTTATTATGAAACCCAGGCTTTGACAGATGCGATACGAGATGTATCGTCTGTAAAGCGACTTCCTTCCTGGAGCGAGCCAGCAAATAGCAGGTCGTCCAGAGAAAACCACACTCTCATCCCTCCTCTGTGTAGTGGCTCCAGCCTTCTCTACACAAAAATGGGAGGAGCCAGGGAATATCCGAACGGCAGACGATTGTCTGGTCTGATATTCCCTGAAATGGAAAACGCAGGAATTTCCTGTGTTTTGGGATGATGGGTACGTGGAAGTATGCATCCTTCAGATGGAAGTGAACCAGTCGTCCTGGTGAACACATTCCAGCACCTGTTTGATCATCAGCATTGTTGGAGTAGTTATCTCTTCTCCGCGCCGATCCTATATGAGTCTGCTTTAAAAGAAGGAAAACTCAAAATAACCAGGACGAGGGTTAAACAATAATCTGTTTTAATAATAAACGGTAATAATACAATACACTTCTCAAAGGGGTCAGCCCTCCCCCTGCCGGGAGAACCTCATCGTCTTGACGGCAGCAGGAAAGAGAGCGAACACCAGGACTCAACAGGAGATATACAAGAATAAAACAGGAGAGGTTGGGTCAGCTGGTCATCTTTTCAGGTCATCTCATTGGGAGATGCAAAAGATGCTGTGTCGCAGAAAATCAGCGCGTGCCAGCAGAGATGATCCGGAAACAAGAGTCTCTCAGTTTGAAGCAAAACAAACACATCTGGCATTTGCCGTCTCATATTTCTGCAGCTTCCACACACACATCTTATCATGTAGCTTATCACACAACAGTCATATGTTTTCCTTTATGAAAGCCATACTTGTTGGGAATTAACAGTCATCATCTCATGACCTCCTCAGGACCAGCTAACCAACAAAGCTTAACTGTCCTCATATCCCCAGGCCCTCTCTGAACTTCCATCCACCCGAAGTCAGCTTACCCAGAATCAGAAGGACCATTGTCTCTCTTAACTGTGTGACTCAATTCTCAAGGCCTGCAGGATGCGCATCATTAACTTAAGAAGAATTTAACCATTATATCTGGGGGAAATGTCCCTCGCAGTTCTCTTGTTAATTTGCAAAGCCTATTAATGGTTAACCAAGAAAAACACTCAAAGGGGTAATCTTTTCACTCAAAACAGAACTCACAAGTAATTCTGCATTTTACCTCCTCAAAAATAGCCTAAAAACACCCTTTTGATAAAAGTGAAAGAAAAAGACTATTGCGCTAATCTACTTTTAAGAAAAAGGGAACATTGTTTCAGGAATCTATAAAAAACCTCTCTATATTTAAGAGGAAAAATGTACTTTGTTCCTTCAACTATTAACACACAGGAATGTATAAACCCACACATATATTAGGGATAACATGATGCAATACACCTCTTATATATGGGTGACATTAAAATGAATATACCAAAAATATGCTGCATCACATTTTCTGCATAATACTTTACATCAATTTCCACAGCATGTGGAATACTGACAGATTGAGGATGTCTCATTGCCCCAGTCTTTTTCGGGATTAGAAAAATAACGGGAGTGAAAACCCCTGATTTTCCTCCCTTTGAGGAACCCTGGAAATATCCTCTTTCAACAGGAGTTCCAGCAGCGCTGAATGGAGCTCAAGACACTGTTCCTGGGATGACAGGAGTGTTTCTTGTATCCCATGGAACTGCGGGTGGAGAGGCTTCTCTGAGATATGCTGTTATGGTCGTCATGGTGACGACAAGGGAATCTCCACACGCTGCATTTCACTCTGGCTCTCATCATGAGGCGTGTACACGCTCAGGGGATGAGTGGAGGTGTGCGCAGTGCTGTCCACATGAGGCGTTATAACGGCGCTCATGGGTTATTATGACCGTGTGTAGGAGGCGTATCTCGGACAGAGGAATGCCGCGAGCTCTGCAGGTTATTAACCGATAGGTTAAAACCAGCAGGCTTCTGCAGGGAGCCCTGCTGTCTACTTAATCAACAGATTAGTGGCAGCTGGCTTAATTACCGGCTCTGCTTCCTCAGAGGCTCTCGCGGAGCAGACCAGGAGCGGGGGAGCCTCACTCCCCTTTGACTCGTCGCCGGGAGACCCCGTCTCTGGGGTGGTGGGGGAGCGGAGACGTGGGACGGAGCCCCTGCAGCCGCCGAAGGGCGAGTCTGATGTCGAGGCGGTTGCTGTGGGCGTCTCCCGCTTGCGCCCTCCTGTGGCCGGCGTGGACGCCGCAGCTGCTGCGAGCGCCGCTGTGGGCGCTCAGCAGGCTGGAGCCAGCTGTACATGCTGGCGAATGCCGTCCGCCTGTTCCGCGGCCGTCTTCATGGACTCCACCATGGCGTGGAACTGGGGTCCGAACAGCCCATCCGGGCTGATTGGAGCGTCCAGTAGCACTTTTCTGGCCGTCTCCGTAACAGACGCCTGCTTCCGCCAGAGGTGGCGCTGGATCTGTGTCACCCACGCGGAAATCCTCGCCTGGGAGGACAGCAACGGACGCGCACAGAATGAGCGCCGTGCTGGCCGCCTTGCTGATTTCCTCTGCCTCGGTGGTGGACCGCTCTACCAGTGTCACCACCGAGTTGGAGAGCAGCGCAAAGTTATTTGCCGCCGCGCTGTGGTGACGGAGAGAGGGAAAGCATGTTCGGCCGCCAAGCTGGCACCCTGCTCCGACTCTGTCTCCCCCGTCCGGGGGAGAGGAGGGAGGGGTGAACCGTGGAGGGAGGCGGGGCAGGAGTTGCTTTTCTTCGGACTCCTGCCCGGCACTCGGCCCCAGGGACACGAGGCCCCGTCCGCGGCTCGTAAGCCTGGACGGGCCAATCGTCCTCCTCGGCCGCAACAGCAAGAGCGTCCGCTCTCCGCTTCCTGTCGCCCGAGGGGAGACGGGCGCAGTGTGTGCATGCTACCTGCTGGTTTAGAGCCGCGTGCTCCGACTCCAGGCAGGATTCGCATACTGCTTTTATCTCTGCTGGTCATAATTCATTATGAACCCAGAGCCACATGAGGGACAATCACGGACGCAGTTGTTGCTCATGATGATTCTCAATTGCTGTGCTTCAGTACTGTGCTGGTTGCTGAAGAAAAGAGGGAGCAGATTGCCAGGCCCCCTTCCTATTTATACCGGAAGGAGGCCCGAGGGTGGGGCCCACCTAGCGGGTGGGCGTGGAATACAAGTGCTTCAGTGCTGCGCGGGGGCGCAGGGGGAAAACCCAATAGCGATAGCCTTAGAGGGCGAAGCCATCTACGAAATATAACCTATTACTGCCGCAGATGGACCAAAAAAGGGAACGTTTGAAAAAAATGTGCGGGTCCGCTCAGTGAAATAAACGAAACATGGAGAAACAAAAGTCTGCGTTTAAACGGTTTAAACCTATGGTTTAAACCTAACCTACAGTTAATTTAGCTGCTGGAGAAGAAAGAACAGGGGGGAGGGGGGGAGAGAGCTGTGGTTGATGGGCCATTAGTTGTGTAAACACACATCTGAGAGCTGCCATTTCATTCAGACTGTTTAAAAAACGGTAACAACGGACTATTTTTCTTGTCAATTTAAATCAATACATACAACTATTTTCTAAATCCATAAAAGCATTTCAATTAATATTGGGAGTCATGTCGTTACTTTGTTGAGAATGTGGCGGGATAATTTGCAGCGACTTGTTCCTTACGGGGAAAATAACACCCTTCATGCTGATCAAGATCCCTCCGCTACGCGTCGTGGCCCATTCTTGTGGGATATCTAAAACTGTGCCACGTCAACAGGGATCCGCTTCTTGACTCACACGTTAAAAAACATCCTAAGAAAGCTCTGTAGGCGCTGATTTATTTGCCTTCCTTGGACGATTTATTTGCTCCCATATATTTAAACAAACAAAATAAACAAAATGATCAGTGTAACGTGAGGTCAAAGACTGTTCCGATTCCCCGTTCATTGCTGGAGACAATTTCCTCCTCACGCTCAGTCCCACCCCTTCCTTATATCACAGGTGTGGCTCGCAGTAAATCAAGGTTTTTCTCCGAATATTTAATTCGGTCCTAATACATAAATGGAAAGAATATATTAAGATCTAAATTAATAAGAAAATAATACACTCATTGTCAACACATAAAATGGCTCTAACACGTCGGGATCCTGATCTGCCGACGAGGCTCCATTAAAATATAAATATTTTTAGTGAATTACTGAGTTTAGGCACGTTAATAACGTTTTAATGAAGTTGAATACAGTATATTCATATGTGTCAGTGATTTCATGTCAATTCGGCGAACATAAACATAAATGATCGTGGTGAAGATGATGATTAAATTAGGATTAAAAACCGAGAGCCGGGCTGCATTTCCTCCCGTTCGTTTTTTTCGACTAAACAACATTATTTTGTTAAATAACAACATGGTGATGTTTTGTAAATGATTACATGTCTCTTATTTAGCACAGAGTATGATATCCGTGACATATGGATCTTAACAAAGTTCCGCTGTATATCCAGCGTACTGTATCTGACTTTATTTCACATGAGCTCCAGTGTGGAACCCCACTGCACCCCCTGGTGGATCAATGATCCATTGCAGCTGGCTTCATTATAAATTACATTTATTTATCATGGGGGAGGTCTCAAGTCAAGCTGGAGGTTTTCCCTTGAGCGAGGGCAGATCACGTACCAATCACGGCCCTCGCGTTTCAAACTGTCTGAAATGAAGCGCTACATCTGTAGAGGCAATAAAAAACAGTCTTGCCCAATATCCAGACCCAACCTGCCCGGATCAAGACATCCTGAAACTCCTCCACCTAAGCCTGACCAGAAATGACTTTGTGTTCAACGACAAAACCTACCTACAAATGAAAGGGACAGCAATGGGCAAGAGCTTATGCATATATAATATATTCATGGCTAACTGGGAACAGAGAGTTCTACCCACTTGTCCACAATCTCCCAAATGCTACTTCAGATTCCTGGACGACATTTGGGGAATCTGGACCCACACGACAGAGGAACTCCAATCATTTGTCGACATCCTCAACAGACAACACCCCTCTATCAAAGTCACATTCATGACAGATCCCCGTGAAATTAATTTCCTTGACCTCATCACCTATAAGGGCTCAGACTTTGAAACCACTGGACAACTCGATTACAGGGTCTACTTCAAACCCACGGAATCTCACAGTCTCTTACATCGAGACAGTTTCCACCCAAAACACACAATATCCCAACTGATAAGATTCCAACGAATCTGTTCAAATACCAAGGATAGGGATTCCGCAACAACAACCCTCTTCACAACGTTGAAAAGAAGACAATACCCTCGATCCATGCTTCGGCAAGTGCAAACGGAGGTGTATGAAACTACAACACCACATTTGCATGATCAAACAAAGGGAGAAAATACAAAAATCATCCCTTTCATCACAACCTACTCCTCTCATTCCAAAATGATTGGTAGACAAATCAAACAAAACTTTGAGAAGGTCATGTGGGACAAACCCCTGGTTCAATCGGCCAAAATCATCTCGGCTTTCAGGTGAAACCACAACCTAAATAATCTATTAGTCCGGGCAAAACTCCCCCCCCATGGGCACCAATACCCAACCACCTCAAGGCCCTAAAACAGCGACTAACCCAACCTCTAGAAAAACCTACACCTTGAGACACACAAATTGTGTGTATCTGATCAAATGCACACAATGTGGTATACTTTATGTAGGTGAAACAAGAAACACCTTAAAAACACGACTATCACACCACATGTACAATTTCCGCCAGGGAATAAAAACTGCAACCCACCTGGGTTGCGTTCCGATAATCCAAAAATCAGCTCCTAAATTCTAACCCTATCTCCTATTCCTTGACCTCTGAGTGAAACATCACGGGGTTAAGGGATAGTGTATAGGAGAATTCAAAAGGACTTAGGAGAAGAGACTGCGGTACTTTAGAGAATCCGAATGCACTTTCACTGTCCGACGTGTTTATGATGCGCCAGCGGACGTCATGAATGTGCGTCTGCTGCTGTGGGGAAACTATGGAAACTACAGTTTTCTATACAGCGGACTACAACATGGATGTTTAATAAGAACGAGGGACTCCTGTAAACTCATCTAGAGACTCTACACCGTGCTCTGATGCTGTTGCTTTATGCTTTATGAACGTGGACAACAGAGAAACATATTCTTCATGACCAAAGTTGGAATTGAAATAAAAAAGGAAAGTGAAACTTATGCTCGTCACCCTCTCCCTCCGGTCCACATTAATACAAATGTATTTATTATAAACGTTAGTCCTTAACATCTATCACTGTGTATATCACCATTCAAACATCTTTTAAAAGTTGAAAAAACCCCACACAGCTCAGTAAAGACTGTGAAATGTTGACTTTATTTGATCATTTCAGTAAAAACTAACGTTCATATTTCTCTTTTTGATTATAATACTGATGAACGTTCAGAAAAAAGCACTTTGGCAACTTACCACATACGTTTTAAAATGCTAGATAAGCACCGTAACTTTCATGATATCATTTCTCGGTCATAATCGGTTGTTTCCGTGAACGGCCGACTGTTGAGTGACGGCAAATGCTGCGGCTGCAATGCATTGTGGGGCAGTATTTTCTCCTCTCCTTTCGGTAAGGGAGGTCCAGTGGTTCCTAAGCTAAAGGAGGTTATAAAGGAAGTTTGAAACCTCCTTTCCTTTCATTAGGAGAATTGGAACAGCACTTAACATGGCTGCCACCTAGGCACTTCCGGGTCATTTCACTTGGTTAGGAAGGTTCCTAAGCTAAATGGACTATTGGAACGCAACCCAGGTCAATAATTTCACCCTTCATGGACCCCAAAACCTCTATCTCCGGGGTATCAAACACAATCCCAATTGGACTACTATGGACAGACAAAAAGAAGAGAGGAACTGGATAAGAAAACTAGGGACACTACACCCAGGGGGCTTAAACAAATCCTACAGGAAAGTGTAAGGAGTTATATTCACACTTATCCCAAATGAATAATATTTCACAGATGTTCTAATAATAATTGTTATTGTTCTGAAAATATTCTATAAACTGTTCGTGTTCAAAATGTTTTCAGAAAAAGTGTGTATCTCTTTGAAATAACTTTTGAAAAATGTAAAAAATAAATTTTTGAAAAATATTACAAAATGAAAAGAGAGTTTGGGAAACCTATGATGGCATTGGCTGAAGTTCCTACTATCTGCTGACACGGGACCAAACCCACTACTAATGGTTCATACCCTTCTCTCTTTTATCAAACATTAAACTTTGATCATAACCTCCAAAAGATAATATGTATTACTTTTTAAAATTTTAAAATAACTCGTAAGCTAATACTGAGTGCAAATGCTAAAGCTTATGCAAATGCAAAACAATGCTAATACAAACACCCAAAAAACGAATTGCTTATAAATGCTAAAGCTTACGCAGAGGCACAACAATGCTAATGCTAATACTAATTATAATACTAGCCATGGATGTATAATGAAAACTGAATCAAAATAACAACTCCTAAAAAAACAAACTAAGCACCATGGGAAAATCCAAAACTAGGAAGTAAACGGGTGACGTCACGGCCTAATATGGAAATTGTAGTACCGCCGTTTAGACACAACAACAAAAACATTTGTTTTACCTTAGAGTCCGGCGTATTTCCTGGGGGCTTGAAGCTAACACCCGCCTTTTATCACTACCCCATCAAAAAAACAACTCCTAACAAACTGACAAACTAAGTACCATGGGAAAATAGGCAAATCCAAAACCAGGAAGTAAACGGGTGACGTCACGGCCTAATATGGAGGTTGTAATACCGCATTTTTACCTTAGAGTCCGGCACATTTCCTGGGAGCTTGAAGCTAACACACGCCTTTTAATCACTACCCCATCAAAATATCAACTCCTAACTGTTACAACCCGGCTCTTGGGCTGCAACAAAAAGCTGGGAGGCGAGACGAGGGGTCTGAAAGTATAATAATCCTTTATTTGGTGGACATCAAAAAGACAGCCGCGACGCGAGGATCACACGGGGAGTGTGCGAGAGGGAATGAGAGGCCTCCCGAAACGTGATGGGCCGTCTTATAACAGCTGCCCAGGTGCAGCTCGTCAGTCCACAATCATCCGACAGCACTGGAACCTGCAAACAAGGGGAGAGAGAGACCACGGAACGCCTAGTGGTGTGGAGGGGTCGTCACACTAACAAACTGACAAACAAAGCCCCATGGGAAAATAGGCACATCTTAAACCAGGAAGTAAACGGGTGACGTCATGGCCTAATATGGAAATTATAGTACCGCCGTTTGGACACAACCAAAATTGTTTACCTTAGAGTCCGGCGCATTTCGTATACTGTAACACAAATAGCTTTACACCCCTGGCTGAAATTTCCTTAAAATGAAGTCCGAGTTCCAAATATAACTCAATTAATGTGTGTACTGTCATTTGCACACATAAACATAACCGTCTGTAATGAACTGGCGGTCTCCTGTGCGCACTGGTAACTTTCTTGTGCGAACAAGAAACGGGGGGTTACGTATTGTAACCCTAGTTCTATAAGCACAGGCGGAGCCCTCTACTGGACTCTATAAGATGGACTTTTATTAATCCCTATGGGTACTATCATCAATGATACGCGAGCGTTCACACACTGAAGTTGAATAAACGTAGCCGGCCAATCAGAGCGAGCCTACCTGAATGCGCGCGCAGGCTCACAGTATATAAGGCAGCTACACCTCCTGACTGTCATCCTACACCCTCTTCAGCGAGATGCATAGGAAAGACAGGGCCCCTAGGTAGAGGGCTCCGCCTGTGCTTGTAGAACTAGGGTTACAAAACTCCCCCGTTCTATCTCACACAGGCTCCGCCCTCTACTGGACTCTATGGGTACAGTGGGTGGAGCCCCGATTAATAAACGCCCCTGTCGCCCCACACATCGACCCACCACACTGGCCTTTGGTAAACAGCCATCGCACCAGAACTTCCTATCACCCGGTTGGGACCGTGGAGAAGTCGGGGCCGCAGCTTACTTGGCTGGGTAGAGCCTAATTGGTCTAAATAAGCCCATAGCTCCACCCTGCAGGTGCCAGCGCAAGTGACTACACACTGCGCACCACGTTTCCCAGGTCCCTAAGGAGCATGCGAAAACCTAAGTGTATTATGTCCCATGGGGTCCTTGGGCAAGACACTTCACCCGAATTTGCTCCTGTGGGTATTGTCCACAGTAGATTACCATTACATGTATGATCTGTATGTGTAATGTGTATTTGTAAAGCGCTTTGAGAGTCTTTGATAAAGCGCTATAATAAATACAAGGATTATTATTATTATTATTATACAGCTTACTGACCCACAGCCCCCCCCCCCTTTTCACCAGTCCTGTGTTGCCCCAGCAAGCACAGACGATGAGATGGAGCCAGACATGTCCAAGAGATAGAACCTTATGAACGGGCTTGGCGTAGACCAAGACGCCGCCGTACATATGTCCTCCATGCGTAGAGTGTGCATGGACCCAAGTAGGGAAAGGCCCTCCACCCCTGTATGGGGTGGAAGACTAAAGCCGTCTAGCTGTATAACCTTTCAGGGAGAAGAGCTCCAGAGGCTCAAACGGTTCTGTAACCAAAGCCTCGAGCAACAATGGCAGTTCTTATTGCAGGGTGGAGACATGCACCACTGGACGCTGTCCATGACGCTGTCGCATGACAGGACGAGATGGCTGCTGCATACACCTTGACTGTGGCATGAGCAAGCCCCTTGTCCACCATTAGCTGTAGATAGGATATAATAGAGCCCAATGTACCGGACAGAGGCTCTAGACTCCTCTCCTCGCACCAACGTTCAGTCTGCCTGAAGCAGGGACGTCTGTCTGTCTCAGACAGAGTGGCACGTAGCCTGCCCTCCTTCTCGATGGGGCGTACACCTCTCTCTCGATGGGGGCGTACACCTTGCTCTCGATGGGGGCAGCATCGAGCAAAATCCCCAGATACCCACCTGCTGGTGAGGTATGGGACTGCTCTTCTTCCAATTGACCGCAAACCCCCAACTTGGTTAGGTGTAAGATCAATTGGGCTGTGTGGAACATCTGCCCATTCCCTGGACCTGTCCATGACTATGAGGTCGTTGATATAAAATAAAACCCTCATGCCATGGTTGGGAAGCGGCTGAAGCGCTGTGGCCACACATTAGCTGAGTGGCGACAGGGAGTAGCCGAACGTAAGTCTGTCATCACGTCTTGTCACGTGACTTGAATTTTTAATTGAGCCGTCCCTTATAGATACTATCTCTTTATTATGTTATTGTATTATGTTATATCTATACACTTTAGTATATTGGTATTAGTGATGGGATTTCCGGGTCTTTTTAGTGAGCCGGCACATTTGGCTCAACTCACTAAGAAGAGCCGGCTCTTTCGGCTCCTAAACAGCTCTTAATTTTACCAAAGTTTACCACGGAGCCTCAGTTTGCCGGCAGTACATTTTCCGTCAAAGGAACACGCTTTGCTGGCGGCGAAAAGAATCCCACCACTCCTTTGCCACTCCAACAGAGGGATGTCCTTGTCCTTTTTCCTTTTCGTCATTTCAAGTGATTAAAAACTCTCGATCTTCTCTCGAATTATAATTTTTTTTGGACGCCCTCGGCTCGAGTTCAGGCCGTTCCGAGCTGAATAAGGGGCGTCAAATGACGGCAAGTCGCCCCTCTGGCGGAAACGCTGGCTGGCCCACCATCATTTGTGTCATTTCTGCGAACCACGGCGCTGAGCGGCGATCTGGGGCCACCAGAATGACCGACAACTGTTCTCGTCTCACCCTCTCCAGGAGTGGGGGAATGAGACGCAGAGGTGGAAAGGCGTAGAGCAGCTATCTTGGCCATGGCTCGTGTGCAAACGTGTCCACCCCCAACAGTGGATTGTCCTGCCAAGCCAGGAAGAACCACCATTCGTCTGGCAGGGGCCCGCCTCTTGACATGAGGCCGGCCCCACTGTTCTCCACTCCCGGAATGTGGGGGGCCTTTAGAGATAAAAACATTCTCTGAGGCCCACTACCACAGGTTCCCCGCTGCGCTCAACAAGGCGGCGGAGCTGACTCCGTCCTGCCTGTTGATGTAAGCCACTGTGGTGCGGTTGTCGCTCGTCACCAGCACATGTTTTCCCTGTAATAAGGGTTTGAAGTGCTGTAGGACCAGTACTACTGCCTGTAGCTCGAGAAGGTTGATGTGCCGGGTCTCTGTCAGAGGCCAGCCACCACCTAAAGCTGTCACTAGGCAGGTCCCTCCCCTTCAGCAAATGCTTTGGGGACCCCCAGTATCGGAGGTTGCCCTCTACTGAAGGGGGGAATGGTCACCAGACGTTGTTTATGCCTCTTGGGATCCAAACGAAGGCTGGCAAACCACCTCTGTAGGCGACACATGTACAGTACATTTTGTTATAATAATGCAACCATTGTTTATTTTGTCCATCAAATGACAAAAACTTAAATGAAAAGAAGAAATCAAAGATATTCATGTGTAAAAAGTAAAAGTGTTGCATTTACAGGAATATTGATGCATGCAATATGTTTTTTGTAGAAACAAGTACAATATGTAACACTCTCTTCCTACAGACTTTTATTTTCATTCTTATTTTTATATTTATGATAAAAAATGTCTGCACACTCCACTGGCACTGCTCTGGTCGCTTTAACACTGCATTACACTGACAAAGAGACTTCCTGCTTTTAATACATCAACTGCTCTTGATTCTAATAATCCCATTAGTTTTCCAGATGCAAATGTCAAGTCAGTCTCTTAGAGCGTAAATTCTCATAATGAAAATCTGTCTTTTCATAAATGCTAACACTTTCATGGCAAAGTCTTTGCATGCCTGCGTTATTAAAAAATAAATAAATATCTGCACACTAAATATATGTCACAACATATCCCTTTTCATTTGGATGCGTTTAATTACAGTGTTTTCCTGGATTTGCTTTATTTTATCTGTCATTTTGCCAGTTATTTGAATTTCAACTCGCAGCATGTCAAGCCCCTACTGGAAAAGAGGGATTTGGGAAATGGATTTTTAAAATGCCAACATTATGAATAAAGGATGAGGCCAGCTGTGAGTCCCAATTTGTCCTTCAGCCATAAAGCAGCAAACACATTACAGATGTTGGTCCTGAATGATGGCCTATATACAAGTTTTACCAAAAGGCTATTATTTTTAGAAAACAATTCAAACAATAAGATTGTGAACAGCTGCCACTTGGTAACTGTTGTAAAGAGTGTAGAACAGAAAAGTGATGGAAATAACAAGTTAATTAATGTGAAGTGTTGTCTTTTTAAGAAGTGTGCATTCTTTTTGTTTTTTGTTCACTAGAAAAAGTAAGCATGCCTTCACTTTAAAATAAGGTGGTGAGCATGGTAAAGATTATTCTGCTTCACATCAGCATGTCATCGTCAGCACGCCTCCACCTGCTGACACATTTCACACATGCTCACTCTCCATTTGATCAGGGTGTTCACATCAGCTGGTCATATCTACAGCACGCTGTCTTTTTAAAAAAAAATTAAATGCGTCTCTCTCCTCACGTTCCTCCATGCTGCTGTTTCGTGCATCAGATTCACCAGATGCTGCTCAGGAGGCACCGCTTGATTACTCATCTCCTTGCAGACTGCAAATATTTTTATTTTAATACGGGATCATCCCATATCAATCTGTTATAATAAACAATGTGCTTGTTCTTTTTTTGTCTCACCTGATTGAGCTATAGCAAAGGGACATTTACCATATTGGTTCAATTGGCTGAAGAGCTACTAATAAAGGCCTACTTATGCAAAAGGTGTGTGAAAATGCTCAACAAGACTAAGGTGTACTGTATCATATATTCCTGCAATTGTACCAAAATAACACATTTCACATCAATCTTTATTTTTCGGTGTTCTTGTATTTTCATCTTTTTGTATCCAGCTTTGTTTTCATGTTGATACGTTTTAAATACGGATTGCCTGACACTTCCAGTGACAGCCTATGCTTAACATAATTATGTGTGACAAATGGAATTATAACAACATAGCAAAGAGTCAACAGTGTCTTTATAAAATATGTAAATTGGCATGCTGAGCTTGCAATATAATTTGAGATAAAAATGAGCTATTACTGAAATTCATTTTTGTCTAGTTAACATGATGCTGTGCTAAGCTAATTATGAAACACTGTTTCTCAGATGACCTTTGGGGTTATTCTTGAATATGAGACATATTAAGCATGGTGCTAATTCAGGCAGGACGGAGGCCATGCTTGCATGACCTGATTAGCAACAGCTGCTTCATTTGTGATATTCATGCAGGTTTCCTAAGCCCTTCATAATTCCACATTTAACATCTTAAGCAAAGACCAATGGCATCCTTCATGCAGGCTTTCGTTGAATGAGGTCTTCAAGTTGATGTCAGTAAGGGAGATAACTTTCGATCACCTGATCCACCTGCACATGTGTCAATTTTGACCGGATAGAAACGTGTCAACAGCAAACGGCTGCTGTGTCCTCACAGGAAGTGACAATTGCAGCTGTTAATTAGCTAATTTGATTAACCCAAATCAGGGGTGTATTGAGGGGTTTCTTCAGCAAACATCCGTCTTTGGTGAACAAGAGAAGTGGATTATTTTACTGCAGGGAAACCTCCCCCAGAGTTTAAGGTCCGTATAGTGCTTACACTTTATACATTTTATGATCTCCGCTGCTGTCAGGTGATCAAAATATCTTCTGGAAACACACGGAGCAGAGGCAGAACACACTTTTTCTCACACAGATTTAACATCAGGGAGAGTGTAACATCCATACAAATAACAAAGTAATAAAGTTGGTTTGGTGAAATGGTTTCAATATATCGAACTGGCTTTATTTCGAAATGTTTTTTATGTATCGTCTATCATAGATGGTCACATAGTTTAGTGACACGTAATGGTGAGCACTGCAATGTTTTTTAATAATTCATTCCAAAAGGTGAACACAATTATCCACTTCCAAAGCGTAAGATCAGAAGTATGCAAAGTGAGACACAGAAAGGCTCACGTGACGACAATGAGTTTCAAACTGTATTCCAACATTGTTCAACTGAAGCAGGGTATATCCACGGAAACAATTCAAACATTTAATATAGAATGAACCCTAATGTGGCAATTAGCAGAACAAGATAAAACAGCCTGGGCAGCGAGTCATTCTCCACACAGCCTCACTGCAGCATCAGACTGTGCCAAAGTAAAAAACTGTAACTTATTAAAGTGTGTATCACTGCGTATACAGGAGCACTCCATCATACAGTACAGAGTTAAAACACCTGATCAAAGTGCCTGAGCATGGCTAAAATTATCCTTTACATTTGCATTTTGGTCGGTGTCCATAAACAAACGCAGGCTACAGGTCAGACTTTATAGGACTTTCTTCTACAAATGCATTTTTTTTCATAATTATAGATTTTTCTCAATCAACACTGAGCTGAATCCTTGGCTGTGGACTGGGACAATACTTTGTTTAGATGTGTTTTTAGTTGCATTTCTGTATTTAAATTTGACAGTAAAAGCTTGGAGAGACAGGAAGGGGGGAGAGAGAGGGAGACTTGAGTGAAATCTGCGCTGCTGCATTTTGAAAACATGTTATCTTATCATCATTATGGATTTCTCATCGTTTTTATGAGAAATCTGTTCACTCTGAAATAAAAAAATAAATATTGTTAGGCTTAAAAGTCCTAAATTAAAAGAATAGTTCATATTATTATTTGAAAATTGTAAGAAATTAAATCAATGTTTATTTGGCGTAATTTAGATTAAATATATTCTTATAATTAAAGCTGTTTTATTCTGAAAAACCGGAGGTTAACAACACTTTTAACTTAAAACTTTTATTCTGAAAATATTTCATTTCCGGTTAGCATTAGCATACGTCTTGAAACCGTGAATTGAAGGTGAAATGACATGTGGTGTTGTACACTAAACACACTGTATTTAACACTCATTTATTGATGCTGCAATACTGTTATAAGGGAATGCTTAAATAACCAGACATTAGAATGCTGTAATTAACACCAGAAAGATGACAGGAATTGCCTCGGACCAGCCCCCGTCGACGCCGGCCAATAGGAGAAGACTACAGTTGATAACCCGTGATGGACAGGGAGAATCGATCTATTTTCCCTCCGCTGCCCCAATGCAAACGGGACCAACAGCTGAGAGGGGGGGGGAGGCGGGCCACCAACTCGCACATTTCATTGTATATCGCCGCATCATTTGTTTAATTAAATGCTGTTAACTTTTATAAGCTTCCTTGTACTCTTTTTAGTTTATCCTAGTCTCGGGGCTAAAGAAATCCTAACAATATCCAGCCCCAAATGTCTTCTGGTAAAAGCTCTTGAACTTGGACAAATGTATTTAATAACCCCTGGGGCCTCATTTATAAACGGTGCGGATGCTCAAAAGATGGCGTACGCTAGTTTCTACACACTGTTTGCGATTTATAAAAAACTAACTTGACGGGAAAATGTGCGGTCCTCCACGCAAACTCTGACCCATGCGTACGCACTAAGCACAAAAACGGGAGAAACTGCAACACCGTTGGCAGAAGGAAGAATGGAGAGAAATATGTGGAAATAATACCATAAATATAATGTTACCTCTCATTTATCATATATGAAGAATTAATTGATTAAAGCAAATCTTAAAATGATTTAACAAACGTCTGTTTGAGACTCCTCAGTGCACACAAAAACATCTCTGCAGTCCCAGGACCAGGCCAGAAATCTAATTGACAAGCTGAGATCAGTCCTTGCCAGCGGAGGCTTCGAAATAAGACAGTGGGCCAACAACATGCCTGACGTTATCTCACACATCCCTACAGAAGCCAAATCAGCTGAGTGTGAGCTATGGCTAAACGCTAATAAGACCGACCCCCAAGAGTCTGCGCTCGGTCTCTTGTGGTGCTGTAGTACCGATACACTGGGATACAAGCACTGTGCTATTCCTTCAGCTGAACCCACCTTGAGGTACGTGTACTGAGTACTGGCCAGCCAATATGACCCTCTCGGCTACATCACCCCCTTTACCACACGAGCCAAGGTCATAGTTCAAGCCCTCTGGAAGAAGGAAAGTGGATGGGATGCACCACTGCCAGACGAACTTCTCCCTGTGTGGCAAGCCTGGGAAAGAGCTTCCAAATCTCCAGAAAATCAGCCTGCCATGGTGCTACACTTCTGACGTTCCCGACATTACCCCCGCCGACCTACACATCTTCTCTGACGCCTCTGAGAGAGCATACGGCTCCGTCGCCTACCTGAGGTCTGAAGACGACAGAGGTAGAGTGCAGGTGTCATTCGTGATGGCAAGGTCACGTGTAGCCCCGAAAAAACAGCTTAGAGCTCTGTGCGGCCCTGACTGGAGCACAGTTGGCCAAGCTGCTGCATACCGAGCTGACACTGTCAATACACAAAACAATCCTGTGGTCAGATTCCACTACAGTCCTCCACTGGATTCAGTCTGACTCCCAGCAAGTGTTTGTAGGGACAAGGATAGCGGAAATCCAGGAGCTTGTCGGAACCGACAGCTGGAGATACGTCCCCTCTGAAGAGAACCCCGCTGACGACATTACAAGGGGAAAGCATCTACTGGACTTAGCTAAGCCCAATCGCTGGACATCTGGCCTGACTTTCCTTCAACTGCCTCCAGCCGACTGGCCAGCTAACCCCGTGGTTAGTTCTGCACACACAGAGGAGACGCGCAACACCACTTTCTGCGGCAACATTGCAACAGCCGAGCCTGCGGCTCCAGATCTAACACTCTTCAAATCATGGTCTGAACTACTTGAAGTCACCTACCAATCCATGCACGGGGCGGCTGGTCAACGCATGACTGCATCCAGCCGACTAGAGACAGAGGTTGTCCTGCTTAAAAGAGCACAGCAAGAATCCTTCCCTGCAGAAACGACCGCACTACAATCAGGGAAACAACTCATCCCTAGTAACCACTTGCTGCCACTCTCTCCTGTATACGACCAGGCTGTAGGACTAATCAGAGTGGGAGGCCGTCTCCGGAAGGCAGATAAATACCTGAAAGAGGACACCATACATCCTATAATCCTGGATCCAGACCCCATTACACCCAATCTCTTGCTCATGGGGCGGTGAGATGCATCATTGCCACAAGCAGTGTATGGCGACTGCGATCTGCTTGGGCGTCGACGCTGGAAACACAGCCAGGTCTTGGCTGACCACTTCTGGGCCCAGTTTACACGTAACTATCTCCCTAACTTTCAGCTCCGTCGAAAGTGGCACACTCCTACGCCCAGTACTCAAGTTGTAAAAAAAAATCAGGGGGGATGGTGGATTTTATCATATGGGGACATAATTTGTGCTGATAACCCGCCGAGGGTGGGAGACCTACCAGCATAAAGATAATTACTCCTAAAACAACATGCATGTTATGGATGTTCAGATACTCCTTTCATTGCTCTTGACCAAGTCACCTCAGAATTAGAGTAGAATAACATTTAGGGTCAAATGCAGAGGACAATTAGGGCAAAATCTTTTTTTCACTTTAATTTAAAGGGGGGGAAGGGAATACAAAAATGTGGTTATAATGAAGTATATGGTACAAATCGTGTAGGTTAACAGTCCCTCATGTATTATTCAGATGGATCAACTGATTATACTAATAATAAAGTCAAAATAGTTTTTAGAATATTGAATTATAGTGTATTTTTTCAAAAAAGCAGTTACTGGTACGATCAAAACTGGTATCTAAAGGGTTACATTTGTATCGTAATTAATTAAATCATTATGTAAATTCTTCATGAAATTTTTTAGGAACAGGGCATTAAGTGCAAATTGAAATTTTTTACGAAATATGAAAATATATTAAAAGATTATACAGATAATACAAAATAGGACCAATGTTGTCAATGGCTGCCTACTCCACTCTCCCCCATCTCATAGAAGTTTCCAAAGATTTTCATAATCATGTTTTTTGGTCTCAATTTTTTCTGGCTCTTGCTTTCGGATTGTTAGCTAAGCAATGGCTTTGAAGCCAAGTCTTGACATATACCTCTGGTCTGAACTTGTTCAGTGGAGGGCCAACACACTTGATGAAAAGCAACCTGACATGCTTTTTACCTCTAGGGAGCTTCTAGTTGTGGTTAAAATGTTCATCTGACTAAACCCACGTTCACACTCAGCTGTGGAGATGACCAGAGTGTTCACTGCTTGAAGGAGGGGTTTCAGCTCTTCTGGTGATGGTGGTATCATGTCATCAACAGTTTTGAGTCTTACCAGCTAGCTAACACGAGAGAAAAACATAGCTAAACTCCAAACTAAGTTGTTATTGCTGCTTATGTCCATAGATTCCACCTTTGGTGAGTAAAGTAGTGAGTAATGACTAAGATTACTGACTCTTGACTTACCTGAAATGTTATTTTTAGTATTTTTAAATATGAAGTCCCTCAGATCGCGTTGTCCTCCTGGTTGCTTGGCCATTGTGATGACCGTTACCTGCGCTTCTGGCATCGATCAAACAGGCGCATCACGGCGCTCTGGCGCCCTCTAGGGCACTCGCATAGTATGGCGTCAGTGACTTGGTAATAATGTCATTGCGTGTGTGCGTGCTCCCTCGCTCACAGTATTTTACTCAAAATGCGCACAATTAATGTTGAAATAGCAGTAATACCAGTGCCACGTTTATTGATAAAATTACATAAGGGATGGAAAGGGGGGATGGCAGTTTTTGAAGGGGGATGATTTTGACCGTTTTTATTTCAGGGGGGATGCCATCCCCCCTCATCCCCCCTCAACTCGAGTACTGCCTACGCCAGACCTAACCACAGACCAGGTCGTCATGATCGTCGACCCGCAACTGCCAAGGGCTCTCTGGCCAGTTGGACGGGTAACCAAAATGAACCCGAGCGATGATGGTAGGATACGCTCTGCAGAGGTGAATATTAAAGGTACTACATATATTCGACCTGTGGCGAAACTCATCACACTTCCTGAAATGCCAGAGGACTGACATGCCTACCCCACATTCTAGCAGGGACATTTTTGCTATTACAAATTCATCTAATGAATTTGGGGGCGGCTGTGCAAACTTTCCTGCTTTGGGACGCCCCCCAGGCAGCCCATAGACAGTTACCGGACCCACCCCTCACACTGTAACGTCATTAGTCACGCGCAGCGCGCGACCGGTCATAAACAGACTTGAACGGTTCAGCGAGTGAATGGGTCGTTGTGTGTTCCGCGTTGTCCGTGTATGAAACAATAAACACAACACAACATAACAAATGAACACCTGTAACACCATAACTCCTGTGAACAATTAAAGTTTGGATATCTACACCCCCTGGATTGCTGCAATCTTTCTGACAGACTTGTATACACCAGAATTATTTATTCATAATTTCACAGTAGGAGTTGTGATCACTGGTTTTTAGGTGGTTGTAGAATTTGACTGCTCTTTTTTGTATCCTAATTCAAAGGGGGAATTGGCCTAGCTCAGCTCGCCATCCATTGTTGGGGGTGTTCCTGTGGACTCTCAGGATGCTCTTGCATCTCCGCATGTAGGGTTTCTATTGGGTGTTTGTCCCATTTATCAAAGTCTTGATTTCCAAGAGAACCCCACACTTCGCTACCATACAGTATGATTGGTTCTATTATTGAATTGAATATTTTAGCCAGATTCTAACAGGTATATCTATATTTGAAGACTTTTTGATAGCATAGAAAGCCTTTCTTCTCTGAGATCATTCATGGCCAGATTGAAATGTCCTGTCGAAGTAATTTTGAGTCCCAAATAAGTGTAGCTGTGTGTGTGTTCTATGTCAGTGGAGCCCAGTAAGAACCAGTGTGGGTTTCCCTGACCCCTGGGTCGTTTCTGGAAGACCATAATCCTGGTCTTTTCCAGATGAACTGTCAGGGCCCAGGTCTGAGAGAAGGGTTCCAGATGAACTGGCAGGGCCCAGGTCTGACAGAAGGGTTCCAGATGAACTGTCAGGGCCCAGGTCTGACAGAAGGGTTCCAGATGAACTGTCAGGGCCCAGGTCTGACAGAAGGGTTCCAGATGAACTGTCAGGGCCCAGGTCTGACAGAAGGGTTCCAGATGAACTGTCAGGGCCCAGGTCTGACAGAAGGGTTCCAGATGAACTGTCAGGGCCCAGGTCTGACAGAAGGGTTCCAGATGAACTGTCAGGGCCCAGGTCTGACAGAAGGGTTCCAGATGAACTGTCAGGGCCCAGGTCTGACAGAAGGGTTCCAGATGAACTGTCAGGGCCCAGGTCTGACAAAGGGTTCCAGATGAACTGTCAGGGCCCAGGTCTTACAGAAGGGTTCCAGATGAACTGTCAGGGCCCAGGTCTGATAGAAGGGTTCCAGATGAACTGTCAGGGCCCAGGTCTGATAGAAGGGTTCCATATGATCCATTTGCTGTTGTAATGCCTCCTTAGATGGAGCTAGCAATATTAGATCATCTGAAAACAGGAGGCATTTAATGTGTGTGTCAGAGAGGGTGAGTCCAGGGATATCGGATTGTTCTAATGATTTTGCAAATTGATCAATATAAATGTTAAATGGGGTGGAGCTGAGACTGCAGCCCTGTTTCACCCCTCTACTTTGGGGGAAGAAATCTGTTTCCATATTGCCAATTTTCACCGCACATTTATTATTGGTATACATTGTTTTAATGATATCATATGTTTTCCCCCCTACAACACCGTTTTCAATCAACTTCAGGAACAGACCGTTATGCCAAATTGAGTCGAATGCTTTTTTGAAATCTACAAAACAAGAGAAAATCTTCTTATTTTGGTGGACATGTTTATGAATGAGGGTGTGGAGGGTATATATATGGTCTGTAGTCCGAAGGTGTAAATCCAATCTGACTCTTGCTCAGGACATTATGTTCACTGAGGAAGTCTTGCAGTTGGCTGTTTAGGATACTGCAGAATAACTTCCCCCAGGTTGCTGCTGACACATATGCCTCTGTAATTGTTTGGGTCAAATTTATTTCCATTTTTAAATATTGGTGTGATGATTCCTTTGCTCCAGATGTCAGGGAAATGTCCAATGCTCAGAACGAGATTGAATAGTTTCAACATGGCAGTGTTGAACTTATGGCTGCTAAATTTCAGCATTTCATTTAAAAAGCCATCTGGACCGCTGGCCTTCCTTGGTTGTAGGGCCTGGAGTTTAGCCAGGAGCTCTTCCTCAGTAATGTTATAGTCTAAAGGGTTCTGGTTTTCTTTAACGACTGATTCTAGAATTTGTAGTTTGTTTAGGAGATCATTTTGGGCCGAATTCAGTGTAATGGCACAATAAAGGTTTTCAAAGTGTGTGTCCCAAATTTCCCCATTTTGAATAGCCAGTTCTTCCTTGTGTGGTTTGCTGAAAGAGTGCCATCTCTTCCATAAATGATTTGAATCAATGGACTCTTCAATGATTTCAAGTTGGTGCTGCACATGTTGCTCCCTTTTAGTTCTGAGTGTTCTTCTGTATAATGCGCGGCATGTATCGGCCGGCCGGCGACGAAAGTATGTTACTTAACAAAAAACCCTATGCATTTTATGTTATTTTGGACAATTATTCATATAGTAATCACATTACCTGAGCCCTTGAGTTGCCTAGAGCAAAATAGTTACGGCATATATTTAGTGATTTAATGTTAACAGATCATTGATGCAATAACATTTTGACCCAATTTGCCTGACTTGACACATGGAATAAAACATGGGCGTAGGAAGCATCCTCAATGTGGGTGAGACAATTTAACAGGGGGTGTGGGCAGGTGGTGGACCTCACCTCCTCTAGGGGGGGTCCGGGGGCAAGTTCCCCCGTGAAGATTTTTTTTTAAATGTTGAAGTTAAATGCATCAATCTGGTCCATTTTGAGAGCAAAATTAGGGACTAAATCTATGGCAGTCAGTAGGGGCTTGGACTGTGAGCCGTAGGGTCGCCGGTTCAAGTCCCCGACCAGACCTATTTGGAGTGTGGACTTCTACTTGGAGAGGTCCCAGTTCACATCCTGCCCTGCCATGGTGCCCTTGAGCAAGGCACCGGACATCCCCCTTCCCCCCTCACTCCCATTGCTCCGCGGGCGCTGTACAATAGCTGCCCACTGCTCCTAGTACTAGACTCCTGGTACTAGGATGGGTTAAAAGCAGAGAACACATTTCACTGTGTGTGCTGTGTGCTCTGCATGTGTGACCATTAAAGAGGGTTTCATCCCTCCCAATTCTTCTTCTTCTTCTTCTTCACCCATATAAAACAGAACTGTAAACAGATTAACTTTTTCTTTCAACATTTATTTGAACAGCAAGTGGAGGCAAAAGTGACTGCACCCAAAACAATAAACCTGCTAGCTAACTAGCCTAAACTCAGTTACAGAATGTGGGCAACATGTTCTTCTCCACAGCCGCGCGACCTCTGAGTCAGACGTCACTTCCCCCTTTTCTATCCTACGGGTACAGCCACTCCCCCTGAACCCTGTTGTAACAACATAATAAACTTTTTGGGGATGCAGCTTGGGATGTGAGGACATGGCTTAGAAAGGGTGTGTCGCCTTCTGTCCTGCCAGTGTTCGCAGGACATTAATTAAAATGTCTAACTCGGACTTCATTTTAAGGACATTTCGGCCAGGGGTGTAGAGCTATATGTGTTTAAGCACCGGATTGGCAAAACAGGAGAGTGTGTGCACCAGTCTGCCTTGATCTATGTATTCATGTCTGTGACTCTCACAGTATCTGCTGCCCGCAGCTGTTTTATAGAAGGAAAACCTCCTTCACTTCATGAAATCTCTGCAGCACCAGGAGGCAGCGGGAGGGTTAACTCAGCCTCTGGGAAGAGGAGCGTGCAGTGCCTTTCACGCACCGCCTTTCACGCACCGCCTTTCACGCACCGCCTTCACTGTGTTTACCTTCAGAATTATCATTAGAAAGGCTAAAGAGCGGTGTGGCTGATGTGTTTTAACCACACACACCTCTACACACACACACACACACACACGATTTAAACGCAGACTTTTGTTCCTCCATGTTACGTTGTTATTGTTTCACTGAGCGGACCCGCACATTTTTTTAAAACGCTCCCCTTTTTGGTCCATCTGCGCGGTTTTGTGCGCTGTGATGATTCCGGCTGTACCTTTAGTAATGAATATTAAATGTTGTGAGGAAATCTTTCCACCAATAATTCCAATAAGTAATCCAAAATGTATTCACTTCAGGTTTACGAAAGTAACTGTAATCAGATTACTTATTTTTCAAATGTAACGCGAGCTGAATACAGTTACTTGAATTTTGTATTCTGATTACGTAACGCCGTTACATGTATTCTGTTACAACCCAACCCTGGCCACACCCCACTGGGCTGTGCTGGGTCGGAACACTTACAAATGTGGGCCGGTAGGATTTAGGTAAGCAAAAAAAAAAAAAGGAAGTGGCCGGAACACTTACAAATGTGGGCCGGTAGGATTTAGGCAAAAAAAAAATATATATATATTTTTTTTTAATAAACTTTTTTTGGCCCTCCGGCCCACACACAGCACCGGCCCACCGGGGAAACTCCCGGTATTCCCAATGGCCAGTCCGCCCCTGGTCTCTGGACATGTTGCTGTTGATCCTGTGGATGGTGTCGGGGTGGAGGTCTTTCCTTGGTAGCAGGCTTGACATGACCACTCTGCTGTTGGGGAAAGTGGTGGAGGCTTTCTCTATCACTCCTCTGAGTGACTCTGACACTCTCTCTTGCTGGCTCCTCAGGTCGTTGGAGCCAGTGTGGATGATGATGTGGCTTGGGGATCCCAGCTGACAGCAGGTCCATGGCATGTTGGGTGTTAAGACACCAGATTTTAGCCACTGTGTGGGTGGGGAAAAGTTTATTTTCATCAATGAATTTGCCATTGGAGTCGATGAGGATGACAATGTCTGGCTTCCCTCTCTGCTGTGCTGGTCTGGAAGGATGAGGGGTGGTGTTAGTCTGTGGGCTACGGGTGGTGTTAATCTGTGTGATGGGGAGAGATCTGGGAGTTGGGTTAGCATGTGGGCTAGAGATGGAGCTGGGGGTAGAGGGTGGCTGCTGAGTTGGAGGGTTCTGGCTGCTCTCAATGGGGGTCACAGGGTTCTGGTTGTGGTCTGGGTGTGAGTCCAGCTGCTCTTTCAGGGCCTGTGCAACTCTCTCTGTCTCCTGAAGCTCCTCAGATAGAGTAGTCAATTCTCTCCTGTAGCTCTGTCCCTCCTCTCTCAGCTCCCTCACCTCCTCTGTCAGAGTGGCCAGCCGTGCCATGTGACTCTCTCTGTCCTGCTGCAGCTCTCGCACCTCAGTCCTCACGGTGGACAGCTCTCTCCTGTGGCTGTCTCTGTCCTGCCTCAGCTTGGTGAGCTCTGTGCTGATGGCAGAGGAGTCCCCCTGGACTGTGGTGTCCTGGGTTGGCAGTTGGCTGATCAGCTCTCGCAACTATACGAGCTCTCTCTCCAACTCTGTGAACTTCACCTTCAGGTCAGTGATGGTGTAGTTCAGCTGGGGGTCCTGGGCCTGTTCTGGGCCGGCGGGTTCTCTCTCCTCAGGGTCAGCAGTGGGGCAGCCAGAAGTGGGGGCAGTGTCCGTCTCTGGCAGGGTGTGGTTGTTCTCAGTGGGGGCAGATTTCTCCTGTTGGGCCCGTTCCTTTATAAGGAGAAAGTCCTGCTCAAATTGGGTGAGGTTCCCCTGCACCATGACAGTCCCGTTCTTATATATGTTGACTGTTGTCATGACAGTGTCTGGGTCTTCTACCTCTTTAATTTTGAGTTTCCAGCCATTGCAGATCCCCTCTTTCTTCACAGAAGGGTAATGGGCACGTATGGCGGCGTGCCATGCTAATGGCTGGTCTGTGAGGAAGATCAGATTGCTGACTTCTCCACTCTTGTACAGGTCAGCAAAGAGCGTCTCTGGACTATCCTTCAACAGTTTTAGTTTGTATGCCTTCCTGGCACTGTCATGTTTGATACAAGAGGAACAGCCTCTGTACAGGCTGTGGTTGAAGCCATGGGGTTCTGCTGCTGCCGAACTGCTGCTGTTGTTACTCCTGAATTCCTCTTCTTAGCTTGGTGTTAGTTTGCTAGCAGGACAGTTAGGCTAACCATCAGTTTGGCAGTTAGTTATATTCTCTGCTGAGTTCTTCAGTTGAACAATGTTGGTTAGCTAGCAGGATAGTTAGGCAAACCGTCAGTT